>NC_058049.1:8797500-9122478 GCF_020085105.1 Siniperca chuatsi | reverse complement strand
CCTCAGACCTCTACTTTTGCCACAAAGATCTGAGTTGGGCCAATGACTGTATACCACTCCCCCTTTCTCAGCAACTACTGTACCAACAAAGGCACCAAACCGCAGAGAAGTGCAATGAAAAACCGTCATGACATAGCATGACTGAGCTGGTGTGGGTGTCCAAACTTATGTGTTGTGGTGTTAATAACAATCTCAACAATAATATAATGTTACTCCACTCGCTTTGTTGAGAAGATACACCAGCAGTGATCAAGCAGGTGTTCTCGACACTAAAACAGAGAGCGAGGCAGGAAGAAAAGGCCCCTTTGAATTCACACCTTTTTGAAAGCCCAGCCACAACAATGCTTAACTTTCCATGCAGCATTTGTTTGTCAGTGAAGAGACAAAAAGAAGAGAGCAGTGTGACCTTGTAGAACGGACAAAGCAGGACACAAAGTACACAAAAGTATTTAGCAACACCCCCCCTCTTTAGGCAGAGCACGGCCTGTGCGCTGTTCTATACTCCAGACTTGATCTTGATTAAACTGCTCCTCAAGTCTCTACAGAGGGCTTCAGCTTAGCTCATGTTAGGGTGTGTTCACATGTAACATTGTATTCACAAGTGATACCCCATAGTGACAAGAATCAGATTTTGTGGGAGAGACCAGCTTGTCAGTTGTTTTGTTATTTAAAAGCGTGCCAGTATTTCTGTAAGGTCACATGTTGTCAACATGTGTGTGGAACTCTGTTTGCTTTTGTTGTTTTGTTGGCATAAAATTTACATTTAGATTGTCTTCTCATATGAAATAACTGCATATATTGAAGGGGAAATCATTTTGCTTTTAGAGATATTCACATGAAACTGATGCAATATGTTATAAGAGAACTACACACAATAGGCCTGTTAAACCCCTCTGAAGTGTGTTGCATTATTTAAATGTTGGCCTTACCTTAGCAAGCGTTTGTAAATCTGCAGAATAACCAACACCTTACACAGTAACATCACAATGAATTCACATTTTATTTGTTGACATAGATTGATTCCAAATAATGTCCAGTTAACAATAAGGAAAAAGTGATTAAAAGATTAAAAGTTCTTTAAGCATTTACTTACAACAGACAACATACAGCAACATAAAGGTCTACTGCAGTGTGGACACACATCCGTGTGTGACGATGCAACAGACTACTTATACATACGCACAAATCCCAATTTCTCTCTCCCAATACGATTCTGATACTCCACCTCAGAATGCTGGCCAATATCGAGTACTTATCCAAAACCAGTGCTCTTTTAACATCTGTAAACCTCTCTGTGTAGGCTGATTAAGATAATTCCTCTGTGTGTTATAACGTCAGGTTATTGTCTTTTAAGGAAGGAAGCAACACATATACACAAACATCAATTTCATTTAGTACAATCATTTTTGCATTGCATTGATACATATAGGAGAAGTTAACAGCCTTGAAACTGCATATCAGACAAAAGAGACAGAAAGGAAACCTTCCTCAACCCTCCTTGTCGTTCAAGTTGAATCTTTCAAAAAATCTGTTTGAGTTCTAGCATTATAAAAAATGCCCAAAAATTAAGCAAGAATGAGTAGCTATGCAATGCACATTGCTGTAGAATATCACCAAACCCCATTAAAACCGTGGATTAAATTTTGATATTTTGATGATAATTCATGCCCTTTCAAAAAATAACAGGATCAAAAAGTCACACATGATGGCAAATGGATTGGACAAAATATAATTTCAAAATTTTAACGGTTATCCATTTAAAATATTGCTGCCAAGATTAGATGTGAAATTGATGTGAAGAAATATGTTTCCTCACAGTGTGCCAGGCAAAAATTATATTAGCTTTAATTAGCAAATCCACTGGATTGTTAATGTATCACAAACGTCCTGACATCAGTGTAGACTGTCTCTCCTTCTGCTGTTTTTACATTCCTTCTCTCTGCTTTGCCAGTTTTCCTCTTGGTGAAAGTTGGTGCAGAATAAACCAATGAGTTCTCATCTCTCTGAGGAAATATATGGAAAAGTATTATGAGATGGCAGATGTTAATATTTACTTATGATGAGAGAAAAATATGCCAATAACTTTTTCAGTGTGATCTTTTCTTTATATACCCCACCTGCTGACTTTGCAGATCACCACTGGCTGTTGCACCATCTGTTTGCAAAGCGACGGCAACTGTATTATAAAATAAAAACAAAGATTTAAGATGAAAGACGCTGTAGTTTCATTTACACAAAGCAGTAATGTAAATCCTGTGAAGTTAGCTTTTGCCAAATACTGTTTGATAGATTGTTGTATGAGAAACTTATTTTACCGTTGAAACAACCACAGGATTTTTTCTTGATGGTATGAATCAGGAAGGCTATAACAATCAGACTTATAGCCAAAGCAGCACATAACAGAAACAGAACTGTATTGGCCGTCTGCAAATCCCACATGTTGACTGCTGAAACAACATGAAAAAGAGCAAATAATGAACGTTAACAACTATTCTGATAAGATGTTACAATGCATGAGGAACTTTTGTGATGCATGATCCTAATGGATCCTACCAGATTCAAAATGAATAATTATTAATTATTTATATGGAAATGTTCTGCAGTTACCTTGAATGTCCAGTTTTGTTCCATTTCCAAATAAGATCTCCCCACATGTGGCCACAGCACAGTAATAAGTCCCAGCATCAGAGGAGCTGACGTTCTTAGAGAAGTTGTAGACACATTTCTGTGGAGAGCGAGCCTCAAGACTCTTCTCACATTCATCACCACTGTTTCCATGAGCGTAAATGACACTGGGATGAGACTCATCTGATCCGGCTCTGAACCAGTACACACTGTGAGCTCCTGGACATGTTTTGTTCTCAGAGTCAGAGAGGACTGAACACTGCAGAGTCACTGAGTCTCCTGGACGGACTGGATCAGATGGAGGGACTTGAATGATGGCAGTGATATCAGGTTCTGGTCCTGGGAAATACAAAGGCGAAAATAAACATGCTTTAGTTACTTTGATGAAAATAAATGCAGTTAAAAATATACATAAACACTTTCTTATATAGTGTATGAAAACATGTACTATCTTTGTATACCTGTATACATGTAGGAAAATGAAACTATGTAACCTGCTGTTATAAGTGGTGTTTACCTTTAATTCTTAGAAATGTTCCTTTCACAAATTTCATGTCAAGTTGGTTTACTTTTATACAGTAGTAAACTCCAGTATCGCTTAACTTTGTTGTACTAATATTCAGGAGAAAGGATCCAGGCTCTTGTTTTGCTGTAAAGCGAGGAGTCTTTTTAACATCATCATAATCAAAGTTAAATGTTGTTCCTAAAACTTCAGGCAAGTTTCCAGAAACAAGCCTGATCCAAAACAAGGTTTCTTGGTACAGAGATGTCTGGCGGGCACATGTCAGAGTCACATCTTGTCCAACAGTCACTGTCACCAAGTTCTGATCGTCTGTGCATCCTAATAAAGAAAGACAGATCAGTGATTAACAACAGAGAAAGAATAAATATGCCCTGTGCTAAATCACTGTAAGAACATAATAATACTTTAAATATATATCTGGAGTAAATCTGACATTTAAACATATACTTACGCCCCACTCTGAGCATCAGCAGTAAATAAAATATGATCAGCATTTTCTGGTTAATCCAGTTGTAACTGCAGTTAAATTCAACCGTATTAGAAGACGATTCGCCTTAATGTAATCATATCAAGTGGGAGGGAACAATTTCAGAGCAATCTGATTGGCCTCTCGTTATGTTGTCGTTTCACTGTACTACCACAGTGGAAATAATGTCAACTATCTTTCCAACCTAAGAACATGAAACAACACCAACAGTAAGCTTTTTTCATGGTGGGTTTTTTATAACTGACAGAGTAAACATGTTTCATTTTCACAATATTTGGATGGACTTTTCAGCTGATACTCACTAACATGGTCAAGCTGTTTAGGACACACACATATATCACCCTAACTGACATGTGATTTTACTTTGTGGAGGTCATGAATTAAGAGAATTTCCCTTAACAGAAGGGGGAGAAGAAGAGACTACATGACTCAATACAGCACATTTTTGTGTTGTACATCGTGTTAGTGTGTTGTTTTCGTTCACTTTTGTACTAACATATTTATTGGGGTTGTAGCCTGATTTCCAGGAACCCTAAAATATAGTGGCAGCCACTCAGAATTGCCGCTCCCAACCGAAGGCCTCTCGACTGCCAGCCGACTGGGAACCAGTTCCCAGCCAACTCCCAGCCATTGGGAGTCTCCACCCTTCCTCCTGTTTCCTGACAGGGAGTGTCTAGATTCCACTGTAAACACGCCCATTCATTCAATTGCAGGGTGTCACCATGAGATGGCGCTTCCTTCACAAAAACACATTCACACATAATCACATACATGAGTGGAATTTAGTTTTGCCAAGTACCCAGTAGAGATCCTGCTGGGGTCAGCCATGGATCTGCTTGGGCCCAACATGGGCCAGTCTGCAATTCTCGGTGACTGGATCTGTAGATGGCAGGTGCAAATCTTTTAGGGATTCATGGGTATTGTCCCTCTCCAGCATGATTTGCTAATGCCATTGTTTGCTCTATTAATCCAATCAAACTCACAATCAAATCAAAATATGGTCAAAAACATCTTGCCAAACAAAACCTTATGTTTCATGGGTGATCATTTCAAATGTTCAATGCCATTTTTTTACAGCCTGGTTAAGGTATGGTTAAGGTAAAGCAACTAAAACTACTTGGTAAAGGTTAGAAAAATATCATGTTGATGGCAAATGAACTATGATTAAAGCCCCTGCACACCCAAAGTCCATCCACACAAGTTTTTTCACTTATGTTTAATTAGACCTCTTCCCAGAACTATGTGGACTTGATTGATATATCCTTAGCCTTCTGTTGGCTTTGTTGCACCTGTTAGCGCGGGACAAGATACACCTTCATCATTCTCAGTAGGACATCGAGTTTGATGACATCATGAAATTCCCAGCGTAGCTCCACCCAGCTTCCACCTGACTAAAGGTCTAATCAGACAGGGTCTTTGTGTGTGTGGATGTGCAGGGCTTTTAAAGTCAAGGTTGAGCTTTTCACCATGCTACACGAATGGCACACTACTGTCGTACCTACATTGGCACTAAACATTAGCACTGAATGTAAATGATGCGCTGTAGAAAAATCCAAGTTATTCCTTGAGACACTGGACTTAATTACTGCTACTTTACGTATTTCTATGTTCAAGCATTTACATTTAATGATTGTAGGATATATATATCAAAACTGCCATTGTTGACATTACATTTTATATTAATTTAATATTGAATTAGTGGTCATTTTAGAGAATGTATTGATACAATAGCCTTTAATCATAAATGTTTTATGTGTAATATATCTCTAAATACAATGTATGTCCCCAAATCAACATTTAAAAATCCTACAACGTTGTTACCACTTAGTTAAACAGGAATTTCATTGATGTGTTTGATTTGTGTGCATTTATTAAAGATGTATGCAGCCATTTGCCACAGTGATTCACAAAGACAGAGGAGCCATCTTCAGTATTGTGCGAGCCAGCCAAATCAGATGCTCCACATCATCAATGATGACCCGCCCATTCACAGTCACCACTGACAAACAAATGATGCATGGAAACTTAAGCTTTGTGGTTAGGCTTCAAACTGAGGTGTAAAAACAAAGGGTCTTTTCTTTCTTCCTCTCACTCTCTGTTTTAGCCTCAGGAAGCTGCATTGCTCTGCTGTTTTACCTTTTCTGAAAAGGCAACCACTATATTATTGTTCTGACAAATTACAGGAGTAGCTAAAGGGTACAGGAGGGTTGGACACACAGACGTACCCAGTCACGCTATGTCATGACCTTTTATTGCAATCTTCTGCAATTTCGTCCTTTTCATTGGTAGTTGCTGTCAGAGGGGGGAGGTGCTAATTATTCACTTGTCCCACCCTGGTCTTTTTGGCAAGAGCAAAAGTTTGAACCGTGATCTGAAGTTAAATTTGCCTGATTATCCACAAATAGGTTTGACAGCCTTGTTAAAGTCCCCTGGTGCAGTGATGGACTGGCAGCCTGTCCAAATGAATGGTGAATGAATCCATAAATGTGCATTAAAATTATAATAAAACATGAACTAATATGCATCTGTGACATTTTAAGATTGCTGATGCATATGGGTGTAGATGCATTTGGTTGCATCTTTAAAAGCACAAGAGACATTATTTGTACTTTAAATGAGCACATTAACCAGCAAGAAAAATTTAAACATTTCAATTTGTTCAACTAAAATTAGCCTGCTGAAACCTGATGTAGCTCTTCCCTCACTACATATCCTGTTGAAGTACATAGTCAGGTCTGTTCTGAGTAAACAGCCTTCATGGTTGGTCAAAGGGCAGAGAAAGAGCCCACCGCAGCCTATCTGTCAGTGTAGCTGTTGCATGTGGTTTTGCTTGTTGTACAGACAGAATGATGTCTTAACAAAGTGCTGTGAGACCAGCAAGATGGAGGGGTTTATTAATTTGAGTAGTTATCTCCAAACATTTTTTTTTACACTGTATGTATATATTTTTAAAATGTTTTTTTAACAATTAAAGATTCATTGTGTCTACAGCATAAAATGCTCCGTATGTCTTTTTGTTAGCCATGCTTCTGTCTACAGTTGTGGGATGTTGTACTGGACAGATACACAGCAGTCCACTGTTAACCACTGACTGTCTGTCTGTCTGCTAGTTTCTCTCTCTCTCTCTCTCTCTCTCTCTCTCTCTCTCTCCTCTCTCTCTCTCTCTCTCTCTCTCTCTCTCTCTCACAAACACTCTTGAGTTCTTCACATCTCTTGATTTTCCACGTGGTTTTGGCCACATTTCCTCTCACCTTTCCCCTGCAACTGTCTCTCAATCCCGCAGGCTACTCCCTACGCTGTAGCTAATGTTATTTCAGAAGTCCTCTTTTCCTCCTCTTAGCGTTGATTTGGACAAATATTAAACATTTGCAAAAATCTATCTGCCCCCCAATATTATTAAACTTACAAAATTAAATGTTAAAGAGAGTAAGCATGAAGATAGTCAGTCTTCCTGATTGAACTTGTGCTAAGCTTCATGAAGC
Organism: Siniperca chuatsi; assembly: GCF_020085105.1. NCBI lineage: Eukaryota > Metazoa > Chordata > Actinopteri > Centrarchiformes > Sinipercidae > Siniperca > Siniperca chuatsi. The sequence continues at coordinate 9,115,361 of NC_058049.1, read as the reverse complement.
CAAACAGTTTGCCTACACTAAAATGGGATAATACAGCGTTCAGCAACTCCAACAGTGTCTCGTTTACATGTTGTATCTCATTTACTAAAAAATCACTGAGGTTTTGTTCAGTTACAAAAGTGTGAAGCCAGCATCACTGTCAACAGGATTTCTGAGACGCTGAGTGCAGCCATTGAGCCCAGTTGTTGTTGGTCAGTAAATAGCTCCAGTGTGTCAGCCAACTGCTCATTAAATCACAGAGTTTATTTTCTATTTCTATTTGAGGCAACCTGAGGAATTTTCTTGTAAAAATCACAGTTATGTTTACCAAAATGCACTGTGTGTTTCCATGAGGCGTAATTTCCTCATTAAACATTTGAAACACATATTTTGTTTGAATACTTTTGAACCTTCATTGTTTACGTTCACGTCTGCTAGCTAACAGTCGTCTTCTTCCTAAATTGCTATGTTTCTCGCCTTGTCCAAAATGATCAAAATCAAAATATTGCTCCATATCGCTGCTTTTAAATACACACATACAGTGTGTATGTGACGGACAGCTGTTGTTAAAAGACTTCCAGTGTTAGAATAGACACTGCTTTGAAAATAATACAAAAACAACTAAGTACGTGCACATCTCTTATCAAACGGAAATGGATCATAGGTTTGCTAAATGTAGGGGGAAGTTCATTTTCTTTATTGCAGCCAATCACCATGATTTCCACTTTGTAAACCTTGATCACCTTGTAACTAAACCTTCCATTTGGGTGGGGAGACACCAGTAGTGCAAGACAAGGGTGCTGTACCACAATGATCGGAAGACTGGCTGCTTTGATTCTACTTAGTACAATGTGTGAGTGCAATTCTTAACAAGTGTGGGAAAAATACTGCTGCAAACTATTGTTCTTACTAGAGTGTGTGTGTGTGAAAACATATTAATACATATTATTATTTCTTTCAGCTCTGATTCAAACTGCAGAGGTTCCTCACCAGCTCTCTTTGACTGTGTTTGAACTTGGTGACAATTTTACTTTTCACTGTCCAGTTTCTGAGACGGAAGGCAAACACTTTTACTGGCATAAGCAGTCTCTTGGATATATGGTACAAACGATCGCTGCTGTAATTCGTAGCAAAATAACAGTTAGTGAACAATTTAAAGACTCACGTTTCACAGTCACAAAAGGGGATACTCAGTATTTTCTCACAATCAGAAATGTCAGCAAAGAGGATGAAGCAACATACTTCTGTCAAAGTGGAGCAGCGTATTCACAGAGTTTTATTAATGGCATCTTCTTGGCTGTGATTGGTAAAACATCTTTTACTTTCAGTGTTTGTGCCAATCTCATTGATCACTTATGTTTTTAAGTCATACAAATAACTGAGATTGGGAATACCTTTTGACGCCTTTCTTAACTGAATCACACAGATCGTAACCAGCAGAAATCTGTCAACGTGAAACAAAGTCCAGAAACAGCATCAGTCCAGCCGGGCGGCTCGGTGACTCTCCAGTGTTCACTTCTCTCCAAGAACAAAGAAGACCAGTGTCCAGGTGAACACAGTGTGTACTGGTTCAGAGCTGGATCAGGAGAATCCCATCCAGGTGTTATTTACACTCACAGGAACAGCAGTGATGAACAAGAGGAAAGGAGCTGTGTCTACAGTCTGTCCAGAACTATACACAACTCCTCTGATACTGGGACTTACTACTGTGCTGTGGTCACATGTGGAGAGATCCTGTTTGGTGAAGGAACCAAAGTGGAGACAAGTACGTCTTTACAGTTTTTTAATCATATATGCATCTTGCAGAAATTAATTTAGCCTGGATAAAATGTACTAGATTTTGGCGGATTAGATTATTAGTCTGTTGGTTTCATTTAGGGTTAAGGGTGACTAAGAGTTGATAAAACATGAAGCCATGAGTTAAAAACTGAATTTTAGAATTATTTCATTGAGACACGTGAGACGTAAATATTTATTATGCAAACACATTGAAAATGAACTTATTCATTCATAATAACTAACTTTATGAGTACATAGTTTTTTCCCAGATAAATGTCTCTTAGGAAATGTTGCTGATTCAGGATCAGAACTGGACCCAGTTGTCCTTGTGCTTGGAGTGCTGTTGGCCTGCTGTGTGACTGTGATTGCCGTCCTTATTTTCTACGTAAATCAAAGGAAAGTTTGTGAACATTGCAAAGGTAGGTTCACCATATTTTACTTTTCATTTCAGTTAAGCTTTTTGAGACACCATAAATGTCTGTATGTACGAAATTACTTTGCTGTAGAAACAGAACATGCGGCCTTCTAATTAGACGGTTGGTGGTTTCCACAACAGTTTATATTAACTTTTTATGGATTATTTGGAAAATCCATCCATGTCTTCTTTGGGACAACATACTGTACATTTGTGTTTCTGTTCAACAAAATATGACGATGGTGGAAATACTTAAAGTAAAACTACCAAATGTTCTGTAAGCAGAGGTATGTGAAGGAAATCTCAAGTCTGCTCAACCTCTTTTGCTGGTTAGATGTTGGTTTGGTTTTTCTTGTCCCAGTGTTACATTAATGTAAACCTGAGGTTACTATACTGTAATGTAAAATATTATTTTGCAAACTAAATAGTAGCTTTGATGTTGAACGTTGGAAAGGAAATAGAATCTTTCCCCCTGAGCTATGTCCCACCACAATATCCTCTTGTAGCAGCAAATATAATATATCTAAATATCTAATTTCAGACGTTGTGTGCCATTACATGTCATTACAAACTATCATCCAGTTGCCCTTGAGCAAAGCACTTCACCTCTGACGCTGTAGTGGAGTTAATCAGTGGTTATCAGTAGAGCACTGAAGCTGTATTGGGCACATCACAGAAAGCCAAAAACTGTAAAAGTCATTAATGTATTTTGTTTGTTTATCTGTGTTCTTTAATGAGAGGATGACTAAAACCACACTGCTGTGACAGCACTAACCATCTTTTCTGTGTACACACATTCTGAAGGCTTTGTTTTTATTTTAACAGCAGCAATGAGTGATTCCTATCATCTTGGACACGACAAGTCAACTGTGGATCAATCAAATGATCTGGTAAATATTGCAGCAGTGTGTTGTGTGATTTCCACTGGCTACGTGTAGCGATCTAGATGTGGGTGTGTGATAAATATTTTGGCTCTGAACATGACACACATAATATTATTGCTTACTCATAACATACAAGAAATATAATTAACTCACTGTTGAGTAACTACAGCATAATGTCTTTTACTAAATGATAAACAGGGATAAAGTCAAGAGATAGAAATATAATACTGATGAAATTACATAACAGAAAATAAGATAAAATGTTAAGCACTGATGTTCTGATGCACAGACTGTACAAAACATAGATGTAGTTTACGTGACATCACCAATAGGTTTCTGAAGAGCGGTAGTGAAGCTCAGTGGGTGGCTCCGGCCGTCGCCATCTTGGCAGTCCCTGACTCAGCTAATCAAAAATGGGCAAAGAGGTGGAGCTGAGGCGGGCCGAATGAAGCCTGGTTGATGAAAACATCTAGCATCTAGCCACCTGAGAGGGCCCCCACCTGTCACTCACAGCGGCCACGTCCTTAATTATGCATAACTTTAAGTCTTAACATGATTTAAACGGGTGAGTTATATAAAAATTCATCTCCCTCACAGTTGTCATGAAGGGGGAAATTAGCTATAGAGACCAAAACCGTTCTTTGTACCAGGCTGTAAACATGTTTATTTCTGCTGTAAATTTGGGCATTTTAACACAGGGGTTAATGGGGATTGACTCGCTTTTGGAGCCAGCCTCAAGTGGCCATTCCAGGAACTGCAGTTTTTGGCACTTGCACGTTGGCTTCATTTTTCAGCCCCAGAGGTTGACGTTTGGTTCTAAGTCTATACTGTTGACTTGATCTTGACTTAACTGGTCTTGATGTTTGAGCCCTAATCTCTGAAACATTTGTCATTAATGCACAAACATTATTATATTTATTGCAGGCTGGTGAAGCAAAAGTAGTGAACTATGCAGCACTGGATTTCTCCACAAGGAAAGTGAAAAGAGGGAAGAAGAAGGACGAATACATGACAGAGTGTATGTATTCTGTTGTTCGAGCAGATTGCCACAACCAGCAACACCCCTCTCTATAGGCAGAGCACGGCCTGTGCGCTGCTCCCCAAGTCTCTACAGAGGGCCTCAGTTTAGCTCATGTTAGGGTGGATTCACATGTAACATTTTATTCCCAACTGACATCCCATAATGATAGGAAGCAGTTGTGTAACAGAATGTGTATATTTTCTAAATAAGTTTTTCACTCAGCTGATTTTGTGGGAGAGCTGCAGCTTTTCAGTTGCTTTGTTAGTTCATCGCCACAGAATGTGTGCCAGTATTTCTGTAAGAGGACATGTCGTCAACGTGTCTGTGGACCTGTGTTTGCTTCTGGTGTTTTGCTGAAAATGGATATGGAGTAACTGTATCTTCAGTAATTATTAAATAAAAAAATGTATGTATTGAAGGTGAAATTCATGTTGAAAAGAATGTACTAATTTGTAGATATGTTCCTAAGAGAACTGCACACAGTACGCCTGTGAAATCCCTGTGAAGTTGTCAAGATTAGAAACTTGATAAACTCTTATTTTATATTATTTAAATACTGGATTCGGTAATTTTGGCAAATGTTTGTAAATCTCCAGAATAACCAACACGTGTTTTGCACAAGATCACAGCATTAGCAACACTATGGCACAGAAAAACAGTTTTTTTTTTAATTGACATAGTTTGATATCGTTACAAATCATGTTCACAAATAGTTTGCGTGGTCACAAAACAAAACCAATAAAGAAAAAGCTACATGCATAAATTCTAAAGACATTTACTTGCAGTAGGCTTATTGCTATTTGGTCTCAAAAATAAGATTCATTCATGATGATGCAAAAACTTATTTTCAAATATTCTCCAATCTGACTTTCTCTCTCCAGATACCGGTTTCAATACAGGGTACTGGCCGATGAAGAGTACTGATCCAAATAATAATTGGATATGCGTTATTTTTCTCTCATTTAAAAGCTGTAAACCTCTCTGATATTCGATCCACCCGTACTGATTCAGTGGATTGGATTAGTGTATCCCGATTTACTTATTTGGTCTTTTATTTTGACTACAGTAATGTAGTTTTTTCCTTTAAAGGATTTAACTAACCATCAACATATTTTGACTTTTATTTTTAGGGTTGAACAAAAATAATTCACAGTTGGGACACAAATGAAATTGCATATTCACAGTCACTCACCACTAATGGTAATAACCTGATTTCAGCAATGTCCATGTTAACAGTTTTTTCTTCAGGTTTCAGAATGAAGAATAACAGTTCATAGATTTCTGCTCGAAAAACCTGATTACTTTGCCATGTTTTTAAAAAAGTATTTTTATTACAGACAGTAGAGAGATGACAGGAAGTGCGGGAGAGAGATGCAACAAAGGTCCCCAGCCAGACTTGAACTGGGGATGTTTCACTTCATGTTCGGCATCTTAACTGCTAAGCCACAGAGGCACCCCCGTCATGTATTTCTTAAGTGTGTACATTTGAACAACAAAGACACAATCAATCTAACTACTTTTAAACCTATGGACAAACAGACCTGTTAACTCACTAATCCAACCCAAAAGCCTTGACAGCAGCGTAGATCCTCTCTCTCTCCGCTACTTTCCCATCCTTTATTGCACCACTGTCAGTTTTCATCACGGTGAAGACAACAGCAGAATAAACCCATGTGTCCTCATCTCTGAGGAAATATATGAGATGACAAAGTTAAAAAAGCTTCATAACTGTTTTTTTAAGGTTAATCTTACCTTTAAATTCCTTACCTGTTGACTTTTCTTACCACCACTTTTTTTTTTTGAAGGGCAACAGCATCTGGATTAAGAAATAGAAAATATATAGATAACAATAAATAAGAATGCAGTAGTTTTAATTTAATAGAGAACTGTGAGTAACTTATATTACCATTGCAACAATCAGACTTGTTTGTCTTGATGGCGTTAATGAAGAAGGCTATAACAATCAGACTTATAGCCAAGACAGCACACAGCAGAAAAATAAGTGCATTGGCCTTCTGTGACCAACGACTGGTTCCTGAAACATTATCAAAAGGAAAAAACAATGAAAGTTACCAATGAGTAAAAGTAAATGATGTTTAAAGTCACCTCCTGTTTAAATGACTTTGCATGTAAAAATAATTCAGTAGTTGATCTTAATGGATTTTATTTGACTTATAATCTTAACACTGAACATATATTTAACACTTAAATATACACATTTTTTAATCAACAGAACAATCATAGTTATCTTGAATGTCCAGTTTTGTTCCATCTCCAAATAATATCTCCCCACTTGTCCACAGCACAGTAGTAAGTTCCTGTTGACTCTTCTTTTGAACACACTTGTCTTTCCCTGAGTGTTTTTTTTGTCTTTGTGCTTGGACTTCAAGCAGCAATTGCCATGATCACTACTGCTGCTTGTGGTATGTACTGCAAGAAATGTCTCAAATGTGTCACATCCTGTATTTCAGAGGAAAGATTCACAAGCTGTATCAAAGTCCAGGGCCTATAAAGTGTGTCCTTCAGAGGAGCTGAAAGCCAGGCTGAACCAGTGCTCCCTCCCCAAAAAAGATGGTTAAGTCTCACAGACCAGAGCTAATGTGCGTTTTGGGTTGTCCTCATCTATTCCAGAAATATTTCCAAGTTTATCACAAGGAAGTCACCCTGAAACAGCAAACAAAGGGATGAATTTGCCATTTCTTTTGTGATTACAGTTTTTCTTAAGGGCGGGATGAATGTGTGTAGCAAATTTTATTGCAATCCATCCAATAGTTGTTGAGACTCAAATTTCACTCAAAACCACAAATGTCAATCTCATGGTGGTGCTAGAAGAAAAGTCAGAGGATCACCAAAGTATTAGGTTTCATCCTCTGGGAACCATGGATGTCTGTACTAAATTTTGAGCCATGACCTCCAATACATGTTGAGATATTTCACAGTGAAAACTTTGACCTGTTGGTGGTGTAAGAGGAGAAACCACCAACATTATTATGATTGATCCTCTGGGCACCATGGATATCTACACCAAATTCCATAGCAATCCATTGAACAGCTGTCAAGGTATTTCAGTAAAAGCCAAAAATGCTGGTGGCTCTTGAGGAAAAGTTATGGTATCGTCAAGGTCAGTAGCAAATGAAAAGAGAGAGAAAAAGGGGGTAAGACAGGAAGAAGAGTAAAAATATCACATGGCAGAAGAAAAGAGAACAGAAAGAAAGCTGTGAGTCAAAAAAAGCAACAGGCTCTGTCTCATGATCACGCCTCAACCACTCCTTGATGGAAAAAAAAGTTATGTGGGTCATACAAGCCTCAGAATGCACACACAACGTAATGTCAAGCTTTTCTCCACATTTCAGCACAGACAATAATTTCTGTCCTGTTAATGTCATGGTTTTTGGTTTTCGCCCTGTTATGTTTTATTTTGAAGTGTTCGTGTGTTTTTACTTCCTGTCTTTATTTGCTTTTTCCTCCAGTTTTGTTTGCCCCGCCCTAATTAGTTGCACCTGTGTCTCGTTGTCTCCCCTACCTAAGGGTATTTAATCTGAGTTTTTGCTTTGTTTGGTGTTAGTTTCATTGTATGTGGCACCTCAGTCAAGCATCCTGGTTTGTTGGGTCCCTGTACTTTGCCTTTCCACTGTCGGATTCTGTTTGAGATTGCTTGCCTGAATTATGTTGCCTCTGTTGGACTGCCTGAAATAGGTGTAAGCCTTTGTGTTTCATATCATTAAATGGTTCATTTGCACCTGTGATGCATGTGGATCCTTTCCCTGCTTGACATACTACAACAGTTCAGTGTATTTTTTCAAGTTGTTTACAGTTTTGCTGCATAAATTCAATGTATTTGCTGTAGTAGCATTACTTTGCGCATGGAAGCATATGTGCATATTGAACACAACCTCTAATGTTAAGGTAAATGCCAACCATATATGGCAACATAGTAATAGAAATATACTTTTTCTTTCAAGCTACTTTTACTTAACCAGACAAATACTTTAAGCATAGTTGAAGAATTTTATAGCAGGGAGACTGCCTCACCAAACCGCTCACTGAGAGTAGGCAGTCTGGATACCGCATGTAGCAGCAGTTTCACAGAAATGTCATTCAAGTGTAGTTTTTACACTGATATGGATCAGAAAAGCAACCGAATTAGCAGCTAGCCAGCTTGTTTGAGTTGAGTTTTGTGTGCGCAGATCAGTTTTGCTCTCAACCAAGACCTGTGGCTTTTCTCGCTCTAATAGTACTCATGTGCATTAAGATGCTCCCTCTTGGTCCCTCTGTCACGAGGCCTCTCAGATGTAAACATTTATCATTCACTAAGTATTTGAGCAATTTAAATTTCTTTACAAGACAGTGTCAAATAATTTCAAATGAAGACAACATTTAGAAATGATAGTTGTTACATCTCTTGTTAATACAAATTTACAAAAGGATGATAATAATTTTCCAAGTTGCTCATTCACAATCCAGTCACATAACCAGCATCAAAGAGTCTGCCCCTGGACTTTTCTGGCAGGCTTCTTTTATATCTGGCTTGGCAGATATATAACGATTGGCCAGCTTCAGAATCGGTTGCCCAATAAGCAGCAAGACTGGATGGCACAGATGCAAGCCAATCACCTTAGCACCTGGAGAGGACACAGTGCAGCAGTGGTGACGTGGCATTTATGATTAATGCATAACAGTAGTGCGACATATTACGTTTTTAAAGTTGTACAATGAGTGTCTAAGTGGTACAGTGCCACAGAATATATAAACAACAGCCAATAAGAATCATATATGCTGGTCAATCTTGGCGCTGCTGCTAAATAGTGATGCAGCAAGGGATACCAAAAAAACAACTCTGAAATACAGGATATGATGATTTTCAAATATTTCTTGCAACAGCAGCCACTGATTTAGAAAAAACAGAAGCACTAGGTACCACAAGCAGCAATAGCCACCATGTTAGTACTGTTAGTGAGTGTAAATCCAGAAATTAAAATGACCATTTCAGAGTCAAAAGACTGAGTGAACACGGAATAGGCCTTCCAAAAATGAAAAGCACTCCATGTTGAGAACAAATGTTGAAGAGTTCCTGAAATTCAGAAAAACGTGAATCTCTATGAATCAAATAGCTTAGTGAATGGATGAGAGTGAAAGGCAATACACTTCATATAGATTAGGACAAAACTAGTGTGGCAGGAAATGCCCTTTGATTGTACAGTATTTGCTGTGATAACCAATCAGATGCATTTGATGGTCTGACCTATCACGACCTGTTACCACCTTCACTCACAAAATAACCAAGAAGTCTCCTAACAAGAGACAGTGTCAAGATGATCATGTTATGGGTTACACTGCTTCTCCTTCAACATGGATGTAAGTAATATATAATAATGACTAAATATTTTATCTGCATCTGTAGCTGCATGTAATCTAGATGTATGGTGGTTCATGTGAACACTATGTTTTTTACATCTTTACAACACTAATTATTATTTACTGTAATATATTGTACATTTTAATTTAATCTAGATACGCTGACGCCAGTGTCCACAGTTCAACTTGGTGAACCTGTGACCTTCACATGTATTTTGCCTGATCCACTGAACAATAGATTGTACTGGTACAAACAGCGTGCTGGGGATATTCTTAAATTAATTGTGACACTGCGGAAACAAGTAAACCCTGATTATGGAACCGAGTTTTCCCTCTCTAGAATCGATGTAAAAATTTCTAAAAATATTTGCAACCTGACCATTTTGAGGACAATCCAAGAAGATGAGGGAATGTATCACTGTGAAGTCATGGACTCATGGATTAACATGACTTGGAGTGGGACCTATTTGTCTTTAAAAGGTAAATGTGATCTTTCTAACGTTATGGAATCACTTTAACCACTTCATCACTTAAAGCTGGACTGTGGTATTTTTCTTAACAATTGTTAAGAAAAATAACTTGACTTAGTTTCCCCAAGCATTTTTTTTTAGCAGATTTCCAAATTCACTGTACAATATATTTTAAAATATCCAAGTGAAATTTTATGTGAGGTAAATTACTGTTTTGTCAATGTGGAGGTTTCACCCAGGATCTAAATTTACTTCTGGAACAATTGTTTGTAATTATTTCTTCAGAGTATCATGCAAAATCATTATATGTTATACTCACGTCACATTTGAACTATTTGTAAATCCTTAAATCTTTTAATATTTCAGAATGTCTGTGCAGATCTCAAATTTTTAATACAGTTTTGTATTATGCAGGAAACACTCAGAGGACATCAAACTATACAGCAAGTTCTGAATTTATTGCGCTGGTGATAGCAATAGTCTGCTTGGTCATTTCTATTGTTGGAAATATTGTTTTCATCTGTCACCGAACTCCAAGAGGCATATGTGAACGATTCAAAGGTAAGTGTTGTTGACTGAATCAAATATATTAGTATTTATAGTTTTTTACTTGAGTAACATCACACATTAATTTGCATATTGTGAATAAATTAATGTACATTTGTAGCAGAATTTTGAGTCTCCATGTTGCTGTTTTTTCCATGTGAGCCTTTGCAGTATACAATGTCAATAATGAAGGATCATTTCCAATTTTATTAATTTCTTTTTTAATTAAAACTTGTTGAATAAGCTGAGGATCCTCAAAAGTCACATTAAGTACATAATATTCCTGTTTTCATTCATTGTTATAGCAAGTGCCGCTTCATCAGCAAGTCATGACAGCTCGAGCCAACCAGTACATGATGTTGTAAGTAATGTTACCAGATCACATGTTATGTCATTAATATAATTCCCAACATGAATATATAATGAGCCTTTTATTTGCTGCACAGACTGAAAGTGATCTGAACTATGCTGCATTGCATTTCACTGGAAGGAAAGCTACAGAAGGAAGGAAGACAAAAGAGTTGAAGACTGAAGAAAGTGTGTACTCTCAAGTTAAATGCTGAAAGTGAAAACCCGTGGGTTGGTTTACTGACCTCTGACAGTGTAAATAAATAATTAAATGATGTGGGTTCCCTTCTAACTTTAATGAGAGTGAGGTGTTTCATGAAAAAAAAAAAATCAAACTATACAGACATGCTTTTGTCATGGTACAGCTGTAGCATTCCTAGTGTCTCTGTCTGTTTGTCCCGTGTTGGTTCTCCTCCTGTGTTTGTCTGCATGTGTATGTGTGTGCTGCGGAGCCTCCGGTGAACTTCCAATCAGAGACTGACACCCCTGCTTCTCATCTGCTGCTGCTCACCTGCTCTCCATCCACCAATCAACACCTGGCAATATATCTACTCGGCTCCTCTCACCAGTCTTCACCAGATCGTCCATTTACTCAAGTGGTACGATGCCTCGGCCTCTGATTTACCTTGCTGAAAGATTTGCCTGCGTGTTATCTGAACCCCTGATTAATAAATTAATAAACTGAAACTACTTCAACTCCCTCTGTGTATAACAGCTTTGTTCTATGTTTTACCATATGTTGATCCTTGCATATGTATTTGTATTTGCTTGTTGTTATTCTTTTATCTTAGTAACATTAACCCAAGCTGACTTTATTAAAAATAACACACAAATACACACAAAACTTTAATAGGGCCATTAAAACCTATAACTGTTTTATTACATATCTTTCAAACAATTACATCTCTGCTTTTAATTACATTAGTTCAAAATAAGAATTACCTTTATTTGAAATCTGAGGATGTAGGTTGTAAGGATTAATTATGAAAATAAATGGCTCTTTGGAGGGAACACGAGGAGATATTTCTCACGCACATGATCAATCTTAGTAAGTGCAGTCACATGTCTTTGCTAAGAGCAAATCTGATCTGTGAGAGCAAAACTCAAATCCACATGAAAAAAACAAAACAAAAACTGAGCACTGTGCAACCTTCAACCTAGGCAGCACAACTGGTCTTGTCAGGCATTACTAGTTGCTGTAATTGTTCCAATCACATTATTACCTTCCGTGCGGAAATGCAAAGTTTCAAAGTTCAGCCGAAGCTGATATGAGGCTTCAATGGTCTGAGTTGGTCAAACTGTGTGTCTTATTATGAAAATGAATCTTTGTGTTACTATTTCTCCACTGTGGCTCAGCAAGGAAACACTGTCCATGAAAACACAAGCAGGGAATACCACACTAAAATGACTGTAACTTTGGAAGGTACCAACTTGATTAGTCTAACTCAGACTGTTAAAGCCTCATATTACCTTCAGCCGTACTTTAAAATGCATTTTTGCAGCAAAACAAGGACAGTGAATTATTCCCCATCACTTACATTTGAATTTCTTTGTGGCCAGTGTGGACAGGAGAAACAATAATGGGTGAAAAGTGGCTAGCTTCAGTAATATGTGTTCATTTTGCCCCCCTGTTTTTTTTATAAAATGAGAATGAATTCTGATTGCATCACAATAAATAATGTAATTGTTAATAAAGGTGTGAACAACATATCAGTTTTATATTTCAAACATTGAGATATATAGATTGCGAGTGATTTGAGATTGTTTTTTGAGATAGATACATAGAGACTGATAGGTCCCTCTATCCATCTGTCATGCCCCTTACAGGCCCATGAAGTGTGTACCCACACTTCCATTTAGAAGTGCGTGGACCAATGCAAGGAGGAGTCGACAAGTTCTGTCCTAAGTTGGGAACCTTTGGAGCATTGAGAAGTGAGATGTGGCTCTGTCAGCCCCAGAACAACTCTCACCAGTTTCTTTTGAGTTGCTTGTAGTTTCTGTTTCAAGATCAATAAGGCCTCAGTCAAAGTGAAACCGAACAAAGGAGGAGGTCTTAGGCCCCCTTACACCTAGTATTAACATGTGATCTATATCTGAGTACATTATTTGTTTTTTTAACAGTTGATTGATTTCACTGAAGCTTGAAATAAATCAATAAATATTTTGATGAAGCCAATAACATGATCACATCAATACAATGCCGTTTCACTGATGATTCTACTGTATCTCACGTTATAAAAGGTCACATCATATTGTAATAGACTGACTGTAATGCATCTCTAGAATAAAACAAGAAATGATGATCTTGCTAAAAAAACAAAAAGTTGGATAGGAGGCAGTGGTGTAGCACATACATCTGGGCCCTGCACATATGCAGCCTCAGTGGGCCCCCTTCACCTTTTAATATATCCAGTGTCACACCTGTAGGTGATTTGGCAGAGGGTTTCCCGGTTCGTTTTGTTCACCTGTGACTGGCGAACTGACTCATGAATCCCCCGTAACTATATAGTTTAGAGAATATTATAGATCCAAGACGAAACTGACAGAAGGGCAGGATAAAGTCATAATTACAAATCTGTCTGCTACTTCTACACCATGGACAGCACTATGGATTTATCAATACACAGCACAGTTAGGCTACTGATATTTCAGCGCCATGGTCGGGGCCATAGATTCTAACTTGCACAAACCTCAACAAATTTTTATCTCTCTCTGCTACTAGGGGATGGAGAGGGGGGGATGGCAGGTGAACAAGGGGGATGCATTTTGGTCATTTTGCTAACAAGGGGGATGGCACCCCCTCATATCACCTACTGCCTGTACAAATAATTAAATCAACAAGTAAACATGTGTATTTGTACTGGTAATAAGGATAAGTGAAGTGTTTACAACGTATTAAAGAAAGTCTGAACTACTACTGAAATCTCAGCGTTTTTCAGCCCTCTTTCCACAAACTTACTGTAATCAATGTGTGAAGCTTTCACTATGAGGTTTTATAACATAGAACATTATTTCATCACGTTTTTAGGTCTTTATTATATACTGGGCATCACACAAATGGCAAAAGCTATCTTACTCTGGCTCCTCAATCGAGAAAGGATTACTGCATTACTGACAACTGAGTAAGTCTTCAGTGGAATCATGTTTTCTTTGCAGAATTAAGGTGAATTAGTTTACAACAGCCCAGTCTTGCACAGCATAGAAGTAGCACAATCAAACTTTAGAAACAATCCAAAGATAGCTCCAGTATTATGTGTGCAGAATATGAGAGGGAAAGAGGAGGAGATGGGTTAGGTGGGTATTTATGGAAATGCCATGGAAGTGGCATGATTGCGGTGTGGGCCTGCTCCTCAAACTCTGCTAGATAACTTTAATAAAATAAGAACATAAACAAACAATATTTCCTGAATGAGAGGTCAGTCCCACCCCCTCTCTCAAACTGGCTGAACATTGGAGACCCTCGTGATTTTGGCGCATCAGAGTTCCATCAGATTGAACTCTGCGCTAAGTAAAGGAGGCGGATCAATTTGCAACAAGAAGCAAATGTGTCTCCCCCCGTTCCACATAGACATGAATGGGAAGAAAATGTAGGTTTCACTGTGACATTAGTCTCTATGGATCTATTTCAAATCACAAACAATTGCCATATGCCAAATCCATTCTACATACTGATTCTAAGCAGGTTTTGAGTATGCAGAATGTCCAAAACTCTTGGAAGTATTAAATCTTAGGGAAAACATTTTCATGTCTCTTTATGAAGTTTAACCAGCAATAGCTTTCCAAAGTTGCAGTTCGATTCACATCCTGCATCACACATATTGTATCATTGTTAGTATAAAATGGTAAAGTATGTTTATATTTTATATGAACATATCCCGTGATGCACTGAGACACTCTGACCACGTCATAGTCCACCTGATTCCTGCTTAAGGCAGAAATTAAAGCTCTGTAAACCTGTTGTGAGGATATCAAAACAGTGGACCAGTGAAGCCGCGGAGGACCTTTGTGCGTGCTTGGACTGTACTGACTGGGATGTTTTCAGGACTGCTACCAACAGTTGGTGGATGAGTTCACAGAGGCTTTGATATCCTACATCAGCTTCTGTGAGGCCTGCTGTGTACCATCACGCACCAGGGTGAGTTATAACAATGACAAACCCTGGTTCACAGCGAAACTCAGCTGCAATCTAACATTCCTCCAGGACCCTGAGGTGTGCAGGAAAGATTGTGGCTGACCCTTTCCTCAACAAACTGTAATTAATGTGTGAAGCTTTCACTAAGAGGTTTTATAACATAGAACATTATTTCATCACGTTTTTAGGTCTTTATTATATACTGGGCATAACACAAATGTCGAAAGCTATCTTACTCTGGCTCCTTCATCGAGAAAGGATTACTGTATTACTGACAACTGAGTAAGTCTTCAGTGGAATCATGTTTTCTTTGCAGAATTAAGGTGAATTAGTTTACAACAGCCCAGTCTTGCACAACATCGAAATAGCACAATCAAACTTTAGAAACGTATAGGCACAATCCAAAGATAGCTCCAGTATTATGTGTGCAGAATATGAGAGGGAAAGAGGAGGAGATGGGTTAGGTGGGTATTTATGGAAATGCCATGGAAGTGGCATGATTGCGGTGTGGGCCTGCTCCTCAAACTCTGCTAGATAACTTGAATAAAATAAGAACATAAACAAACAATATTTCCTGAATGAGAGGTCAGTCCCACCCCCTCTCTCAAACTTGCTGAACATTGGAGAGCCTTGCGATTTTGGCGCATCAGAGTTCCATCAGATTGAACTCTGCGCTAAGTAAAGGAAGCAGATACATTTGCAACAGGAAGCAAATGTGTCTCCCCCCCGTTCCACATAGACATGAATGGGAAGAAAATGTAGGTTTCACTGTGACATTAGTCTCTATGGATCTATCTCAAAAAACTATCTCAAATCACAAACAATTGCCGTGTGCCAAATCCATTCTACATACTGATTCTAAGCAGGTTTTGAGTATGCAGAGTGTCCAAAAACTCTTGGAAGTATTAAATCTTAGGGAAAACATTTTCATTTCTCTTTATGAAGTTTAACCAGCAATAGCTTTCCAAAGTTGCAGTTCGATTCACATCCTGCGTCCCAAGCATTGTATCATTGTTAGTATAAAATGGTAAAGTATGTTTATATTTTATATAAACATATCCCGCTATGCACTGAGACACTCTGACCACGTCATGGTACACCTGATTCCTGCTTAAGGCAGGAATCTGTAAACCTGTTGTGAGGATATCAAAACAGTGGACCAGTGAAGCCGCGGAGGACCTTTGTGCGTGCTTGGACTGTACTGACTGGGATGTTTTCAGGACTGCTACCAACAGTCTGGATGAGTTCACAGAGGCTTTGATGTCCTACATCAACTTCTGTGAGGCCTGCTGTTTACCATCATGCACCAGGGTGAGTTATAACAATGACAAACCCTGGTTCACAGCAAAACTCAGCTGCAATCTAACATTCCTCCAGGACCCTGAAGTGTGCAGGAAAGATTGTGGCTGACCCTCCCACCCCGGACACAAACTTTTTCAGACACTCCCCTCCGGCAGGAGGCTGCGGTCCATCAGGGCCAAAAACTCACGCCACAAAAAAAGTTTCTTGTTGACTGCAGCTGGCCTCATGAATAAGGTCTGGGACCCCCACTGACACCGACTCTCATACCCCCCTAACCCCACACTACAAGTTATATAAACGTAAAGTTTATAGCATTGCTGACTCAATGCATTACATTAACGCACATCTTCTGGACTACTAGCTTGCACATTGCAAATATTCTTTAAGCTATTTATTATATTTTTATAATAATTTATCAAATTCATATTCATCACAAAATTCTTATAATGTAATTGTAATTCATTTTGAGTCGATAGTAAGAGAAAGAGCACAACATGACTTGAACTATGAAGCATTAAAGGATAGGTTCAGCAGTAGGAATGCTAACAGAAAGAGACATTTTCATAAAAACAATTAACTGGAAGCTACCCACTTAATTTTACTAACTCAGACCACTGAAGCCGCATATTATCTTTGCCTGGACTATGGAATACCTTTTCCAGAGTGACCAGTAATGATTTTGTAACCCAGCTGAAAACAATGGGTTAAAATATAAATAAACAAAGTTATGAACAACTGAACTATTGAAGCAAGTTTTAAGTTAATGCTTTTATTTCTGCTATTAGGTACTACACTTGTGATCAGTGGGCAGCAACGGTGAAAACAAAAAGTCAAATATTTTGTTTTCACCTTTGCTGCCCCTGCAGTTAAAAGAAAGTTTGCAGTGCGGTTTACCAGCAGAAAAAAGTCCGTGAGATAGAAAGAGAGAGATGGTGTTCCTCTGAGCCGCCATGCTGAGTCAGAAGGAGTAATCTGTGTAACAACATTGAGCTTTAGTTAAGAAACAGTGGGAAGTCAAAATGGTTATTGAAGTCGAGCAGTTATCAGACGGCATTGAAAACGGTTTCCCTTCTTAAGCCAGAGACTGCCAGAAGTGCCGGTTTCATCTTAATTAGCTGCACTTCACATGCCTCTGTAAGTTAGCTTCTCAGCGCTATTTTGCAAATTTTACCGTGTTAGCAACAAAGTTATTTCCATGTAAAACCCACTCTAACATTTGACTGTGGTTTGTGAATATCGAGTGTCTATTGGGAAATGTATTTCATGTTTAAAGTGTAAAGTTCATTGTAATATGCACCACGTAGAAACAGGAATTTCTTCTAATGTGGAGTTGTTAAGCACTAACTTTACTCCCTATGTTGCTTGAGATGGTTAAGGGATTTTCCAAGCAGTATTTGGGGAAAAAAAGTAAAATAAGTAATTTAGTTTTACTGTTATTGGTAAGAGCATTTGACCAACTTATTGTGTCACTTAGTTGGTGAAACAGGTATTTGTTTCTATGGGAAAATACAAATTTGCTTTCATTGAGAAAGTAAAGTGTGTAGATTTAATGTGTAATGTGTAAGATATATATGTTTTATTGCTTATTCGAATATTGGCTAAGCTGAAACTGTTCATTCTATTTTCATGTCTGACATTTGTATTGTGTCAATGTATGCTTAGCTTAGCACATTTTGTCAGAACAAAATCATTCTAATATAATTTGAGAATTTGGAAGTGAAACTAGAGAGTAACAAATAATTTTCAATATGTCAAGTATTTGCATTCAGATAGTGCTAACTTTGATGTTGCTATGATCTGGTATGGTGTTGAACCACATAAGTGAAATATGACAGAAACATAAGATGGGAAATAAAAGAAAGCAGAACATGCAGGTCAGGTTGTTTTATTGAGTGAGAAGATTCAGTGAAGACTATCCAATGATTCCAGTAGTTGGCGAGCCTCCCAGCTTGATTTCCAGGATCCTGGATCTACGTTGCCGCTGAAACAGGCGGATTAACTATCTGCTTTGTGGTAGGATCGTGCCAGTCACCTCGATTGGTAACAGCTCGAACATACATACAGCACTCTGACTTATCAGACTCTGACAGATCAGACTTCCATCTGGTCTGAACTTAAACTTGACCAATTTTCCTCTATGGTCATCAGACACTGACTTGGAAGTTACTTGAATTGACAATTGATACAACAAAAGGACAATTTTCTTTGGTTTAAAGGGCCCAGGTTTTAATTTTTATTCATATTCATGCAAATGTGAAATTCATTGTTTTACTATTCATATGCAAACTGAAATTACAGCTAACTGAATCTACTTGTGTTTATGGTTATCGCACTCACAACTTAGCTACTACCGAACCTATAGCGAGGTGTACTTACCCAGGAGTGGGTTACACTTTCAATATACATATGGGCATGTTCGGACTTGCTCTTGGCAAAGACCTGTGGCTGCGCTCGCTGAGTTGAGTTGTGTGCCTGAAAAATGCCCCCCTCACGGTGGGGACACACAGGACGTGGAAGCACCACCTTTTGGCGCCCATGGTAACCAATTGGGCTGTTTAGACAGAGCGTGTCCGGCTCGCGCTCAGCAGCAATAGAATCTGGCAAGACACACTGTTAATCTATTATAAAGGCTATAAATTGATATTATATATGCTATAAATGATCTGATTCTGCAAGATAACCGTCGTCTTCTTCCTAAATTGCTGTTTCTTGCCTCGTCCAAAATGATCAAAATCCATCCATGTCTCTACATTTGTGTTTCTGTTCAACAAAATGTGACGATGGTGGAAATAAAACTACCAAATGTTCTGTAAGCAGAGGTATGTGAAGGAAATCTCAAGTCTGCTCAACCTTTTTTGCTGGTTAGATGTTGGTTTGGTTTTTCTTGTCTCAGTGTTACATTATTGTAAACCTGAGGTCACTATACTGTAATGTAAAATATTATTTCGCAAACTAAATAGTAGCTTTGATGTTGAATGTTGGAAAGGAAATAGAATCTTTCCCCCTGAGCTATGTTCCACCACAATATCCTATTGTAGCAGCAAATATAATATATCTAATTTCAGACGTTGTGTGCCATTACATGTCATATACAAGAAATATAATAAACTCACTGTTGAATAACTACAACATAAAGTCTTTTACTATATGATAAATGGGAATAAAGTCAAGAGATATAAATATAATACTTATGAAATTACATAAATAAGAAAGAAAATAAGAAATTAAGATAAGATGTTAAGCACTGATGTTTTAAGCACAGACTGTACAAAACATATACGTAGTGTACGTGACGTCACCCATAGGTTTGTGAAGCTCAGTGAGTGGCTCCAGCCGTAGCCATCTTGGCAGTCCCTGACTCAAAAATCCAAAAATGGGCTAATTCAACCGAATTAGAAGACGATTCGCCTTAATGTAATTGTAAGGCAGTGTATTGTGTTGTCCACAAGACGTCGCTATACCACTGTTGTGTTAAGGCAGATTCAAGTGCCTTTAGCATGGTTTGAACCTCTTGATGTACCGTAGTGTTGATACTTTTCCTCAGTTCGTGTTATCAACGCTATAGGTAAGCCATGTTAACGATAGTGGAAGTTGCAATGAAAAATATCTTTGTTGTTATCACGCTAAAGTTCATTTTATTCAGATATTTTGTGTTTTAAACTGTTAAAGACCTAAATGCAGAGTAATACGGAGAGTTAAAATGTTTTATTCTTTCGTTTAAATGTGATTGTGTGGTGGCTAATGCAAAGCTATCTATTATAATATAAGCAGTGAGTGCTTGCTATTGAGTTACATGTGCATTTGAAATGTACTTTGATATTTTAAAATTTAACCTCAGTTCGTGTTATCAACGCTATAGATGTCGAGCTGTGGAATAAACGGTCAAGCCACAATCCCGAACCCCTCTGTGTCCGCGTCCCCTTCCTCTACCACCGTCCACGATCATTCACAACACAGCGCAGAGTAACAGCGGCGGTGCTGGAGACCACAGTACACGCGCGGAAAGAGAGAGAGAGGGCTACATAATCATATCAAGTGGGAGGGAACACTTTCAGAGCAATCTGATTGGCCTCTCGTTATGTTGTCGTTTCACTGTACTACCACAGTGGAAATAATGTCAACTATCTTTCCAACCTAAATACATGAAACAACACCAACAGCAAGCATTTTTTCATGTTTCATGGTGGGTTTTTTATAACTGAGAGTAAACACAAAAATTTGATCTTGATCATTTAATCTTGATGTGAACTGCAGTAAACTAAAACATTTTCACAATATTTGGATGGACTTTTCAGCTGATACTCACTAATATAGTCAAGCTGTTTAGGACACACACATATATCACCCTAACTGACATGTGATTTTACTTTGTGGAGGTCATGAATTAAGAGAATTTCCCTTAAAAGAAGGGGGAGGAAGAAGAGACTACATGACTCAATACAGCACATTTTTGTGTTGTACATCGTGTTAGTGTGTTGTTTTCGTTCACTTTTGTACTAACATATTTATTGGGGTTGTAGCCTGATTTCTGTAAAGTAATGCGACTGACACAGAGCTTCAGTAACGAGCCATGCTCAGTTTACTAGGAACTGCAGTGCATGGACAAAGTAGGAGGAGTCATAGCATCGATTACGGAGGCCGGAGTGACACTTAAAGAAACATTGTCAAAATAACAATACATTACAATTTCCAGGAACCCTAAAATATTGTGGCAGCTACTCAGAATTGCCGCTCCCAACCGAAGGCCTCTCTGCTGGGAACCAGTTCCCAGCCAACTCCCAGCCATTGGGAGTCTCCACCCTTCCTCCTGTTTCCTGACAGGGCGTGTCTAGATTCCACTGTAAACACGCCCATTCATTCAATTGCAGGGTGTCACCATGAGATGGCGCTTCCTTCACGAAAACACATTCACACATAATCACATACATGAGTGGAATTTAGTTTTGGCCAAGTACCCAGTAGAGATCCTGCTGGGGTCAGCCATGGATCTGCTTGGGCCCAACATGGGCCAGTCAGCCAACTCTGGCTGGATCTGTAGATGGCAGGTGAAAATCTTTTAGGGATTCATGGGTAGTTTCCCTCTCCAGTATGATTTGCTAATGCCATTGTTTGCTCTATTAATCCAATCGAACTCACAACTCAAATCAAAATAAGGTCAAAAACATCTTGCCATCTTGGGTGATCATTGCAAATGTTCAAATGTCTTTTTTTTTTTTACAGCCTGGTTAAGGTATGGTTAAGGTAAAGCAACTAAAACTACTTGGTAAAGGTTAGAAAAATATCATGTTGATGGCAAATGAACTATGATTAAAGCCCCTGCACACCCTCCCAAAATCAACATTTAAAAATCCTACAACGTTGTTACGACTTAGTTAAATTTAAATGATGTGTTTGATTTGTGTGCATTTTTAAAAGATGTATGCAGCCATTTGCCACAGTGATTCACAAAGACAGAGGAGCCATCTTCAGTGTTGTGTGAGCCAGCCAGTTCAGATGCTCCACATCATCAATGATGACCCGCCCATTCACAGTCACCACTGACAAACAAATGATGCATGGAAACTTAAGCTTTGTGGTTAGGCTTCAAACTGAGGTGTAAAAACAAAGGGTCTTTTCTTTCTTCCTCTCACTCTCTGTTTTAGCCTCAGGAAGCTGCATTGCTCTGCTGTTTTACATTTTCTGAAAAGGCAACCACTATATTATTGTTCTGACAAATTACAGAATTAGTTAAAGGGTACAGGAGGGTTGGACACACAGACCTACCCAGTCACGCTATGTCATGACCTTTTATTGCAATCTTCTGCAATTCCGTCCTTTTCATTGGTAGTTGCTGTCAGAGGGGGGAGGTGCTAATTATTCACTTGTCCCAACCTGGTCTTTTTGGCAAGAGCAAAAGTTTGAACCGTGATCTGAAGTTAAATTTGCCTGATTATCCACAAATAGGTTTGACAGCCTTGTTAAAGTCCCCTGGTGCAGTGATGGACTGGCAGCCTGTCCAAATGAATGGTGAATAAATCCATAAATGTGCATTAAAATTATAACAAAACATGAACTAATGTGCATCTGTGACATTTTAAAATTGCTGATGCATATGGGTGTAGATGCATTTGGTTGCATCTTTAAAAGCACAAGAGACATTCTTTGTACTTTAAATGAGCACATTAACTAAAACATTTTTAAAAAAAAGAAAAATTTAAACATTTCAATTTGTTCAACTAAAATTAGCCTGCTGAAACCTGATGTAGCTCCTCCCTCACTACATATCCTGTTGAAGTACATAATCAGGTCTGTTCTGAATAAACAGCCTTCATGGTTGGTCAAAGGGCAGACAAACGGCCCACCGCAGCCTATCTGTCAGTGTAGCTGTTGCATGTGGTTTTGCTTGTTGTACAGACATGCAGAAGGCCGTTACAAAGTGATGTGAGACCAGCAAGATGGAGGGGGTTTATTCATTTGAGTAGTTATCTCCTTAAAAACATTTTTTTACACAGTATGTATACTATAATATGTTTTTTTAAACAATTAAAGATTCATTGTGTCTATAGCATAAAATACTCCGTATGTTGTCTTTTTGTTAGCCATGCTTCTGTCTACGGTTGCGGGAAGTTGTACTGGACAGATACACAGCAGTTTACTGTTAACCACTGCTAGTCTCTCTCTCTCTCTCTCTCTCTCTCTCTCTCTCTCTCACTTGGTGTCTCAGTGGGCAGATGGCAGAAATGTGGAGCGAAACCAAAGCTGATGAGAGCTTTTTCACAGCAGACATTGCTGATTGCTGTACTGCATCGCAGTATTTTCTGGAATGGGCCCATCCATGTTACTGGTTTCACCTGTACTTTTCTTGCTATGACAAATCAAAATGTCTCTTGTATATAAAAGTCTATGAAACCGATCCATTTGAGGTCAAATAAGGAAACAAGCATGCTCAAGAGTTCCTGCAAGACTAACAATATTTAGACTAGCAAGATATATTTAGAAAGCAAAACAACATGGAAAATACAAGATGGACAGACTTGTGTCAGGGAAAAAAAGAAAAACTGCTGATGCTAATCAAGTAAACATGTCAGTCAAATCCATATATGAGAAGAGAATATGAAGAAGTGTGTCGTGCTCTCAAGTTCACTGCTCATATAGCAGGCAAGCCTTGTCTTGTGTGTGTAAAAACTCAAGAAAATTCAAGAAAATCGTACTTGGTGCAATTCATCACGAGATTTCCTAATATTGTTATGAGTTGATAAAATTGCAGTGCTCTATCTTTACAACAAATCGCACATTTACGTGAGCTCTCTCTCTCTCTCTCTCTCTCTCTCTCTCTCTCTCTCTCACAAACACTCTTGAGTTCTTCACATCTCTTGATTTTCCACGTGGTTTTGGCCACATTTCCTCTCACCTTTACCCTGAAACTGTCCCTCAATCCCGCAGGCTGCTCCCTACGCTGTAGCTAATGTTATTTCAGAAGTCCTCTTTTCCTCCTCTTAGTGTTGATTTGGACAAATATTAAACATTTGCAAAAATCTATCTTCCCCCCAATATTATTAAACTTACAAAATTAAATATTAAAGAGAGTAAGCATGAAGATAGTCAGTCTTCCTGATTGAACTTGTGCTAAGCTTCATGAAGCCAAACAGTTAGCCTACACTAAAATGGGACAATACAGAAATCACAGTTATGTTTACCAAAATGCACTGTGTGTTTCTGTGAGGCGTAATTTCCTCATTAAACATTTGAAACACACATTTTTTAAGAATACTTTTGAACCTTCATTGTTTATGTTCACGTCTGCTAGCTAGCAGTCGTCTTCTTCCTAAAGTTTCGCCTCGTGCAAAATGATCAAAATTAAAATATTGCTCCATATCGCTGCTTTTAAATACACACATACATTGTGTATGTGACGGACAGCTGTTGTTAAAAGACTTCAAGTGTTAGAATAGACACTGCTTTGAAAATAATACAAAAACAACTAAGTACGTGCACATCTCTTATCAAACGAAAATGGATCACAGGTTTGCTAAATATAGGGGGAAGTTCATTTTCTTTATTGCAGCCAATCACCATGATTTCCACTTTGTAGACCTCGATCACCTTGTAACTAAACCTTCCATTTGGGTGGCGAGACACCAGTAGTGCAAGACAAGGGTGCTGTACCACAATGATCGGAAGACTGGCTGCTTTGATTCTACTTAGTACAATGTGTGAGTGCAATTCTTAACAAGTGTGGGAAAAATACTGCTGCAAACTATTGTTCTTACTAGAGTGTGTGTGAAAACATATTAATGCATATTATTATTTCTTTCAGCTCTGATTCAAACTGCAGAGGTTCCTCACCAGCTCTCTTTGACTGTGTTTGAACTTGGTGACAATTTTACTTTTCACTGTCCAGTTTCTGAGACGGAGAGCAAATACTTATACTGGCATAAGCAGTCTCTTGGATATATGGTCCAAATGATCGCTGCTGTAGTTTTTGGCAAAATAACACTTAGTGAACAATTTAAAGACTCACGTTTCACAGTCACAAAAGGGGATACTCAGTATTTTCTCACAATCAGAAATGTCAGCAAAGAGGATGAAGCAACATACTTCTGTCAAAATGGAACAGCGTATTTACAGAGTTTTGTTAAAGGCATCTTCTTGGCTGTGATTGGTAAAACATCTTTTACTTTCAGTGTTTGTGCCAATCTCATTGATCACTTATGTTTTTAAGTCATACAAATAACTGAGATTGGGAATACCTTTTGACGCCTTTCTTAACTGAATCACACAGATCGTAACCAGCAGAAATCTGTCAACGTGAAACAAAGTCCAGAAACAGCATCAGTCCAGCCGGGCGGCTCGGTGACTCTCCAGTGTTCACTTCTCTCCAAGAACAAAGAAGGCCAGTGTCCAGGTGAACACAGCGTGTACTGGTTCAGAGCTGGATCAGGAGAATCCCATCCAGGTGTTATTTACACTCACAGGAACAGCAGTGATGAACAAGAGGAAAGGAGCTGTGTCTACAGTCTGTCCAAAACTATACACAACTCCTCTGATACTGGGACTTACTACTGTGCTGTGGTCACATGTGGAGAGATCCTGTTTGGTGAAGGAACCAAAGTGGAAACAAGTACGTCTTTACAGTATTTTAATCATATATGCATCTTGCAGAAATTAATTTAGCCTGGATAAAATGTACTAGATTTTGGCGGATTAGATGATTAGTCTGCTGGTTTCTTTTAGGGTTAAGGGTGACTAAGAGTTGATAAAAACATGAAGCCATGAGTTAAAAAGTGAATTTTAGAATTATTTCATTGAGACATGTAAATATTTATTATGCAAACATATTGAAAAGGAACTTATTCATTCATAATAACTACTTTATGAGTACATAGTTTTTTCCCCAGATAAATGTCTCTTAGGAAATGTTACTGATTCAGGATCAGAACTGGACCCAGTTGTCCTTGTGCTCGGAGTGCTGTTGGCCTGCTGTGTGACTGTGATTGCCGTCCTTATTTTCTACGTAAATCAAAGGAAAGTTTGTGAACATTGCAAAGGTAGGTTCACCATATTTTACTTTTCATTTCAGTTAAGCTTTTTGAGACACCATAAAGGTCTGTATGTACGAAATTACTTTGCTGTTGAAACAGAACATGCGTCCTTCTAATTAGATGGTTGGTGGTTTCCACAACAGTTTATATTAACTTTTTATGGATTATTTGGAAAATCCATCCATGTCTTCTTTGTAACAACATACTGTACATTTGTGTTTCTGTTCAACAAAATGTGACGATGTTGGAAATACTTAAAGTAAAACTACCAAATGTTCTGTAAGCAGAGGTATGTGAAGGAAATCTCAAGTCTGCTCAACCTCTTTTGCTGGTTAGATGTTGGTTTGTTTTTTCTTGTCCCAGTGTTACATTAATGTAAACCTGAGGTCACTATACTGTAATGTAAAATATTATTTTGCAAACTAAATAGCAGCTTTGATGTTGAATGTTGGAAAGGAAATAGAATCTTTCCCCCTGAGCTATGTCCCACCACAATATCCTATTGTAGCAGCAAATATAATATATCTAAATATCTAATTTCAGACGTTGTGTGCCATTACATGTCATTACAAACTATCATCCAGTTGCCCTTGAGCAAAGCACTTCACCTCTGACGCTGTAGTGGAGTTAATCAGTGGTTATCAGTAGAGCACTGAAGCTGTATTGGGCACATCACAGAAAGCCAAAAACTGTAAAAGTCATTAAAGTATTTTGTTTGTTTATCTGTGTTCTTTAATGAGAGGATGACTAAAACCACACTGCTGTGACAGCACTAACCATCTTTTCTGTGTACACACATTCTGAAGGCTTTGTTTTTATTTTAACAGCAGCAATGGGTGATTCCCATCATCTTGGACACGACAAGTCAACTGTGAATCAATCAAATGATCTGGTAAATTTGCGGCGGTGTGTTGTGTGATTTCCACTGGCTACGTGTAGCGATCTAGATGTGGGTGTGTGATAAATATTTTGGCTCTGAACATGACACACATAATATTATAGCCTACTCATAACATCCAAGAAATATAATAAACTCACTGTTGAGTAACTACAACATAAAGTCTTTTACTATATGATAAACAGGGATAAAGTCAAGAGATAGAAATATAATACTGATGAAATTACATAACAGAAAATAAGATAAGATGTTAAGCACTGATGTTCTGATGCACAGACTGTACAAAACATAGACGTAGTGTATGTGACGTCACCCATAGGTTTTTGAAGAGCCGCTGTGAAGCTCAGTGGGTGGCTCCGGCCGTCGCCATCTTGGCAGTCCCTGACTCAGCTAATCAAAAATGGGCAAAGAGGTGGCGCTGAGGCGGGCCGAATGAAGCCTGGTTGATGAAACCACCTAGTGGCTAGCCACCTGAGAGGGCCCCCACCTGTCACTCACAGTGGCCACGTCCTTAATTATGCATAACTTTAAGCCTTAATAAAAAATTTAAACGGGTGAGTTATATAAAAATTCATCCCCCTCACAGTTGTCATGAAGGGGGAAATTAGCTATAGAGACCAACACTGTTCTTTGTACCAGGTTGTAAACATGTTTATTTCTGCTGTAAAGTTGGGCATTTTAACATTAATGGGGATTGACTCGCTTTTGGAGCCAGCCTCAAGTGGCCATTCCAGGAACTGCAGTTTTTGGCACTTGCAGGTTGGCTTCATTTTTCAGCCCCAGAGGTTGACGTTTGGTTCTAAGTCTATTCTTTAGACTTGATCTTGACTTAACTGGTCTTGATGTTAGAGCCCTAATCTCTGAAACATTTGTCATTAATGCACAAACATTATTATATTTATTGCAGGCTGGTGAAGCAAAAGTAGTGAACTATGCAGCACTGGATTTCTCCACAAGGAAAGTGAAAAGAGGGAAGAAGAAGGACGAATACATGACAGAGTGTATGTATTCTGTTGTTCGAGCAGATTGCCACAACCAGCAACACCCCTCTCTATAGGCAGAGCACGGCCTGTGCGCTGCTCCCCAAGTCTCTACAGAGGGCCTCAGTTTAGCTCATGTTAGGGTGGATTCACATGTAACATTTTATTCCCAACTGACATCCCATAATGATAGGAAGCAGTTGTGTAACAGAATGTGTATATTTTCTAAATAAGTTTTTCACTCAGCTGATTTTGTGGGGGAGCTGCAGCTTTTCAGTTGCTTTGTTAGTTCATCGCCACAGAATGTGTGCCAGTATTTCTGTAAGAGGACATGTCGTCAACGTGTCTGTGGACCTGTGTTTGCTTCTGGTGTATTGCCTAAAATGGATATGGAGTAACTGTATCTTCAGCAATTATTAAATAATATTTTTGTATCTATTGAAGGTGAAATTCATTTTGAAAAGAATGTACTAATTTGTAGATATGTTATATTTAACAAATGCAAAAATGCTACAAGAGAACTGCACACAGTACGCCTGTGAAATCCCTGTGAAGATGTCTAGATTAGAAACTTGAGTAACTCTTATTTCATATTATTTAAATACTGGATTTGGTAATTTTGGCAAATGTTTGTAAATCTCCAGAATAACCAACACGTTTTGCACAAGATCACAGCATTAGCAACACTATGGCACAGAAAAACTGTTTTTTATTGACATAGTTTGATATCGTTACAAATCATGTTCACAAATAGTTTGCGTGGTCACAAAACAAAAACAATAAAGAAAAAGCTACATGCATAAATTCTAAAGACGTTTACTTGCAAAAGGCTTACTGGTCTCTATTTTCAAATATTCTCAAACTATTCTGGATACCGGTTTCAATACAGGGTACTGGCCGATGAAGAGTACTGATCCAATATATTTTTCTCTCATTTAAAAGCTGTAAACCTCTCTGATATTTGATCCACCTGTACTGATTCAGTGGATTGGATTTGTGTATCCCGATTTACTTATTTGGTCTTTTATTTTGACTACAGTAATGTAGTTTTTTCTTTTAAAGGATTTAACTAACCATCAACATAATTTTGACTTTTATTTTTAAGGGTTAAAAAATAAATAAATTCACAGTTTGGGACACAAATGAAATTGAATATTCACAATCACTCACCACTAATGGTAAAAACCTGATTTCAGCAATGTCCATGTTAACAGTTTTTTATTCAGGTTTCAGACTGAAGAATAACAGTTAATAGATTTCTGCTCGAAAAACCTGATTACTTTGCCATGTTTTTAAAAAGTATTTTTATTACAGACAGTAGAGAGATGACAGGAAATGCGGGAGAGAAATGCAACAAAGGTCCCCGGCCAGACTTGAACTGGGGATGTTTCACTTCATGTTTGGCATCTTAACTGCTAAGCCACAGAGGCACCCCCCGTCATGTATTTCTTAAGTGTGTACATTTGAACAAAAAAGACACAATCAATCCAACTACTTTTAAACCTATGGACAAACAGACCTGTTAACTCACTAATCCAACCCAAAAGCCTTGACAGCAGCGTAGATCCTCTCTCTCTCTGCCGCTTTTCCATCCTTTATTGAACCACTGTCAGTTTTCATCACGGTGAAGACGACAGCAGAATAAACCCATGTGTCCTCATCTCTGAGGAAATATATGAGATGATGAAGTTAAAAAAGCTTCATAACTGGTTTAATAAGGTTAGTCTTACCTTTAAATTCCTTACCTGTTGACTTTTCTTACCACCACTTTTTTTTTTTGAAGGGCAACAGCATCTGGATTAAGAAATAGAAAATATATAGATAACAATAAATAAGAATGCAGTAGTTATAATTTAATAGAGAACTGTGAGTAACTTATATTACCGTTGCAACAATCAGACTTGTTTGTCTTGATGGTGTTAATGAGGAAGGCCGTAACAATCAGACTTATAGCCAAGACAGCACACAGCAGAAAAATAAGTGCATTGGCCTTCTGTGACCAAAGACTGGTTCCTGAAACATTATCAAAAGGAAAAAACTATGAAAGTTACCAATGAGTAAAAGTAAATGATGTTTAAAGTCACCTCCTGGTTAAAAATTCAGTAGTTGATCTTAATGGATTTTATTTGACTCTTTTATTTTATTTGACACTTAAATGTACAACAAAACAATGATACAGTTACCTTGAATGTCCAGTTTTGTTCCATTTCCAAATAAGATCTCCCCACATGTGGCCACAGCACAGTAATAAGTCCCAGCATCAGAGGAGCTGACCTTCTTAGAGAAGTTGTAGACACATTTCTGTGGAGAGCGAGCCTCAAGACTCTTCTCACATTCATCACCACTGTTTCCATGAGCGTAAATGACACTGGGATGAGACTCATCTGATCCGGCTCTGAACCAGTACACACTGTGAGCTCCTGGACATGTTTTGTTCTCAGAGTCAGAGAGGACTGAACACTGCAGAGTCACTGAGTCTCCTGGACGGACTGGATCAGATGGAGGGACTTGAATGATGGCAGTGATATCAGGTTCTGGTCCTCGGAAATTCAAAGGCGAAAATAAACATGCTTTAGTTACTTTGATGCAAATAAATGCAGCTAAAAATATACATAAACACTTTCCTATAAATTATGAAAACATGTATTATCTTTGTATACCTGTATACATGTAGGAAAATGAAACTACGTAACCTGCTGTTTTAAGTGGTGTTTACCTTTAATTCTTAGAAATGTTCCCATCACAAATTTCATGTCAAGTTGGTTTACTTTTATACAGTAGTAAACTCCAGTATCGCTTAACTTTGTTGTACTAATATGCAGGAGAAAGGTTCCAGGCTCTTGTTTTGCTGTAAAGCGAGGAAGAGTCTTATTAATATCATTAAAATCAATGGCAAGTGTTCCTGCCAAAATTTCAGGCAAGTTTCCAGAAACAAGCCTGATCCAAAACAAGGTTGCTTTGTACTCCGATTTCTCGCGGGTACACGTCAAAGTCACATCATCTCCAACACCAACAGTCTTTGTCACAAAGATCAGATCATCTGTGGATCCTAAAAATTTAATTAAATAGATCTGTGATTAACAATAAATAGATTCATATATGCCCTGTGTTAAGCTGATGCAAGAAGATGACAATATATTTTAAATATATATGGAAAAAATCTGACTTTATATACTTACGCCCCACTCTGAGCATCAACAGTAAATAAAATACGATCAGCATTTTCTGGTTAATCCACTTGTAACTGCAGTTAAATTCAACCGTATTAGAAGACGATTCGCCTTAATGTAATCATATCAAGTGGGAGGGAACACTTTCAGAGCAATCTGATTGGTCTTGTTATGTTGACGTTTCACTGTACTACCACAGTGGAAATAATGTCAACTATCTTTCCAACCTAAATACATGAAACAACACCAACAGCAAGCTTTTTTTCATGTTTCATGGTGGGTTTCTATAACTGACAGAGTAAACACAAGAATTTGATCTAGATGTGAACTGCAGTAAACCAAAACAACATTTTTCTTTGCATTTTCACAATATTTGGACGGACTTTTCAGCTGATACTAATATGGTCAAGCTGTTTGGGATACACACACACACACACACACACACACACAAACACACACATCCTTGTATTTCTATTTGTGAGGAACATCATTGATATAATGCATTCCCTAGCCGCTTACCCTAACACTAACCTTCACATCTAAATGCCTAACCCTAACCCTCACCATAACCTAATTCTAACCTAACCCTTAAAACCAAGTCTTAACCTTCAAACAGCCCTTTGAAGTTGTGAGCGCCGGCCAAAATGTCCTCACTTTCTATATATGTCCTCACTCTGTAAAAGTGTTTTAGTCCTCACACAAGTACACACACACACACACACACACACACACACACACAAATCACCCTGATGACATGTCATTTTACCTTGTGGGAATTAAGAGAACTTCCGTTAACACAAGGGGGAGGAAGAAGAGACATGACACAATTCAACACATTTTTTGTGTTTTGGGGATGTAGCCTGATTTCCAGAAAACCTAAAATATATAGCAGGTGCTCTGTTTTTATTCCTGGGTTGAGATATTGTCCCTGTCCAGCATTATTTACTAATGTTATTTTTTGGTCCATATTAAACCAATAAAACTTAAAATCAGATAATAAGAAGTTCAAAGACATCTTGCCAAACAAATCCTTAATGTCGAGTAATTCTGCAAAACCAAGATTATGTTCAAAAGCAATGGTTTCAAAGGTTCAATGGCAATTTCTTCCCCCTCACTATTAAGGTATGGTTGAAGTTAGGCAACTAAAACTACTTTGTTAAGGTGTAAAAGTCAAGGTTAAAGGGGTACTGCTTGTGGGACTTGCAAGAGGCAGATTTTTAAAAGAATGGTCAAAATTGAAGTAGCAGAAGCCAAGATACGATTTTTAGCCCCTAGTATGAGACAAGCTGCACAAACACTGGATCCTACGTTTCCTATAAAACAACTCAGAAGTGTCTTTCATTAAAGCTTCCCTGACTAGCATTTGCCCATGTCTTTTAAACTTGACTTCCCCAGTTTGTAATGCAGGGTTCTTGTTATAAATTTGTTGTCTTCAAGCCCAGGGAGAGATGTAAATGACACTGCAGAAAAGTCCAATATGAAAGTATTTCCAAGGGAGACCAGGCTTAATTAATGTCACTTACTTTGTATCTGTGTAAGCATATAAATTTAAAGCTAGGGCAGGTAATGTTGGAGAAACTAGCAAGAGACAGCTATATTTTGAAAGTACCCAACCGAACAAATCCCACTTCCCCAAAACACATTTTCATGCACTGGCAGAGTGCGCGCAGGTAGGCAGGCCAGCCAATCATTTCGTTCGGCAGGGCTTATTACAGGCCTGCAACAGCCACAGACACCGGATTTTGTTCATTTTTTCCCCCCCAAAGCATTTGATTTATTGATTGCTGTCGGGATCTAAATGCTTCTTAAATACATCACCTACCCTAGCTTTAAGGATTGTAGGATTTGTATATCAAAACTGAAACTTCTTGAGATCCTGATGCTTTTTGGCTAAAGCAGGGCTCTTACACTTCCAGGGTTGGGATTAGATAATATTCACAGTATTTAACCCATGCAGAACAATTTTGATTTAAAATGCTTTGTCTAGATTTTCTGAATGGGATGCTGTCTAAGGAAGCACACAGATCCAAGCCTTTTTTGCGTGTTCGTCAGCTGTTGAGTCCCCTGTGCACATATTCAGCATGTTAAATTTTCTCCCTATTTTTCCACATTTAGATTGGATTTGATCCAAACATGTATAATTTGCTCTCTTTACATCACTGCCATCTTTTAATGAAAGATGGCAGTGATATCTCAAACCCACAGATGCAGAACACACTAGAGGTCTTTACAGATCAAGTCACTCTTTATTTGAATGCATGCAGTTTCAGTGGGAAGGGGTGAAGTTCTCCTGAGTGAAGCCTTCGGTGTCATACTTGGTAACTCAGGGAAAGTAGCGATGGTTCCGAAGCGGAGACTAAAGCAGCGGTCACCCGTCTGACTCGGGTTGGATGCTGCGTGGATCTGGACAGGCAGACAGGTCCGTGAGGGAAGAAACAGGTGGTGCAGTGTAGACCTGGACTGGCTACGAGGTGGCGTTGGCGGTGAGGTGTGGAGACTGACCGTCAGCGGAACCGGTAGCATGGAGCAGGTCGGATCCAAAAGGTCTCCGTGGGGGTTGTTGGAGACAGGCAGAGTGGCGAGGCTGGAGAGGCAGGTAGATAGGCTGGCAGGACTCCAGACGGAGACAGAAAACTGCGATCACCGGCACAGGATAATCCTGAGGCAAACCAGAACAGGAGCTATGGAGACTGATGGTAGATTGCGGACAGGTGTGCCAGTGATCAGCAGCAGGCGGGAAACCACGGAGGCAGACCAGAAGACATACACACACACACACATCCAGAGAGGAGTCAGGGACAGCGAGAACACAGGGCTGGGGAGGATAAGGAGGCTGACTACCACAACTAGCCTTTAAATATAAATGCATCACATGTAAATATCTGTAAATATACAGACATATGTCTCTAGGCCTACTAGAAGATCCTACAACAAAGTCTGTAGCATTCAGTAAAATAGGAATTATCTGTTTGATTTGTGTGCATTTAAAAAAGATGTATCCAGCCAGTGTCCACAGTGATTCACAAAGACAGAGGAGCCATCTTAAATATTGTGTGAGCCAGCCAATTCAGATGCTCCACATCTTCAATGATGACCCGCTCACTCTGCCTGTCATTCACATCAGAAGGAAGAGCACAGCATACAGAGTTGGGGAGGGCTGTTAAACCACCCATCCTTTACACTCGCTTCACTTGTTCTCAGGGGGCTGGTGAAAGGCAGCAGCAGAGCGCCACTCTCACAGTATCACCGGAACACATTCACATGGAGGCGATTTAGAGTTTATCTGCGGGAGGGAAACCATGTGAACCTGGAAAAAAAGACACAAACAAGCGAATAGCAAGGTGATCTTGGGCCACCATACTGCATGTACAGTGGTTGACACCCTCAAAATAACAGTGACAGAAACACCTGACAAGATAATGCATTTCAATACAACACCACATACTCTGGCATCAAAATAAATACCAAAACAGAGTGAGTTACCAACTTCGAAGGTGCACGAAGAATGAAAATAGATCGACAACCTATCTATGTAGCGCCAAAACTGTCACAATATTTGTTAGACCAGCGCGTTGTGGTTTGTGTCCAACCCCTGTACACATAATACACATACATAGTTAAATAAACAGAAGGGTGGACACAGGAAAAGTAACAATTGTAAAATACAATTTAAAACAAAAGCCCTGCAGTAAATAATTTCATGTACTTGGAGTCCTCCTTTGTACTTTCATACACAAACAGACACAGGTAAACACACATTCACAGTCACCACTGACAAACAAATGATGCATGGAAACTTAAGCATTGTTGTGTTTGGGCTTCAAACTGAGGTGTAAAAACAAAGGGTCTTTTCTTTCTTCCTTTCTCACTCTCTGTTTTAGCCTCAGGAAGCTGAACTTGCACTGCTGTTTTACCTTCTTTAAAAAGGCAAGTGGAATAACACTATATTACTGATTATCATTAATATCACAACAACTTAGAGGAGTAGCTAAAGAGTACGGGGGGTTGGACACACAGACCTACCCAGTCACGCTATGTCATGACCTTTTATTGCAGTCTTCTGCAATTCCGTCCTTTTCATTGGTAGTTGCTGTCGGGGGGGAGGTGCTAATTATTCACTTGTCCCACCCTGGTCTTTTTGGCAAGAGCAAAAGTTTGAACCGTGATCTGAAGTAAAATTTGCCTGATTATCCACAAATAGGTTTGACAGCCTTGTTAAAGTCCCCTGGTGCAGTGATGGACTGGCAGCCTGTCCAAATGAATGGTGAATGAATCTATAAATGTGCATTAAAATGATAATAAAACATGAACTAATATGCGTCTGTGACATTTTAAGATTGCTGATGCATATGGGTGTAGATGCATTTGGTTGCATCTTTAAAAGCACAAGAGACATTATTTGTACTTTAAATGAGCACATTAACCAGTAAGAAAAATTTAAACATTTCAATTTGTTCAACTAAAATTAGCCTGCTGAAACCTGATGTAGCTCTTCCCTCACTACACATCCTGTTGAAGTACATAGAGAGGTCTGTTCTGAGTAAACAGCCTTCATGGTTGGTCAAAGGGCAGAGAAATGGCCCACCGCAGCCTATCTGTCAGTGTAGCTGTTGCATGTGGTTTTGCTTGTTGTTCTCAAGACAGACATGCAGAAGGCTGTTACAAAGTGCTGTGAGACCAGCTAGACGGAGGTGTTTATTTGTTTGAGTAGTTATCCCCTAACATCACTATATAGTTTTAACATGTTTTGATGTTTTAACAAAAAAAGATTGTCTCTACAAAATAAAATGCTCCGTATGTTGTTTTTTTGTGGGATGTAGTGGTGGATAAATACACGCCAGCTAACTGTCAAAACCACTGACTGTCAGCTACTCTCTCTCTCTCTCTCTCTCTCTCTCTCTCTCTCTCTCTCTCTCTCTCTTTGTGTCTCAGTGCGCAGATGGCACAAATGTGGAGTGAAACCAAAGTTGATGAGACCTTTTTCACAGCAGACATTTAGACTTGTTAAACACAGGTGTAACAAATAACATTATTGATTGCTGTATGGCATTGCAATAATTACTAGAACAGAATGTTATTGGCAAGACTCGAGACTATGAAAATTTAGGGTTAGCAAGATTTATTTAGAAAATGGTCTGAGAACTCAGAAATGTAAGCTACTCTGTGTTGCTTAAGCCCTGCCCTCAGGAAGGAGTCTTGCTGAGTGTCTGCTGTTTACCTGCCTAGTTTCACCTGAAACTGACCTTCTTTTGTTTCCATGATGGCCCAGTAATCAGGCCTATTGTTTTCTGGTTGCACCTCCCTCATCACTGTTAAGTACCTGATTAGCATATGATTGGCTTGACCATGGTGTTAATACACTGTGGTAAATGGTTGGCAAATTAAATCTCAGACCACCATTTCTGTTTAAAGAGGGGTTTTCTTTTTTCACAAAAATGGCTTCTTTGACTCCTCTTTCAAACCAACTCTTCTCTCTATTTAGAATCTTCACCTCACTGTCTTCAAATGTGTGGTTTGTAGCTTTTAGATGCAAATGTACAGCGCTCTGGATGGGAGCCGAAACGTCTTGATTCTGAAAACAGTGTCCAGATGACTACGACTGAAACCTTTTCTACGATGGAACACTCCTGGACGAATGAGGGACTACACCGTCTTGTTTTGAACAATTTTGGGAAGAAAACCTTGGATCTGGTTCGGGAACTTGAAAACACAGCCAGGAAATTAGCAGACCACAGGAACCATCTCCGTTTTAATCTTGCAGAGCGCTGTGCATTTGGTAAACAGCAGACACTCAGGAAGACGCCCTTCCTGAGGGCAGGGCTTAAGCAACTCAGAGTAGCTTAAACTATAACCTTTTCTACGATGGAACACTCCTGGACGAATGAGGGACTACACCATCTTGTATCAGACATCTATGAAATTATGTGAATGAAATGTGTCCAGTTATAAGTGTGATTGTGGGAGAGCACCAGCTAGTTGCTTAGTTAAAGCTAGGGTAGGTAATGTGTTTCAGAAGAATTTTTTGTTATATTTGTTGAAATTCTCTTTACATCCCAACAGCAATCAATAAAGCAAATGCTCCGGTATCTGTGGCTGTCGCAGGCCTTTAATAAGCCCATCCAATCATTTCATTCAGGCCTGAATATCCATATAACATATGTTAGTGGGAAGTCAAATCAGTGACATATTGTGTATTTGAAGGATAAATCCAGTTTATTGGGGTCTATTTTGATATTGACTTCTCTGTCTGTTCTTCTGTCCGGGTCTATCTTTACCTCTGTCTATCTCTCACTTTGTTGTACAACAGTCACACACAAACCAAATAAGCACAGACACATCTCAGATACCAACTACATACAAATAATGTCACTAACCCACTGTCAATCACATCTCTATCACTATCAAATCTCTGCCGTTCACTAGAACTCAACATTGAGTTTCCACAGATCCACACATGTCACCTGAACTTATAGGTTACACCACAATCAGAAAATAATTGTTATAGGATGCACATAGGCACAACATTTTTTGCCTTTAGTTTTTTTATACTAGTTGAACTATGTGGATTATTTTTATTCATGCAAATTCTATTTGCAAAGTAATACGTAGATGATTTCTTTCCAGGAGCAAATGTGAGTAATGCTTGCACTGTGAAGTCCTGATAACAAAAAACATTTAATTTGACTACTTAAGTGTAGTAACAGATCAGCATGTTTTGTAAAATTCAAAGTAAGAAAATAAAATAACAATAAAATAAATAAAATAAAATTTGATTATGACATTTGGGATTTTAGAAATATTGTAGTTGTTTCTACTGCTTTGCAAACATTAAACAATATATTCAATCAATGTCAAGTTCTTATACTAGTTGCATCCTGCAGTGATTGGAACTACATTTATTTTCATGACTAAGAAATTAAACATCAAACAAAAACTGATGCCCTTATAAAAGCAAAGAAACTGAAAATGATGCATCTTAAAATTAAGTGAACAGGTTTTTAGTTTTATATTAATTTATTTTTTTGTTTGTCTTTTAAGGAAGGAAGCAACACATATACACAAACATCAATTTCATTCAGTACAATCATTTTTGCATTGCATTTATACATATAGGAGAAGTTAACAGCCTTAAAACTGCACATCAGACAAAAGAGACAGGAAGGAAACCTTTCTCAACCCTCCTTGTCGTTCAAGTTGAATCTTTCAAAAAACCTGTTTGAGTTCTAGCATTATAAAAAATGCCCAAAAATGAAACAAGACCCAATAGCTATGCAATGCACATTGCTGTAGAATATCACCAAACCCCATTAAAACCGTGGATTAAATGTGGATATTTTGATGATAATCCATGCCCTTTTATAAAATAACAGGATCAAAAAGTCACACAATGATGGCAAGTAGATTGGACAACATATAATGTCAAAATTAAACATTTTAAAGGTTATCCAGTTAAAATATTGCTACCAATAATAGATGTGAAATTGATGTGAAGAAGTATATTTCCTCACAGTGTGCCAGGCAAAAATTATATTAGCTTTAATTAACAAACCCAGCGGATTGTTAATGTATCACAAACGTCCTGACATCAGTGTAGACTGTCTCTCCCTCTGCTGTTTTTACATTCCTTCTCTCTGCTTTGCCAGTTTTCCTCTTGGTGAAAGTTGGTGCAGAATAAACCAATGAGTTCTCATCTCTCTGAGGAAATATATGGAAAAGTATTATGAGACAGCAGATGTTAATATTTACTTATGATGAGAGAAAAATATGCCAATAACTTTTTCAGTGTCATCTTTTCTTTATATACCCCACCTGCTGACTTTGCTGATCACCACTGGCTGTTGCACCATCTGTTTGCAAAGCGACGGCAACTGTATTATAAAATAAAAACAAAGATTTAAGATGAAAGACGCTGTAGTTTCATTTACACAAAGCAGTAATGTAAATCCTGTGAAGTTAGCTTTTGCCAAATACTGTTTGATAGATTGTTGTATGAGAAACTTATTTTACCGTTGAAACAACCACAGGATTTTTTCTTGATGGTATGAATCAGAAGGCTATAACAATCAGACTTATAGCCAAAGCAGCACATAACAGAAACAGAACTGTATTGGCCGTCTGCAAATCCCACATGTTGACTGCTGAAACAACATGAAAAGGAGCAAATAATGAACGTTAACAACTATTCTGATAAGATGTTACAATGCATGAGGAACTTTTGTGATGCATGATCTTAATGGATCCTACCAGATTCAAAATGAATGATTATCAGTTATTTATATGGAAATGTTCTGCAGTTACCTTGAATGTCCAGTTTTGTTCCATTTCCAAATAAGATCTCCCCACATGTGGTCACAGCACAGTAATGAGTCCCAGCATCAGAGGAGCTGACCTTCTTAGAGAAGTTGTAGACACATTTCTGTGGAGAGCGAGCCTCAAGACTCTTCTCACATTCATCACCACTGTTTCCATGAGCGTAAATGACACTGGGATGAGACTCATCTGATCCGGCTTTGAACCAGTACACACTGTGATCTCCTGGACATGTTCTGTTCTCAGAGTCAGAGAGGACTGAACACTGCAGAGTCACTGAGTCTCCTGGACGGACTGGATCAGATGGAGGGACTTGAATGACGGCAGTGATATCAGGTTCTGGTCCTGGGAAATACAAAGGCGAAAATAAACATGCTTTAGTTACTTTGATGAAAATAAATGCAGTTAAAAATATGAATTTATATACATAAACACTTTCTTATATAGTGTATGAAAACATGTACTATCTTTGTATACCTGTATACATGTAGGAAAATGAAACTATGTAACCTGCTGTTATAAGTGGTGTTTACCTTTAATTCTTAGAAATGTTCCCATCACAAATTTCATGTCAAGTTGGTCTACTTTTATACACTAGTAAACTCCAGTATCGCTTAACTTTGTTGTACTAATATGCAGGAGAAAGGTTCCAGGCTCTTGTTTTGCTGTAAAGCGAGGAGTCTTTTTAACATCATCATAATCAAAGTTAAATGTTGTTCCTAAAACTTCAGGCAAGTTTCCAGAAACAAGCCTGATCCAAAACAAGGTTTCTTGGTACAGAGATGTCTGGCGGGCACATGTCAGAGTCACATTTTGTCCAACAGTCACTGTCACCAAGTTCTGATTGTCTGTGCATCCTAATAAAGAAAGACAGATCAGTGATTAACAACAGAGAAAGAATAAATATGCCCTGTGCTACATCACTGTAAGAACATAATAATACTTTAAACATATATCTGGAGTAAATCTGACATTTAAACACATACTTACGCCCCACTCTGAGCATCAGCAGTAAATAAAATATGATCAGCATTTTCTGGTTAATCCACTTGTAACTGTAGTTAAATTCAACCGTATTAGAAGACGATTCGCCTTAATGTAATCATATCAAGTGGGAGGGAACAATTTCAGAGCAATCTGATTGGCCTCTTGTTATGTTGTCGTTTCACTGTACTACCACAGTGGAAATAATGTCAACTATCTTTCCAACCTAAGAACATGAAACAACACCAACAGTAAGCTTTTTTTTCATGTTTCACTTTCACAATATTTGGGTGGACATTTCAGCTGATACTCACTAACATGGTCAAGCTGTTTAGGACACACACATATATCACCCTAACTGACATGTGATTTTACTTTGTGGAGGTCATGAATTAAGAGAATTTCACTTAATAGAAGGTGGAGGAAGAAGAGACTACATGACTCAATACGGCACATTTTTGTGTTGTACATCGTGTTAGTGTGTTGTTTTCGTGTTTTCTCTTTTGTACTAACATATTTATTGGGATTGTAGCCTGATTTCCAGGAACCCTAAAATATAGTGGCAGCCACTCAGAATTGCCGCTCCCAACCGAAGGCCTCTGCCAGCCGACTGGGAACCAGTTCCCAGCCAACTCCCAGCCATTGGGTGTCTCCACCCTTCCTCCTGTTTCCTGACAGGGCGTGTCTAGATTCCACTGTAAACACGCCCATTCATTCAATTGCAGGGTGTCACCATGAGATGGCACTTCCTTCACGAAAACACATTCACACATAATCACATACATGAGTGGAATTTAGTTTTGGTCAAGTACCCAGTAGAGACCCTGCTGGGGTCAGCCATGGATCTGCTTGGGCCCAACATGGGCCAGTCAGCCAACTCTGGCTGGATCTGTAGATGGCAGGTGCAAATCTTTTAGGGATTCATGGGTATTGTCCCTCACCAGTATGATTTGCTAATGCCATTGTTTGCTCTATTAATCCAATCAAACTCACAACTCAAATCAAAATAAGGTCAAAAACATCTTGCCATCTTGGGTGATCATTGCAAATGTTCAAATGTCATTTTTTTTTTACAGCCTGGTTAAGGTATAGTTAAGTTAAAGCAACTAAAACTACTTGGTAAAGGTTAGAAAAATATCATGTTGATGGCAAATGAAATATGATTAAAGCCCCTGCACACCCAAAGTCCACACAAGTTTTTTTCACTTATGTTTAATTAGACCTCTTCCCAGAACTATGTGGACTTGATTGATATATCCTTAGCCTTCTGTTGGCTTTGTTGCACCTGTTAGCACGGGACAAGATACACCTCCATCATTCTCAGTAGGACATCGAGTTTGATGACATCATGAAATTCCCAGCGTAGCTCCACCCAGCTTCCACCTGACTAAAGGTCTAATCAGACAGGGTCTTTGTGTGGGTGTGCAGGGCTTTTAAAGTCGAGGTTGAGCTTTTCACTATGCTACACGAATGGCACACTACTGTCGTACCTACACTGGCACTAAACATTAGCACTGGATGTAAATGATGCGCTGTAGAAAAATCCAAGTTATTCCTTGAGACACTGGACTTAATTACTGCTACTTTACGTATTTTCATTGATGTGTTTGATTTGTGTGCATTTATTAAAGATGTATGCAGCCATTTGCCACAGTGATTCATAAAGACAGAGGAGCCATCTTCAGTATTGTGCGAGCCAGCCAATTCAGATGCTCCACATCATCAATGATGACCCGCCCATTCACAGTCACCACTGACAAACAAATGATGCATGGAAACTTAAGCATTGTGGTTAGGCTTCAAACTGAGGTGTAAAAACAAAGGGTCTTTTCTTTCTTCCTCTCACTCTCTGTTTTAGCCTCAGGAAGCTGCATTGCTCTGCTGTTTTACCTTTTCTGAAAAGGCAACCACTATATTATTGTTCTGACAAATTACAGGACTAGTTGAAGGGTACAGGAGGGTTGGACACACAGACCTACCCAGTCACACTATGTCATGACCTTTTATTGCAATCTTCTGCAATTTTGTCCTTTTCATTGGTAGTTGCTGTCAGAGGGGGGAGGTGCTAATTAAAAATAAACTTGTTGTACAGTCATACAGAAGCCCTTTACAAAGTGCTGTGAGACCAGCAAGACGGAGGGGGATTATTAATTTGAGTAGTTATCTCCTAACATTTTTTTACACAGTATGTATATATTTTTAAAATGTTTTTTTAACAATTAAAGATTCATTGTGACATTCAAATGCTCCGTATGAGTTTTTGTTAGCCATGCTTCTGTCTACAGTTGTGGGAAGTTGTAGTGGACAGATACACAGCAGTTCACTGTTAACCACTAACTGTCTGTCTGCAAGTCTCTCTCTCTCGCTCTCTCTCTCTCTCTCTCTCTCTCTCACAAACACTCTTGAGTTCTTCACAACACTTGATTTTCCGTGTGGTTTTGGCCACATTTCCTCTCACCTTTCCCCTGCAACTGTCCCTCAAACCCGCAGGCTGCTCCCTATGCTGTAGCTAATGTTATTTCAGAAGTCCTCTTTTCCTCTTCTTAGTGTTGATTTGGACAAATAATAAACATTATAAAATATTGAACTGGTGCTAAGCTTCATGAAGCCAAACAGTTTGCCTACACTAAAATGGGATAATACAGCGTTCAGCAACTCCAACAGTGTCTCGTTTACATGTTGTATCTCATTTACTAGCAAGCTAGCCACCAATGTATCCAAAAAATCACTAAGGTTTTGTTCAGTCACAAAAGTGTGAAGCCAGCATCACTGTCAACAGGATTTCTGAGATCCTGAGTGCAGCCATTGGGCCCAGTTGTTGTTGGTCAGTAAATAGCTCCAGTGTGTCAGCCAACTGCTCATTAAATCACAGAGTTTATTTTCTATTTCTATTTGAGGCAACCTCAGGAATTTTCTTGTAAAAATCACAGTTATGTTTACCAAAATGCACTGTGTGTTTCCATGAGGCGTAATTTCCTCATTAAATATTTGAAACACATATTTTGTTTGAATACTTTTGAACCTTCATTGTTTACGTTCACGTCTGCTAGCTAACAGTCGTCTTCTTCCTAAATTGCTATGTTTCTCGCCTCGTCCAAAATGATCAAAATCAAATTATTGCTCCATGTCGCTGCTTTTAAATACACAGATACAGTGTGTATGTGACGGACAGCTGTTGTTAAAAGACTTCCAGTGTTAGAATAGACACTGCTTTGAAAATAATACAAAAACAACTAAGTACGTGTACATCTCTTATCAAACGGAAATGGATCACAGGTTTGCTAAATATAGGGGGAAGTTCATTTTCTTTATTGCAGCCAATCACCATGATTTCCACTTTGTAAACCTCGATCACCTTGTAACTAAACCTTCCATTTGAGCGGCGAGACACCAGTAGTGCAAGACAAGGGTGCTGTACCACAATGATCGGAAGACTGGCTGCTTTGATTCTACTTAGTACAATGTGTGAGTGCAATTCTTAACAAGTGTGGGAAAAATACTGCTGCAAACTATTGGTCTTACTAGAGTGTGTGTGAAAACATATTAATACATATTATTATTTCTTTCAGCTCTGATTCAAACTGCAGAGGTTCCTCACCAGCTCTCTTTGACTGTGTTTGAACTTGGTGACAATTTTACTTTTCACTGTCCAGTTTCTGAGACGGAGAGCAAATACTTATACTGGCATAAGCAGTCTCTTGGATATATGGTACAAACGATCGCTGCTGTCATTCATAGCAAAATATCAGTTACTGAACAATTTAAAGACTCACGTCTTACAGTCACAAAAGGGGATACTCAGTATTTTCTCACAATCAGAAATGTCAGCAAAGAGGATGAAGCAACATACTTCTGTCAAAGTGGAGCAGCGTATTCAAAGAGTTTTATTAATGGCATCTTCTTGGCTGTGATTGGTAAAACATCTTTTACTTTCAGTGTTTGTGCCAATCTCATTGATCACTTATGTTTTTAAGTCATACAAATAACTGAGACTGGGAATACCTTTTGACGCCTTTCTTAACTGAATCACACAGATCGTAACCAGCAGAAATCTGTCAACG
Organism: Siniperca chuatsi; assembly: GCF_020085105.1. Classification (NCBI taxonomy): domain Eukaryota; kingdom Metazoa; phylum Chordata; class Actinopteri; order Centrarchiformes; family Sinipercidae; genus Siniperca; species Siniperca chuatsi. The sequence continues at coordinate 9,071,206 of NC_058049.1, read as the reverse complement.
TGAAACAAAGTCCAGAAACAGCATCAGTCCAGCCGGGCGGCTCGGTGACTCTCCAGTGTTCACTTCTCTCCAAGAACAAAGAAGACCAGTGTCCAGGTGAACACAGTGTGTACTGGTTCAGAGCTGGATCAGGAGAATCCCATCCAGGTGTTATTTACACTCACAGGAACAGCAGTGATGAACAAGAGGAAAGGAGCTGTGTCTACAGTCTGTCCAAAACTATACACAACTCCTCTGATACTGGGACTTACTACTGTGCTGTGGTCACATGTGGAGAGATCCTGTTTGCTGAAGGAACCAAAGTGGAGACAAGTACGTCTTTACAGTTTTTTAATCATATATGCATCTTGCAGAAATGAATTTAGCCTGGATAAAATGTACTAGATTTTGGCAGATTAGATGATTAGTCTGTTGGTTTCTTTTAGGGTTAAGGGTGACTAAGAGTTGATAAAATCATGAAGCCATGAGTTAAAATCAGAATTTTAGAATTATTTCATTGAGACATGTAAATATTTATTATGCAAACATATTGAAAAGGAACTTATTCATTCATAATAACTACTTTATGAGTACATAGTTTTTTCCCAGATAAATGTCTCTTAGGAAATGTTACTGATTCAGGATCAGAACTGGACCCAGTTGTCCTTGTGCTTGGAGTGCTGTTGGCCTGCTGTGTGACTGTGATTGCCGTCCTTATTTTCTACGTAAATCAGAGGAACGTTTGTGAACACTGCAAAGGTAGGCTCACCATATTTTATTTTTCATTTCAGTTAAGCTTTTTGAGACACCATAAAGGTCTGTATGTACGAAATTACTTTGCTGTCGAAACAGAACATGCGGCCTTCTAATTAGACGGTTGGTGGTTTCCACAAATAGAATATAAATAGAATCTTTCCCCCTGAGCTATGTCCCACCACAATATCCTCTTGTAGCAGCAAATATAATATATCTAAATATCTAATTTCAGACGTTATGTGCCATTACATGTCATTACAAACTATCATCCAGTTGCCCTTGAGCAAAGCACTTCACCTCTGACGCTGTAGTGGAGTTAATCAGTGGTTATCAGTAGAGCACTGAAGCTGTATTGGGCACATCACAGAAAGCCAAAAACTGTAAATGTCATTAAGTATTTTGTTTGTTTATCTGTGTTCTTTAATGAGAGGATGACTAAAACCACACTTCTGTGACAGCACTAACCATCTTTTCTCTGTGTACACACATTCTGAAGGCTTTGTTTTTATTTTAACAGCAGCAATGAGTGATTCCTATCATCTTGGACACGACAAGTCAACTGTGGATCAATCAAATGATCTGGTAAATATGCGGTGGTGTGTTGTGTGATTTCCACTGGCTACGTGTAGCGATCTAGATGTGGGTGTGTGATAAATATTTTGGCTGTGAACATGACACACATAATATTATAGCTTACTCATACAATAAATATAATAAACTCACTGTTGAGTAACTACAACATAAAGTCTTTTAGTATATGATAAATGGGGATAAAGTCAAGAGATAGAAATATAATACTAAGCACTGATGTTCTGATGCACAGACTGTACAAAACATAGACGTAGTGTACGTGACGTCACCCATAGGTTTCTGAAGAGCGGTTGTGAAGCTCAGTGGGTGGCTCCGGCCGTCGCCATCTTGGCAGTCCCTGACTCAGCTATTCCAAAAATGGGCAAAGAGGTGGAGCTGAGGCGGGCCGAATGAAGCCTGTTTGATGAAAACATCTAGCGTCTAGCCACCTGAGAGGGCACCCACCTGTCACTCACAGTGGCCACGTCCTTAATTATGCATAACTTTAAGTCTTAACAAAATTTAAACAGGTGAGTTATATAAAAATTCATCCCCCTCACAGTTGTCATGAAGGGGGAAATTAGCTATAGAGACCAAAACCGTTCTTTGTACCAGGCTGTAAACATGTTTATTTCTGCTGTAAAGTTGGGCATTTTAACACAGGGGTTAATGGGGATTGACTCGCTTTTGGAGACAGCCTCAAGTGGCCATTCCAGGAACTGCAGTTTTTGGCACTTCCACGTTAGCTTCATTTTTCAGACCCAGAAGTTGACGTTTGGTTCTAAGTCTATACTGTTGACTTGATCTTGACTTCACCGGTCTTGATGTTAGAACCCTAATCTCTGAAACATTTGTCATTAATGCACAAACATTATTATATTTATTGCAGGCTGGTGAAGCAAAAGTAGTGAACTATACAGCACTGGATTTCTCCACAAGGAAAGTGAAAAGAGGGAAGAAGAAGGAAGACTACATGACAGAGTGTATGTATTCTGTTGTTCGAGCAGATTGCCACAACCAGCAACACCCCTCTCTATAGGCAGAGCACGGCCTGTGCGCTGCTCCCCAAGTCTCTACAGAGGGCCTCAGTTTAGCTCATGTTGAGGGTGGATTCACATGTAACATTTTATTCCCAACTGACATCCCATAATGATAGGAAGCAGTTGTGTAACAGAATGTGTATATTTTCTAAAAAAGATTTTCACTATTTTGTGGGAGAGCTGCAGCTTTTCAGTTGCTTTGTTAGTTCATTGCCACAGAATGTGTGCCAGTATTTCTGTAAGAGGACATGTCGTCAACGTGTCTGTGGACCTGTGTTTGCTTCTGGTGTATTGCTGAAAATGGATATGGAGTAACTGTATATTCATTAATTATTAAATTCCTTTTTTTAATCTATTGAAGGTGAAATTCATGTTGAAAAGAATGTACTAATTTGTAGATATGTTTCTATTTAACAAATGCAAAGATGCAAAAATGCTACAAAAGAACTGCACACAGTACGTCTGTGAAATCCCTGTGAAGTTGTCAAGATTAGAAACTTGATAAACTCTTATTTTATATTAATTAAATACTGGATTCGGTAATTTTGGCAAATGTTTGTAAATCTCCAGAATAACCAACACGTGTTTTGCACAGGATCACAGCATTAGCAACACTATGGCATAGAAAAACAGTTTTTTATTGACATAGTTTGATATCGTTACAAATCATGTTCACAAATAGTTTGCGTGGTCACACAACAAAAACAATAAAGAAAAAGCTACATGCATAAATTCCAAAGACGTTTACTTGCAGTAGGCTTATTGCTGTTTGGTCTCTGTCACCAAACAAGATTCATTCATGATGATGCAAAAACTTATTTTCAAATATCCTCTGATGTGACTTTCTCTCCCCGGATACCGGTTTCAATACAGAGTACTGATCCAAATAATAATTGGATTTGCGTTATTTTTCTCTCATTTAAAAGCTGTAAACCTCTCTGATATTCGAGCCACCCGTACTGATTCAGTGGATTGGATTAGTGTGTCCCGATTTACTTATTTGATCTTTTATTTTGACTACAGTAATGTAGTTTTTTCCTTTAAAGGATTTAACTAACTGTTAACATAATTTTGACTTTTACTTTTAGGGGTGAAAAAAAAAAGAAATTCTCAGTTGGGACACAAATGAAATTGCATATTCACAATCACCCACCACTAATGGTAATAACCTGATTTCAGCAATGTCCATGTTAACAGTTTTTTCTTCAGGTTTCAGAATGAAGAATAACAGTTCATAGATTTCTGCTCGAAAAACCTGATTACTTTGCCATGTTTTTAAAAAGTATTTTTATTACAGACAGTAGAGAGATTACAGAAATGAGGGATGCAACAAAGGTCCCCGGCCAGACTTGAACTGGGGATGTTTCAATTCATGTTCGGCATCTTAACTGCTAAGCCACAGAGCCACCCCCCCGTCATGTATTTCTTAAGTGTGTACATTTGAACAAAAAAGACACAATCAATCTAACTACTTTTAAACCTATGGACAAACAGACCTGTTAATTTACTAATCCAACCCAAAAGCCTTGACAGCAGCGTAGATCCTCTCTCTCTCTGCCGCTTTTCCATCCTTTATTGCACCACTGTCAGTTTTCATCACGGTGAAGACGACAGCAGAATAAACCCATGTGTCCTCATCTCTGAGGAAATATATGAGATGACAAAGATAAAAAAGCTTCATCACTGGTTTATTAAGGTTAATCTTACCTTTAAATTCCTTACCTGTTAACTTTTCTTACCACCACTTTTTTTTTTTGCAGGGCAACAGCATCTGGATTAAGAAATAGAAAATATATAGATAACAATAAACAAGAATGCAGTAGTTTTAATTTAATAGAGAACTGTGAGTAACTTATATTACCGTTGCAACAATCGGACTTGTTTGTCTTGATGGCGTTAATGAGGAAGGCTATAACAATCAGACTTATAGCCAAGACAGCACACAGCAGAAAAATAACTGCATTGGCCTTCTGTGACCAAAGACTGGTTCCTGAAACATTATCAAAAGGAAAAAACTATGAAAGTTACCAATAAGTAAAAGTAAATGATGTTTAAAGTCACCTCCTGGTCAAATGACTTTGCATGTAAAATAAATTTAGTAGTTGATCTTAATGGATTTTATTTGACTCATAATCTTAACACTGAACAAACATTTAACACTTAAATATACAATTTTTTTAATCAACAGAACAATCATAGTTACCTTGAATGTCCAGTTTAGTTCCATCCCCAAATAATATCTCCCCACACGTGGCCACAGCACAGTAATAAGTCCCAGCATCAGAGGAGCTGACGGTCTTAGAGAAATGATAAACACAGCTTTTCTGAGAGTCAGATCTCTTGTCACATTCATCATGTCTATTTCCATCAGTGTAGATGATGTGTGGATGAGATTTATCTGATCCGGCTCTGAACCAGTACACACTGTGATCTCCTGGACACGTCTTGTTGTCAGAGTCAGAGAGGACTGAACACTGGAGAGTTGAGTCTCCTGGACGGTCTGGATCAGATACAGTCGGCCCCTGAACAACAGTATAGTTTGATGTCCTCTGAGTGTTGCCTGAGTATTTTAAGAAGTTCAAGCATTTAATGATTTGACATGATATTATTTGAAATAATGACAAACAAGTGTTCTAGAAGGAAAATTAGATCTTGGGTGAAACCTCCACATTGACAAACAGAGTAATATACCTCACATAACATTTCATATTTTAACATATATTGTATAGTGAATTTGGAAATCCTCTCAAAAATACTTGGTGATACTAAGTGAAGTTATTTTTAAGAAAAAATGTTAAGAAAAATGAACTCAGTGAAGCTTAAAGTGGTTAAAGAGATTCCAAAACATTGGAAAAAACAGATCACATAATTACCTTTTAAAGACAAATAGGTCCCCGTCCAAGTAATGTTAATCCACTCCAGGACTGCACAGTGATACATTCCCTCATCTTCTTGAATTGTCCTCAGAATGGTGAGGTTGCTGATATTCTTAGAAACGTTTACATTCAATCTTGAGACAGAAAACGCTGGTCCATACACAGGGTTTACATGTTTCTGCATCGTCACAATTAATTTCAGAGTCTCCCCGGCACGCTGCTTGTACCAGTAGAGTTGTTCACTGCGCAACTCTTCTTTAGGCAAAACACACGTGAAGGTTGCAGGTTCACCAAGTTGAACTGTGGTCACAGGAACCAGTGCATCTGAATTAAATGAAAACATACATAATTATACATGAAATAACAGTTAGTGTATGATGTGGAAAAGTTATGCTAAATTATCCAGCTGGCATGCAAATTCTTAGATAAAATAATAAAATAGCACTTACATACTTGATGAAGAACAAGCAGCGTAACCCATAACAGGATCATCTTGATATTGTGTCTTGTTAAGAAACTTGATGGTATTTCAGTGAGGGAAGGAGGTGAGATTGTTGTGATATACCAGACCATCAAATGCATCTGATTGGTTATCACAGAATATGCAAAGTGCACTTCCTGCCACACTGGTCTTCTCCTGGTCTTTGTGAAGCGTGTTACCTCTTCAACATGTGTTCACAACATGGAGTGCTTTTCACTTTTGGAAGGTCACAGTCCATGTTCACTCAATATGATAAGTGATGATGATCATTATTTTCTTTCTGGATTTAGTGTTGAATTCACTGCATGTCCGTCACTCGTCCGACTCACATTAATGATAGCCTACTGCTCCTAATTCGGAATAATAAGTTCTAATAATAAAAAAGTACTTATTTTTATTGCTCATAAGTAATTAGTAATAAAATAAGTACTCAGTAAACATATGGAGGCATTAGCAGAAAAATGGACGGGAATTTTTGTATTTTTTAATGCAGGAGAACAAGCCATGTAATGTCTCAACTAGGCACATTCCTCAACTTGGGTGGAGCTCCATTTATGGGCCTCTCTTAAACAATAGAATTAAGTTAATTTGCGATGAAACAGGCAGTAAGGTAACAGTGTAAGGCTACATGCATTTTGCCATAATTTCCACCAGTAACAAGACTTCTAAGAAAAACACACAAATGTTTTTGCCAACTCAAGACAATAATCCACAGAGTAATCTGCCATACAGCTCAGTCCACCGGGCCTCACAATCTGATGAACAGATCACATGAATAATCAAAGCACGGACACAATTACATAAAAGAAATGCAGGTTGTGATTGTAGTACTCTCTTAAGTACCACAGAGAGCACACGTTCGTATGAATCACTACAGTTTCCTAACAGGCCTTTTTAACAGAAGACATTTTAAATTGTCATAGCAGGAAAAGCACAGGTGTTAGTGACAATAATTCTGCCGTGTCTGAAATTTTTTACTCAAGACCCGGTAGGATTAGAAAGAGAGTTACATAACTATGGGAGATACACCAAATTAACTTTTCCGCTATGCTTCTCTATGATAAAACTGTCCCTGCCATAACTTCCATGTCTTTTCAATGCCAGAATCCATTTGGACATTGCTAAAGTGCCCCCGGATAAATCTGGGTGGAGAAAGTGAAAAGCAGCTTGCCCCTCCCTCATTACAACCACTGAGGTGCCCTAAAGCAAGGCTCTTAACCCCAACTGCTCCAGTGGAGCTGCTCAGTGGCCAGCAGATCAGACTGCAGTTGTACTGGACAGCTTCCAGGTGTGAATGTGATCAGGGCGTTCCTGAAAAAGAGAGCATTGCTCTCATTGAAAGTCCCCCATGAACAAATAAATGTGAAAAAAAAAAAAAAAAAGAGCATAAAAAAGATTTTCTTGATCCAAGCACACCAATGTTGATATTCAGGTAGGGCAGGTTCTATCAAGTAGTATCTTACATTAATAATGGTGGACAGTGAAGGGTGAATCTGAGCACTGACTATCACAACCAGCAGTTATTGCAACACAATACACAAAATAACCACAGACAACTGCTCTTTAAAAGTACAATAGCGTTTATTTAACTTTAGCACTGATTAATAATAAATAACTTCAGCCAACAAACCATTATCATCTACTCTAAACACAATAAGCATACAACAATCAGTAAGCGGGTAAGGTGTGTGTGTGTGTGTGTGTGTGTGTGGGAGTGAGTGTAGAGGTGTGGGTGCAGGTGTGTGTGTGGTGCAATAGAGAATTGGGGGGGGTGCGAGGAAGATGACGGACATGACCGTGTGGATGGTCACACAGATCCACAGACCCACGAAACTCAAACAAAGGGGAGAGCCAAAATGGAGGACACACTCTAGTTGTCCTCAAGATGGCGTGGAGCACAACAATGAAGCTTACATGAAATAACACGCAGTTAAATCTATCTCTGCCCAGACACAAGCGTCTTACTTGAGATTGCTCTTGGTAACGATTTAACGCGTCAGTCCGTTTGGATTTGTTTGGCTGAGTCCTCTCAGGCTCGGACACTGACGTAGCCGGGTCTTTCGCTGTCGGTGGGTTCAACAGCAAAACTGTTCCTTCGGGGGCCGCAGAGGGAAGCAGCAGTCGACTTTTGTGGGGAAAAAGCGGGGCTCAGCGGCTGTCCTTTTCCCCATGAAGAAAACAGTAAATCCGTATCTTCCTTCTGCAGGCAAAGATTATGTGGAGTACAACAATCGGATCCAAAAGTGTGTTCAGCAAACACAAAACAGTTGTCCAGCGAGTTAAAACTTTCCTAGGGAAATAAAAGTTCAACGTTGAGCGTCTCCTGAAGCAACTGAAGTTGCAGTGGAAAGACAGCGAATGGTCTCTGGTGCCGTTTTACTGTTTGGCCTTTGTTTTCCATTCAAGCCTCTTAGTCAAGGCTTTACCTTTTCCAAGTAGGCCTCCCGTCTTTGTTCTTCACACGTGGTGAGGCCCAACACCAACCAAATAAATACAAACTTCTCTCAGAAACTAACTGCATACAAATACTTTCAGAAACTCACTGTCACTCACTATCAAGTCTTTATCATTCCCTATAACTCAACACTTGCCCACAATGACCCTCAAAGTTGTGACACATCACTTGAATGTATAGGTCACACAACAATCATATAATACTTTTTTACATTTATAATAATAACTTTATTTATATAGCACCTTTAAAAGCAGAGTGATTTGACAGACAATGCATGCAAGCAGGATTCCCAGAAGGCAGTATAACAGCAGAAAGCCAAACAGAAATGTCAAACAAAGCAAGACAAAATTAAGGTAAAATTAAGACAAAAAGACAAGATAAAAATAATGAAAAACATGACAATGGAAATAATAACAAATGGAAACAAGAAAGGAATAAAGAGATAAAAAAGACAGCATCACATAAAAGCAAGTCAATAAGATAAGTAAGAAGTGATTTAAAAGAAGTCACTGATTCTGCAAGCCTTATCTTCTCAGGCAAGCCGAGGGGTCCTGATGGCAAAAGCACGGTCACCTTTAGATTTAAGTCTCGACTTTGAAACAACCAGAAGGGCTCCACTTGAGGATGTAAGGCTGTGAAATGGCTCGTATAGGGTCAACATTTCTGTTATGTAGCTTGGGGCCAGACCCACACGTGCTTTAAAAGTGATCAGTAAAATCTTAAAATCAATTCTAAAGCGAACAGGGAGCAAATGGAGAAGCCAGGATTGGGGTGATGTCGTCTGTTAAAACCAGTGAGAAGCCGAGCTGCTGCATTCGGAACTAGTTGGAGGCGAGAGAGTGACTTCTGGTTTATGCCAGAAAGTAGGGAGTTACAGTAGTCAGTGCAAATAATCTAATCTTAATACTTTTCTGATTAGCAAAATAAATGTGGACATTATGAGATCCCATTTTGTTGACAGAGAGTGTTTGATAGTGTAGACTATAGAGCTTGGTGGCAGGCAAAAAGAAAAATGCATACAACTGGGGCTGTTATTTGCTTTTGGATTTTTTGATATTATATTGTTTGAGCCCTGAGTTGATTTTTTTTTTCATGCAATTTCTATTTGCATGGTTGCATTTTTGTTGTTTTCCAGGAGAAAATGTGGTTAAAATGCTTGCAATGTGAAGTTCTGTAGTGAATTCAGAAATTTGGATTTTATGTGTTAACGGATCAGCATGTTTTGTAATTCAAATACAGTAAGGTGCTTCCCGCAGTCATTGCAATGTCTCTTCTTTTCAAACACACACACACACACACACACACACACACACACACACACACACACACACACACACACACACATTGAATTTGAAATAAGTGAAGTAAACAGATGTTCAGTTTTATTTTAAATTTCAATATAGATGTGGTATCTCTTATAATAATGTTTGTTTACTAAGAAAGAAAACAACACATGCACATAAACAAATTCCTTTTAGTACAATTGTTTTGCATGGCATTGATACATAGATGAGGGTCTAGAAAAGAAGGGAACAGCCTTAAAACTGCATGAAACAGAAATGTAACCCTTCTCACAGCTCTTTCAAGATGAATCTTCCTAAAAGCCAGCTTGGGTAGATGCATCATAAGCCTTTTTTTGAAAACTTTAATAATAAAATGTATACATTTATAAGAATGGGATACAGAATGTGAGGCTATTACCAAAAACTATTAAATGTGATTATTTTTGAAGCATAATGATTAATTTCCTTCTCTGAAGTAACAGGACTCAAAGATATTATTCAATGTTTGCAAACAGTTTGGACAAGATATATAAATATGATGTCAAAATAATGCATAAAACATATTTTAGTTTATCCAAAATATATTAAGTTAATGACTTCTGAGGTGAAATGCAAGTGCTGCTAAAGCAGTATATTTCCTACACAGAGTGCCACACAAAAATTACATTAGCATCAATTAGCAAATCCAGTGTTTGGATTCTTAATCTATCACAAAAGCCCTGACATCAGTGTAGATCGTCTCTTCCTTTGTTGCATTCCTTCTGCCTGCTCTGCCAGCTTTCCTCCTGGTAAAGTTTGGTGTCAAATAAACCAAAGAGTCCTCATTTCTCTGAGGAAATAAAGTGCAAAAGTGAAAAAGAGAGAGAAGATTTTAATATATTTACATGTAAACAGATGAAAATTGTAGTAACAGGAGACAGAGAAACGCCCTGTGGCTACAAATTAGTTGGGAAGAATGCAACCAACCTGAAGAGACACTTAAAGCCGCTAACTGTAAGTCCTAATGTTAACTAAACATATACATTTGCTAACGTTAAGTCAGTGTTACTGGGCAGTCGGCTATGTCAAATTTACTAGCAAGCCACGTTGGCTTAGCCTGGCTGGAAGCCAGTTTTTCTCGCAAAAGTTTTCAGTTTGCAGTAGCAAATTAATGAATGAGCCTGGCTTCTAGGCTAATCTTAGCTGGGTTAATGTGTTAGCTAACATTGAATTAGTTTAAAGAAAGAAAATATTTTGACTAAAAGTTGACTTAAATGTAATGACTTTTCGTCGACTAAAACTTAACTAAAACTATGAAGGATAAAAATGACTAAAATGTGACTAAAACTAATCAAGCATTTACGTCTAAAGACTAAGACTAAATCTAAAATAGCTGTCAAAATTAACACTGCTTACCTGCTGATCACCACTGGCTGTTGCAGCATTTGTTTGCAGAGCAACAGAAGCTGTATTATGAAAGAAAGATAAATAACAGATGTTAAATAAAAGGATGGATTTCACTTTAATGTATAGATAAACGATACTGTAGGTTGAATTATACATAGTACAAATGTGAATCAAATGATGTTAGCTTTTGGGAAACACAGTTTAATAGATCGATGTATGCGTAATGTCTCTTACCGTTAAAACAAACACAGGATTTTTCCTGATAGCATGAACAAGGAAGGCTATAACAATCAGACTTATAGCCAAAGCAGCACACACCAGAAGGACAATTATATTGTCTTTCTGTGAATCACATGCGCTGACTGAAACATTAAATGAACAAATGATTAAAGTTAAGAAAAAGTAATAAATAATCCACTTCATTAGATAAGATGACATTATATAAACACAGTTACCTTCAATGTCCAGTTTTGTTCCATTTCCAAATAAGATCTCGCCACATGTGACCACAGCACAGTAATAAGTCCCAGCATCAGAGGAGCTGACGTTCTTAGAGAAGTTGTAGACACATTTCTGTGGAGAGCGAGCCTCAGGGCTCTTTTCACATTGATCACCACTGTTTCCACGAGCATAAATTAAACTGAGATGAGATTCATCTGATCCGGCTCTGAACCAGTACACTTTGTGTCCTTCTAGACACGATGTGTTCTCAGAGTCAGAGAGGACTGAACACTGCAGAGTCACTGAGTCTCCTGGATGAACTGGATCAGATGGAAAGTCTTGAGTTACGGCAGTGATATCAGATTCTTGCCCTAGGAAATCAAAAACAACAAATAATAAACATGTTTTGCTCAATTCAGTCAGGATACATTATAAGGAGGGATGTTTAGGTTGAAAAACATAAAAGTATGTAAATTGCTGATATAAATTATATATGATTATACAATTCTGAAGGCATCTGGAACTTCTGTTGCTGTATTTACCTTTGATTCTCAGAAATATTCCTTTCAAAAATGTCATGTTGCGATTTTGCACTTTTATACAGATGTAGACTGCAGTATCGCTTAACTGTGTTTTGGTAATATGCAGAACAAATGTTCCAGGCTCTTGTTTTGCTGTTATGTGATTAGTCTCATCAACACCCTCGAAATCATAGCTTAATGTTCCTCCTAAGATTTCAGGAAAGGTTCCAGAAACAAGCCTGATCCAAAATAAGTATGTTAAATGCCAAGTTCTCTGGCGGGTACACGTCAGAGTCACATTTTCTCCAACACCAACAGTCTTTGCTTCAAAGTTCTGATCGTCTGTGCATCCTGAAAATAAAATTAAAAACAGAGCAACGATTAACAACAGAGATAAATTTAAATGCTTCCTCTGTATCAGTAAAAATATGACTGTGTTTTATCTGGAGTAAATGTGACTTTAATACTTACGCCCAATTTTGACCACGAGCAGTATATAAAACAGGATCAGCATTTTACCACATGCGACTACAGTTTATTTAGACGGTACTATAAGATGGTTCACCTTAATGTACTGTATATCAAATGGGAGGGAACAATTTCAGAGCAATCTGATTGGCCTATCGTTATGTTATGTGTTTCAAAGTACTACCACAGTGGAAATATGTCAACCAAAACTTTCCAACTTAAACACATGAAACAACACCAACATCATGTTTTTGTCATCTCATGGTGGTGTTTGTTTCTCATGGTGGGCTCTTACAGTAAACAGAAAAGGTCTTGGTGATGTTGTAAATAAAAGATCTATTGTGTTTACAATATCCAAGTGTTTTGTTGCAGGACACTAAAGCAAGGATTTATTAAAACATAACCGGCTACAAATGTTCCTAGAGCCATTCTGCAAGCATGGCTAAAAATCTGCCCACCCATTCGAAACACAGAGTTAGCCAGAGAAGGACCTGCCATTCCAGGTGCCCCACATCATCAAGTGATGACCCGCCCACTCTACCTGTCAGTCATCTGTAGTGAAACACATGAGCAGGAAGAGCACAGCAGACAGAGTTACATCCATCATACAGTAACTGCTTCATTGCTATTCAGCTGGACAGAAGCCTATCCCAACATGCATTATGTGAAAGGCAGTAGGAGAGCACCACTCTATGGCAGGGCTATGACACAGTCTTTCACGCATGGGCAAGTTAGAGTTTTGTTTATTTTAAATGAAGCTTTTTACTTGCAGTAACTCCAAATATTGAGGTAATTAACATGAAAAATCCTTGGTCATCATATGTACAGTGGTAAACCCCTTCACAATAACAGGGACAGGAACACCTGACAATCTAATGCTGTGAAGTACAACACCATAGACTTACTGAACAGTTAAATCAACAATTCCCATTTCCTTTATGCATAAGACACAGGCACACACACACACACACACACACACACACACACAGTTAAATATACAGAAGAACACTCATTCAAAATATAAGCTCTACGATAAATACTTTTGTGTACTTTGTGTCCTGCTTTGTCTGTTCTGCAAGGTCACGCTGCTCTCTTCTTTATGTCTCTTCACTGACAAACAAATGCTGCATGGAAAGTTAAGCATTGTTGCGAGTTGCTGCACAGTGAGTTTGGACACCCACACCAGCTCAGTCATGCGATGTCATGACGGTTTTTCATTGCACTTCTCTGCGGTTTGGTGCCTTTTGTTGGTACAGTAGTTGCTGAGAAGAGAGGGGAGTGGTATACAGTCACTGGTCCCACTCAGATCTTTGTGGCAAAAGTAGAGGTCTGAGGTAAAGATCTGCTCCTGTGTGCATACCAGTTGTATCTTGACTCAAGGGAACTATATGTAACTAGACTATATAGAGTGATGCATGTTTCTCTTAGTTGCAAGCCTTCTCACTTCTCTTAACATTTGCCACATTAGCAATGAGCAGGAGTTTAACTATTAGATTCAATCATGATACTAATAATGGTAAAGCTTTAACACAAACCAAATGCTTGGAACTAAATGAATTTATAGATAAATTATGAATGTGACTGCTTGCCTTTTAACATTTACATGAGGCCAATATTACAGTGAATTGTGGTAAGTATCATAACCAATACACATTTTACCCTCTGCTAGAAATTGATTTGCAGTGATCTCATTGGTAACCTCCAAAACAACGTCAACAACACCAGGGGGAAATGTTCCCCAAACCAATTAAGCCAGTAACAGGAACATTCACATTTTACTACTTAGACATTAAAGCAAGAAAGCCAAGGTCGTGACCTTGAATCCAGGCCCCAGTCCAAGGCAAGTCAAATCAGTTTGAAACCCTAAATGACCTGAGGTAGGTGTCAGTGTGACCTTCAGCGTGTCTATCATTTAAAGTCCCAATCTAAATCCCAATGAATGCTGGGATAGGCTCATCAGGGCAGGAATGAACAATCAGTAGTGAATAATTCAATAAGTTTACATATAGTTAAACATATACAAGCATATATAAAACAATAAGGTTCGCTGTTTAAACTACAACTAACTTTCTGAGGCCTCTTTTACTTCTTCCTTCCTTACAACTTTAACCTCACTAAACATCCTGTTGAAGCCCATAGTCAGGTCTGTTCTGAGTAAACAGCCTTGATGGCTGGTCAAAGGTCAGAGAAATGGCCCATGTAGCTGTTGCATGTGGCTTTGCTTGTTGTTCTCAAGACAGACATGCAGAATGCCTTTACAAAGTGCTGTGAGACTACAAAGACAGGGGAACTGTGTTCATTCATTCGAGTGGTTTTCTCCAGACAATTTTCTTATAAAGTATTTTTATACATTCCAGCCAGAAAGCCACATTGAACCTGCAACATACAACGATACCTATGTGCTTCTATTAGCTTTATTTCCATCTACAGTTGTAAGAAGCTGTTCATTGTGGTGGACAAATATACAGACAACAGCTCACTGTCAAAAGCACTGTCTGTCTGACTGTCTCTGGCTGCCTCAAAAGCATAGTGTTAACTATTTATTCTCTGATTTCCAAATATTTTGAAGAGCCTCATGCCATGTTCCAACTGGAATAGTTTCTCCCAGTCTAGTTGAGTATTTCAAATAAACATATAGTATAAGCACAAAATGCATTATCTCTACTTGACAAGCTGTACCAGCCAAAACATTTGGGTACAGCTAGGCCCATCGTAACAGCAGATATGTTGTATCTTAATGTCCAGTTGTAAAATTTTGTGCGGTTAGACCAGTTAAATTTATTGTGAATTATTCAGTTTATACTGATTAATTAAGATTTAGTTAAACCTGCAATAACTGCTATTTTTGGCCTCTGGAGTCCAGCTTATGTCCACCAGGTGAATGTCCAGTATTCACCCTCTTTTATCTCTGTGTTTGGTCTCTACCAATTCCTGCATGAAATATCTGGCTATTTAACTGCTACATGTTCCACTATGTTCACCAGCTAGTTGCTAACTGTATCTATCTGCTGTTTGGTGCTGAGCAGGTAGAGTACTGTGGGTTTTTAGAGCTTTTGTGCTGAAAACTGCTGCCTGCTGTGGTCAGCAAGATTAATAATATTCTAGTATTCACCATCAGATATTCCTTGATGTTCTGGATTTTATTCTCCACTATTTTTTTTTTAACGTCATTACGTATGGTTTTCAGCTGTTAGAGAAAAATCATTTTGGAAAATATGATTGCTGCCTTGTTGACAAGAAATTGATATCTATTTAATCTCTTTGTATTCAATAGACATTGGATCAGAGTGTGTTTAGCAGCATAAAAAAATGGAGGCAGAATGAAGCAGTTACACAAAAAAAATTAACACTATCCCAACCATACTAAAGCCAACATGCCATTATGATTATACATTTCTATATTTGTCCATTTAAGTAGTTTTTAAACGTAAAGTGTGCTATACATTATCAGTTCATCACTACAATCATTCCATAAATGCATATTCCTCACCCCTACTATCACTGGTTCTAGATTTACGTAGGGCCAAGGCACCAGTAACCCCCGTCTCCATCCAGGGGGTCAGTGTGGACATTGTTGAGGACTACAAGTACCTTGGACTTCATGTGGACAATAAACTGGACTGGGCTAAGAACACTCCTTCAATATCTGCCGGACAATGCTGAGGATGTTTTATGAGTCTGTGGTGGCCAGTGCTACCCTGTATGCTGTTGCATGCTGGGGCAGCAGGTTGAGGGTAGCGGACGCCAACAGGCTCAACAAACTGATCAGTGACATTGTGGGGGTGGAGCTGGACTCTCTGTCGGTGGTGTCAGAGAGGACGATGCTGGCCAAACTACAGTATATGCCATCTTGGACAATGTCTTCCACCCACTCCATGACGTGCTGGCTTCAGCGGAAGACTCATCCCCCCAAAATGCATCACAGAGCGCCACAGGAAGTTATTCCTGCCTGTGGCCATCAAACTCTTTAACTCCTCCCTCTAAGTGTTGGGGAAACTGGCACTGATATTACTCAACTGGACATTGGATCATTAACATTACTGCATTAATGTTGATATTTATTAAACTATATTACTGCTGTGCAATATCCACTGACTAATAAGCTGGTTAAATATGCTACACTCAACTTGACAGTACACATGATTGCACTACTATTACTTACTTATATTATTACATTGTACTGTACACTTACTTAGCTTTATACTTCATACCCACTTGTACTTATTTTGATTAGGTGTTTTATAGTGTATCATATTTCGATTTGTTTTGCAGACTTATTTATTATTATGTCTATTTCTATTCTATTAGTACTTCTTCTCCTGGGTGACGTGATAGTGAGCAGCTGTAACAAAGAGTTTCCCTTCGGGGATCAATAAAGTATTTCTGATTCTGATTCTGAAATCATATTGACTTTTAAATACTTTCTGGTAGTAATTAGTTTTAACCTTAAACATGACTTGGGCTGTTTTAATATCTACCACATCTTTAAATCTTTAATTTAATAAACAGTGGGTTCATGGGTCTGTTTAAATTTCTTATAGCTTTCTTTTGAAGCACTGGATTTGCATTTCTTTAAATAAAACAGCTTCACAGTTGTTAAAAGACTTTCATTGTTTCCATTAAACTAAACTAACTACAAAAACTGCAGATGTCAGACGTAAAGAAATTGAAAGACAATAAGTGTTGCATTTCAACCTCAGTTAGGATTCAGTCACAATTAAATAATCCCAATAGACATTGCTTTGGGAAAAAAACTGTATATACTATATATTTCGGTTGCATTGTAAATGGAAATATGTGTTTGCTAAATTTGGGGGAAGTACATTTTCTACACATCAGCCAATCACTACGATTTCCACTTTGTAAACCTTGATCACCTTGACGCGAAACCTTCCATTTGGTGGGGAGACACCAGTAGTGCAAGACAAGGGTGCTGTACCACAATGATCGGAAGACTGGCTGCTTTGATTCTACTTTGTACAGGGTGTAAGTGCAATTTCTAGTGTGTGAAAGATACTACTGCAAACTGTGTTTGTACCAATTATATGTGAAAAATAACAATAGACAAGCCCTAAAGATAATTATTTAAGAGCAGATATTTATGTTTTTCATTGTTTTTGTTTTTCTGTTTGTCTCTTTTCTTCAGCTCTGATTCAAACTGCAGATGTTCCTCGCCCGATTTCTTTGACTGTGGTTAAAGTTGGTGGGAATGTTTCTTTGCAATGTCCAGTTTCTGAGATGGAAGCCAAATTCTTTCACTGGTACAAGCAGTCTCTTGGATATATGGTCCAAACAGTTGCTACAGGTGTTTATGGCAAAATAAACTGCATTGGACCATTTTGGACAACAACCCACGTTTCAAGGTCCATGAATTGAATGATCAATATTTTCTTACCATCAGTAATGTAAACAAAGACGATGAAGCAATATACTTCTGTCAAGGTGGAACAGAGTTGTCACAAGTTTTTATTGTTGGATTCTTCTTGGCTGTAAAAGGTAAAAGATATTACTTTTAATGTGTTTTGCCTATGTCAATAATCCCATATCTCCTTAGTCATACAAATAACTGAGTTAATTAATTCCTTTTTCATGCTCACTTAATAAAACTTAATAACCCACTTAATAAATCACACAGATTATAATCAGCAGACAACTGTTTATGTGAGACAAAGTCCAGAGACTGAATCAGTCCAGCCGGGCGGGTCGGTGACTCTCCAGTGTTCACTTCTCTCCAAGAACAAAGAAGACCAGTGTCCAGGTGAACACAGTGTGTACTGGTTCAGAGCTGGATCAGGAGAATCCCATCCAGGTGTTATTTACACTCACAGGAACAGCAGTGATGAACAAGAGGAAAGAAGTTGTATCTACAGTCTGTCGAAAACTATACGAAGCTCCTCTGATACTGGGACTTACTACTGTGCTGTGGTCACATGTGGAGAGATCCTGTTTGGTGAAGGAACCAAAGTGGAGACAAGTACGTCTTAAAAGTAGCATTTAAATTATAAATTAATCTTTACGTATTTAAGCAGCAGAATATATTAGATTTAGGCTGATTAGATTATTAGTCTGTATTATAAATGTAAATAAGGTGCTGAGCGTCTCTGAAAATGTTTCTGATTCCAGGACCAGAATTAGACCAAGTTGACTTTGTGCTTGGAGTTCTGCTGGCCTGCTGTGTGACTGTGATTGTCGTTCTTATTTTCTACGTAAATCGAAGGAGAGTTTGCGAACATTGCAAAGGTAGGTTGATCATACATGAGTTTTTGTATTCATAAATTATGCTTATAAGATCCAAAATTGATTACTGCCACTGACATGTTACAAGATCACCAGATCCCCCAGAGAACACAATGTCCTGTTTCAACAGAAAATACTGTACAAAATATTTAAGAGGTTACGTGGTGACATGATGTCCTGTCTCGCTTTGTTCACCCCTGTACATTAATGAGAGGATGACAAAACTCTAACTATCTGAAGGCTTTGCTTTTCTTAACAGGAGCAATGAGTGCCCCCCATCATCTTGGACATGACAAGTCAACTGCAGATCAATCAAATGATTTGGTAAATATGCTTTAAATAAATCATGTACAGTATATTCTGCATACTTGTACGGCCAATGTACACAGCACACTCTCATCACTCTCTGTGATCACCTATGATGTAATGTAGCTTAATGCACGATAATATAGATGCTGAGCTGCAGATACAATTTTACGATCACAATATCAACAGACAAAATAAACAAAAATACAGGTTACTGACAGCAGCTGTGCTGACACTGGCGATACTATCATTTAAAATGAGTGATGACAGAGAAGTTTTGAAGCAACAAAAGATTGTCATTATCAAGTACAGCCAAAATTTATGGAGTGAAATTATAGATTGTTAAATTTGTATACAAGGTTACATTTGCGTGTTGTGTTGAGAGATTCTCCACACAGATCCACAAATGCTTGCTGCGTTTAAGTGCTAGTGGAAAACTTGGACATCTGGCCATTCGGTGAATTTGTGTGTAATTTAAGTGGGAAAGACATTTTTCTAAATAGACAAAAAAATAGACTTTTCTAAATAGCTCGTCACCCCTCAATTAGAAGAAATACATTTACCAAAACTCTACACGCAAATGTACCTGATCTATGTGTTTCAGGTGATCCGTGCACACACATTTAACAATCTGTAAATAAATACAAAAGAATGTCACAAATATGTTTAGACATTTGCATGCACAGGAAGCCTTTTAAAGGGGAAATTTTCAGAACTGTGAAGTTGAAGTAAAAAATGTGTACGTAAAATATTAATATTTATTCAGGTTGTGATGTGTGCATTTGTAAAACTGTTTTACATGTGTTCAAACTGCTTAGTATTTAAATGCGGATTGGATCCCGCATTGTTGTACACATTTGTAAATCTTATTATTCATTTGTAGATCATGTAGATCACCATTTTGAGTCTAATTTAACTCCATAAAAAAAGCATCTGTTACTACATCTCAATGACCTGCAAATGCGCATTTATGCTGTAAAACACCGAAAATGTCATCAAAACAAGTCTAAACTACATTATAAATGTGGCTGCTGAAGATCAGACGCTCCGCTTCTGAAACGTCTCCAGTGGACGTTGAAACTGGACTGAGCCTTGACTGAGCCAGCGTGATGCTATGTAAATTTCGGAGTTACACTTTTTCTTTATCAGATCGTCTGGACAGTACACACAGATAATATTATATTCACCTAACTGTTGAGTTGCTACAAAACAATAATTGTTACTATTTCAGAAATTTAAACTAAAAGAGGTATAAATATAAGACTGAGAAATATACAAATATTTAAAAATATTACAATGACAAATTACATAAAAGAAAGTATGTTAAGCTCATTGTAAAGTCACTGTAAAGCAATCCTCCCCCTTATGTTCTAACTCTACATCTTGACTTAACTGGTCTTGATGTTAGAGCCCTAATCTCACACAAATATTATTATATTTTTGCAGGATGGTGAAGCAAAGGCAGTAAACTATGCAGCTCTGGATTTCTCCACAAGGAAAGTGAAAAGAGGGAAGAAGAAGGAAGAATACATGACAGAGTGTGTGTATTCTGTTGTTCGAGCAGATTACCACAACCAGCAACACACCTCTCTATAGTTAGAGTAAGGCCTGTGCACAGCTCTATACTCCAGACTTGATTCTTGATCCCCAAGTCTCTACAGGGGGCTTCACCTTATCTCATGTGTTCACATGTAACATTTTATTCCCATGAAAATCCTACACTGCTGTTATTGCCATATCTCTCTGTGATCGCTCTCTAAATAGGCTATACAATATTTAACCTAATATAAAGTGGGAAATTGCTGAGCTACAAAAATGCCAGTGAAGTTTTAAAATTATCCCCACAAAGTTGTTAAATATGTCAAATTGCAGAAAATTGTGTCATAATTTTCTTTTTTTTTTCTGGGAAAGGACTCCCATGCCCCCTGCTCTAATTGTGTGCCCCCCCCCCCAGGATGGCTTGCATGACACCCCTGGTCGCCATGTTGCATGGCCCTCTACAACAGCTTCATGCAAGACAGTCTGAGCTGCCGGTTTTCACCAGCAAACGCTGATGGTGGATGCTTGTTTATGACCTGTGTGCAGCTCTTAAGGGATCACACTCATGTACCCCGTAATACTAGAATAGGTACCAGGTAGTTAAAAACACCTAGAGTAAAATTCTCTTTAAATTCCTCCCAAACTGCAGATTGTTGCTAAGTAGGTCATACTGTACCCCGTGATAATAGAATAGGTACCTGTTCATTAAAAAAAAACCTAAGTTCCCAGATTGTTACCCTCTTATTCCCTAACTTTTTGTTCACATCTTGGTCCCTAGTACCTGCATGTATGTATCTGTATGTATTGCACTGGTACAAGAAACACTGTAAATTGGTAAGAATTACACTGTACAATACGACATAATAGCCACACACAAAGCCTTTAGCTTTAAAAAAAAAACTGACATTAACTTGTTCATACAGTAATAAGTGAAGTGAAGGGATGAAATGCAAACTGCACTGTTGCTTAAGCAGTATTTTTCCCACACTGTGTGGCAGAGAAAAATTAGCAAATCCTGTGTTTGGATTGTTAATCCAAGCCAAAAGCTCTGACATCAGAGTAGACGCTCTTTCCCTCTGCTGCGTCTGCATTCCTTCTCCCTGCTTTCCCAGCTTTCCTCTTAGTGAAGGTTGCTGCAGAATAAACCAGTGAGTCCTCATCTCTCTGAGGAAATAAATTGCAAAATATTAATAGATGACATGTCAATATATGGACAGACAAAACAAGCTGACAACTTTTCTAATATATTTTCTTTAAATTCCTTACCTGCTGACTTTGCTGATCTCCATTAGCTGTTTCAGCATGTGTTTGCGGAATAGTATCAGCTGTAATATAAAATTAGAAAAAAAGGAAGGCTTTACTGGAATTTATTTTATTGATGATGAATGGTCCAGTTATATGAGTTATACGCGCACTAATGTGAATCTAAAGATGTTATCGCTTTCACCAAATACTGTTTGATAAATTGATGTATGGTTAACTTCTCTTACCGTTACAACAATCACAAGATTTTTTCTTGATGGTATAAATGAGTAAGGCTATAACAATCTGACTTATAGCCAGAGCAGCACATAACAGAAAAAGAATTGTGTTGGCCTTCTGCAAATCCCAATTGCTGACAACTGAAACATTATGAAAAGAAACAAAATATTTAATGTCAAGAAATAGATAAATCAATTATGACGATGTTACATGAAGAACAAATGTTTTTTGATAGCTGATGTAAATGGATTGTACCTGATGCCTAATAAAACACACAAATATGCTAATTTCCTCAATATATAGCAACACACTTACCTTCAATGTCCAGTTTTGTTCCATTTCCAAATAAGATCTCCCCACATGTGGCCACAGCACAGTAATAAGTCCCAGCATCAGAGGAGCTGACTTTCTTAGAGAAGCTGTAGACACATTTCTGTGGAGAGTGATCCTCAAGACTCTTCTCACATTCATCACTCTTTTTTCCTTGGGCATAAATTAAACTGGGATGAGATTCATCTGATCCGGCTCTGAACCAGGACACTTTGTGTCCTTCTAGACATGATGTGTTCTCAGAGTCAGAGAGGACTGAACACTGCAGAGTCACTGAGTCTCCTGGATGAACTGGATCAGATGGAAAGTCTTGAGTAACAACAGTGATATCTGGTTCTGGTCCTAAGAAATCAAAACAACAATGATGATGCATTATAGGAAGGTTGTTTAGGTTACAATTATTTATTAATAAACAAAATTCAAACAAGTATGGTAACTTTAATATATACCATGCAAACATATGCCAACTTAATATGTACAAGTAAGCAAATTGAAAAACATAAAAGTATGTAAATTGCTGATATAAATTATGTATAATTATACAATTCTGAAGGCATCTGTAATCTCTGTTTCTGTTTTTGCTGTATTTACCTTTGATTCTCAGAAATATTCCTTTCGAAAACATCATGTTGCGTTTTTTCACTTTTATACAGTAGTAGACCGCAGTATCACTTAACTGTGTTTTGGTAATATGCAGAACAAATGTTCCAGGCTCTTGTTTTGTTGTTATGTGATTAGTCTCATCAACACCCTCGAAATCATAGCTTAATGTTCCTCCTAAGATTTCAGGAAAGGTTCCAGAAACAAGCCTGATCCAAAATAAGTAAGTTGAATGCCAAGTTCTCTGGCGGGTACACGTCAGAGTCACATTTTCTCCAACACCAACAGTCTTTGCCTCAAAGATGTGATCGTCTGTGCATCCTGAAAATAAAATTAAAAACAGAGCAATGATTAACAGAGATACATTTATATGCCTCATCGACATTACTGCAAGAAGATGACAGTTTATTTTAAATATATCTGGAGTAAATGTGACTTTAATACTTACTGCCAATTTTGTCCACAAGCAGTATATAAAACAGGATCAGCATTTTCTATTTTACCACTTGAGACTACAGTTTATTTAGACGGTATTATAAGATGATTCATCTTAACGTAGTCATTTCAAATGGGAGGGAACAATTTCAGAGCAATCTGATTGGCCTATCGTTATGTTGGCGTTTCAAAGTACTACCACAGTGGAAATATTTCAACCAAAACTTTCCAACTTCTCCATCTCATGTTTGGGTCTCATGGTGGGTTACTTACAGTGGGACGTTTACAGTAAACACAACACACATATTTTGTTTACAACATTTCTCTTGTAAAGAAAATTTCCCACACTCGACATTACCGCAGTTCAGCATAGTTTACGTATGTTTTCATTTACACCTGTAGATCCTGTAGGTCCATATTTCTAAACCAACAATCTCCAGGCAGAATCTTCATGCTGGATTCTGCAAAACCCAAAATTGTTCAATTTTACAATAAACGTTTAATGTCAATGGTTTAAATTAATATTTTCTACAATATCTGTGCTTGGCAACTACAGTATGGTTAAGGTATGGTTAAAGGTTGGTAACTAAAACACTTGGTTGAGTTTTGGGAATATTGTGGTTACAAAAAAGGCAAAAACAGAACTTTGTACTGTACTATGACAGGATGCAAGTTTCATTGGCACCAAATATATGAATTCAGTGTAAATGAGGTACTGCAGAACAGTCAAATAAGAACTTAATTCCTAAGGAGACTGGGCTTAATTACTGATATTTTAATTTATGAATGTTGATACATTTCTAAAGGTCTGACAAGTTTTAAAATGTAGCTTTTGCCAACATTTCAACAGTGTTGTTATTATATTGTTGGCCTGTTACACACGGTGATGGAGTAATTAGTTGATTTTTCAACCATCCAATCATCTTGTCCCCTGCGCTGTCACTATATCCCCAGCAGTGGAGAATACTCTCTCCGCTGCAACACTAGTACCAGGGAAGCATAGGTAGCGTTTCGCTAATTTGGCTAGTAGAGGGAAAGCTGTCTAATAGGGCCTACACCAGTGAAGGGGGTCTTCTGAAAGAGACAGTGGAGGGGCCTCCAGATACTTCTTCAGCACCTCCTCAGCTCTGGTGGTGGCAGATTTAGGGACAACTCTGACCTTGCCCAACAGATTAACCAGGGCAGATGTTCTTTTAGGGGCAGGGCCATCTCCTTGGCTTGACTCTGGCTCCTCAGGATTGTCCTCAGCCTCTTCTGGCCTCACCTCTTTCTGATCATCTTCTATTTTACAAACAAGGGTCCCTTACACTAAGATAAAATAGGACATGCACACACGCACCTTTTATACTGAAGTGACATATTGTAACATTATGACATGTATTATACTGTATCGGTATTAAATTTACAAATGTACTGTATACTTTTTTTAAAACGTGTATTATTAAAAAGTAGGATAATATCTCAAGTGCTGCAGCCTCTGCAATCACTTTGGCATGGATGTCCAACTGTTCTTCTTAAGCAAGGAAAGGCAGCGCTTTAAACCTGGGATCAAGTGTAGAGGCTGTGTGAAGAATGCTCTTATTGTGAACACTTGTGTATCTCTTTTCCAGATCATGGATTGGATTCATGGATTGCCAGTTTGATTTCCCAGACAACTGGTGTGTCAACACCAGCAAAGCCTGCTTCTGTGTCGTGAATCAGCTGAGCATGCAATGGAGCGATCACTGACAGTGTAGGTGTTGAGCCCTCCGACATGATGTTGGTTGCGTCTTTCCTTGGCTTGAGTGCCTAGGCTATTTCTTCAACAATGGGGACGTCTGTTTCGCTTAGTGTGCAGATACACAGATGCGCAAATGGCAGGCTGTTGCTGTAAAAATATTTTGACCATTTCAAACGCGCTTTTCCATCTTGCATTCTTTTACCTTTGTCTTGTGAAATGAAACAGGCGATGGATCTAGTTTGTTATTTTTGCCTGTTCAGAATCGGATGGGAGTTTGGTAAAGTGGTGCAGTGTGCGTTGGTTGGCTATTGGTCGTTGTTCCACTTCTTTCAACTCCAGATGATGGTGTATGATGATTTGTAGTGTTCCCGAAGTACATGACTTTCATTTTGCAAACATTGCTTTCAATTCAGTACTCTGAGAGCTAACGTTAGCAGCAAATCCAACAAATCCAACAGCCGTGTCAGTACCACTCAGATAAAAGGGATTTGAATTGATCTGATTCATTTGTGTGAATGACATAAATAGACAGAGATTGTCTCATTGAATCAAAGAGGAAGCCAGAGGAGCCATCTTAAATAACCTGGGAGTGGGGGATTTCACGTGCTCCACATTACGACCCGCCCACTCTGTCATCTGTAGTGGAACACATGAGCATGAAGAGTACAGCAGACAGTGGGGGAGGGCTGTTCCACTGGGCTGTTAACTTTACACCTTCCTGTGAGGCAACATGTTAATCACGGAGAGACCATAACAATAGCTTTAAAATTTGGCCTTTTATTTGTAGTAGCTAAAAAAGACAAGTTGACTGACATGGTGAAAAGGGATGATCAGTACATCATGTGATCTTGGGGTGGATAATATGATAGAAACACCACACAATTGAATGCTATCCAGTACAACAACATGACAAACTCATCAAAAGATCAAAAAATTGAAGGGGAGTATCTTGACACTATCTTGTGTCCATCTCTAAATACAAAATACTGTACAGTTAAATATGCAGGTGGTGAACACGGGGAAGGAAACAACTGTAAAATGTAATTCAAAATAAATGCCTTGTGATAAATACATTTGAATGCTACTCTGTATTGTCTTGTGAATGTGCGTGTGTGCATTTACAGTCACTACTAACAAATGACTTGTGGAAAGCCGCTTTTCTTCCTGCCATTCTGACCATTTTAGTCTCAGGAAGGGGGGTTGTGAAGTCTTCTCAGCAAAGCAGGTGGAATAGTAATAGTTTCATGGTGCCGGACCTGGTCAGTGATACAGTACTTTAGTCATGCAGTCAATGAGTGTTTTCAGTGTGCTTGTCTGGGGGGTTTTCCTTGGTGGTTGTTGTTGAGAGACAAGGAAGTGCTACACATTCACTGGTCCTACCCAGATGTCAAGAGCAGGGGTTTGAGCTGTGACCCACTCACTCACACTTTGACCTGCTTCTTTCATCTCATAACTCAAAAGGAAACTTTGCATGCTGAATTTATTTTTTATCTGTTTGGGTGCATCAACAAATGAAATGTATGCAGAATATCCATGTTTAAATTAACTGCTGCAAAATGTACTCTATATGCTTTATTCAAGCCACGAAGACACCCAAATATGTCTCCTTAGAATGAGTTTCATGATCTCCTTGGGCTTTACATTTTCATCAGAGTGAAACATGCAGTTTAAAGAACATATGAAGAGGTAACTGATCTTTGGTGAATGTAATTCTCAGAGGCACATAATGTGCCTGCAGAGCAGATGGAAACAGTATAAACACATTATCACTGTGTGTGGTGAACTCGGTAGACTCTTTTCCTTTCCTTTGCAGTGTGATGCGCAGTGTATGTAGCAAACACTGTTAGAATAAAAAATGTGTGTTTTTGTGTTTAAGGGGTTTAAAAATCCATTTATCATATATATATATATATATAATTGTGTGATGTGTGCACTGGTCTCTCATGAAAATGAGATCTTAACCAGACTATCTGTTTAAAAAAAGAATTAACTAACATCACTTCATAAGGCCATATAAATTGTGCAGAACACAGCTCAACATTGGACCATGTAAGTAGACTAAGTTTGTTATTGCACTAAAACTTAAATATCTAAATATCAGTGCAAGTGAAATTAAAACAATCAGGTATGCTGGTTAAACTAAAATTAGCTTTCTGATGCCTCTTGTAGCTCTTCCATGCTTGCACCTCTAACCTCACTGCATATCCTGTTGAAGCCCATAGTCAGGTCTCTTCTGAGTAAACAGCTTCAGTGGTTGGTCAAAGGCAGAGAAATGGCCCACCGCAGCTTTTCTCTGTCAGTGTAGCTGTTGCATGTGGCTTTGCTTGCTGGTTTGAATGCAAGTTGCCTTTACAAAGAGTAGTTGTCCCCAGAGAATGTTTTAGAATAAATACATCTCTAATACATTTCAAACATTCCTGAAAGATATTGAAGGTACATACAATATAAAAAGCTCCCTCCTGCTATTTGTTATCTTATCTACAATTGTGGGACATTGTGGTGGACAAACACAGTATAAAGACAACTACTCCAAACCACTGTAGGTGTGTCTGTCTGCTTTGTCTCTGTCTTTCCCTCTGAAAAGTATTATTTCTTTAATCATAATAACTATTAATTCTTTAAACTCTAATCTTTATCTAATCTAACTTTAATATCTAATATTTTAGATAGCAATAAGCCCTATTCCAACTCATGCAGTTTCTCACAGGGATGTTTCACAAACAGGATGTGTAGTTTTAGACCAGCACGAATCTGTCAGGTCCATTGCTTTTACAAGTGGGAAACGTATACATGCCATATTTTGAAGTCACTCAATAACATTTACACTAACATCAATAACATGTTATCTCTCTCACTGTGCATCACAGGATAACTGTCTAAACTCCCAGGCATAAAAACTTATATGTGAGGATGAAAAATTTCACTGGTGGGTTTAATGCAGGAAACCTTGCAGACTGTAGCAAACGCTATTTATGTGCACTTGATCACTCCAACGTTCATAACAGGCTACAGTCCATCTATCATCACTGATGAACCTGGTTATAATGATTAACAGTAGTTTTCCAATTCCTTCAAATTCCTTCAAATTTAGGCTACCTTAATTTTCAGTTTCAAAAAAGCTTTACAAACATTTTATTTGAATCTGTGTGCTCCCACGAGGTAAGTGCACGCTGCAGATCAGACTGTGCATGTGTAATGTGGAGAAACAGTACAAAACAAAATAACAGAAAAACAATGACCAGATGATACGGACAGGACCCACCTTCATGAGTCACAAACCTTTTTAGTGTCTTCTGGAAACACATTTCTGTTGTTGTTTTGTTTTTGCAGCACATGTCTGTATTTGAAGCTTGTTTTCTAAATGCTGCATATGTTTTTTTAATTTGCTTACGTTTTGTCTATTTGCATGTGTTTTCTTAAGTTACAGTGCGTTTGCCCTTGTTGGCCACCGTATAAATCCTCCACACCCACATGTCACATCTTTTGTATCAAAATGTGTAGAAATATAAAACAAGAATTTGTGGTTTAACAGGCAGCCCTAAAATTTCAAGGATTCACTGATCAGCTAGCTTAGCTTCGGTGACTGAACACAACTCTCCAGAAGTCCTGACCTCAGCTGCCTTTCAGGCAGGCTGGTTTCAAATCACACATCCTGTTTGTGAAACAGTGAGAAACTGCATGAGCTGGATGATGATGATGATCTGATGTCTGATGTTGATGACTAGGCTGGTGGTTGTACTGAAGATTGTGGTAATGTTGTTGTCTGTGAATATGTCGATGTCATATATAACCACTAACATTTACTGGTACAGTCACATTGATTTTATCACTATTTATTATGGTCCTGTGCTCCCCCCTTATTTTGTATTGCTTGAGATGTGTATGCCTTTTCCAATTGTCTTACCTGTTGTCTGTCCTATATGTATGGTGGCACTCAGTTTCCCAACTGGGGGATTAATGAAGTATTTCGTAAATCAAGAATGTTTTACTTCACTTAGTGTGATAATTGTGTTGATGCTACGTTCATATTATTTTCACAGTAAATAAAAATCTACCAGCTGGTTTGTACGTTGTATCATGACAGTAGCAGAAATAAGAAATGAACTGGAGATGATAAAAGTTACTGGCAATTAGTTTGGTAACATATAAAAGCAGAGTATGCTGGAGAAGGCGAAGTAAGGAAGTATATATCAGTGCAGACCGGATACAAATCAAACTCGCAAAATTATCAGTCGAAAACAATTGTACGTTCATTTTTGAACATTCAATACCAACAGTTTTAAAATAATTTATTCACACAATTTCTATGCAGTGTGGTTAAGGATAGCTAAGATCAGGAAAGTAAAACAAAGATCAGGGAAAGATTACAGTCGTGGTGAAAAAAATGTCTACAGTAATCGTAGGTCTGAGATGGGATGATGTCTCTAGCATGAAAGTCAGGTGACCCATCGTGATTGAGTGATTTAATTTATTTGATGAAAATACAGATAACTCAACAATCATCGAGGATTAAAACACAATAAACCCTAAAAGTCTTATTTCCATTATGGTTCCATTGGTGTTGAACATATAACACATAAAACATATAACCATAACACCAGTTGAGAGAAAACATACATACAATGGCAGAGCAGCACCGCCTACATGTTCCACACTCTTCATAATATAAATAAGGCTACAAGTTACTGAGAAACCATGTTTTCCACCACCCCTACCTCACACTTTTTCCTTGCTAGATCCGTATGCGACGCAGGCGGGGGGGATTTCAGGCATATTGGACTGAACCCCACATGGTTCTGACAGATCACTTACATAATAAATTAACCCAGTTTGAAAACCCTTTCAATAAACACTGACACAGCTTGTTCACAACATTGCCGTCTCTAATGCAGGAAGAGCCAGAACATCTGAGGTGGCTACAGCTACAAGCTATTGTTAGCTACATTACACATGCTGTTCTTTTT
Organism: Siniperca chuatsi; assembly: GCF_020085105.1. Classification (NCBI taxonomy): domain Eukaryota; kingdom Metazoa; phylum Chordata; class Actinopteri; order Centrarchiformes; family Sinipercidae; genus Siniperca; species Siniperca chuatsi. The sequence continues at coordinate 9,041,337 of NC_058049.1, read as the reverse complement.
ACAGTTTAAACCACATTAACTGGGGACTACACAGAAAAAGTGAAAGACAGGAAGTATGGTACCTAAACTTGAATCACAATTAACTTCAGCCAATCAGGACGATTTCCACTTTGTAGACTTTGATGAACTTGTGACTAAACCTTCATTTAGGTAGGAAGGCATCGGATGTGAAGGGTGTTTTACCACAATGATCCTAAGACTGTCTGCTTTGATTCTTCTTAGTACAGTGTGTAAGTGCAACTTTGAACAATATGATTGTTTATATTGAATTGTGTTAAAGTGTTGTTAAAAGACAAGGCAATGTAATAATCTTTCTGATGCTATGCTTTATGTTTTTGATTGTTTTTGTCTTGTTGTCTTGTTTGTTTTTGTTTGTCTCTTTTCTTCAGCTCTGATTCAAACTGCAGAGGTTCCTCACCAGATCCCTTTGACTGTGGTTAAAGTTGGTGGTAATGTTACTTTGCAATGTCCAGTTTCTGAGAAGGAAGGCAAATTCTTTCACTGGTATAAGCAGTCTCTTGGATATATGGTCCAAACAGTTGCTGTAGGAACTTATACCCAACAAACACTTAGTACACAATTTAACAACCCACGTTTCATAGTCACAGGGGGGCAGACTCAGTATTTACTTACCATTAGAAATGTCAGCAAAGAGGACGAAGCAACATACTTCTGTCAAAATGGAACAGCGTATTCACAGAGTTTTGTTAATGGCATCTTCTTGGCTGTGAACGGTAAAGTTTGTTACTTTCAATGTCTATAGCCCTGACAGTCATCACTAAGTTTTTAAGTCATACAAATAATTTAGATTGTGAATTGCTTTTAACACCTTTTTTTAACTGAATCACACAGATCGTAACCAGCAGAAATCTGTCAACGTGAAACAAAGTCCAGAAACAGCATCAGTCCAGCCGGGCGGCTCGGTGACTCTCCAGTGTTCACTTCTCTCCAAGAACAAAGAAGACCAGTGTCCAGGTGAACACAGTGTGTACTGGTTCAGAGCTGGATCAGGAGAATCCCATCCAGGTGTTATTTACACTCACAGGAACAGCAGTGATGAACAAGAGCAAAGGAGCTGTGTCTACAGTCTGTCCAAAACTATACAGAACTCCTCTGATACTGGGACTTACTACTGTGCTGTGGTCACATGTGGAGAGATCCTGTTTGGTGAAGGAACCAAAGTGGAGACAAGTATGTTCTTAAAGTCTTTAATGTCGAATTGTGAAATCTTTAACACATCTTAACCCTTAAAGCGTGTCAGATTTGATTAGATTTTGTCCGATAAAATATGATGTTACTTGATAAAAAACATGCAGCCAATAGTCCTTTCATGGGAGACATTTTGATATGGCATAGCATGGTGTAATTAATACAGCTTACTGATGGCTGCATTCCATTTAGTTGTTCCGGCTCAAAAATTGATGTGCTGTGAAAAAGCTCTATAGTTATCAAGTTTAAACTTTATTTAACAACTATTCCATTCCGTTTTAAGTTTCAAACATTAAGTTGTGAAAAAATGCATAAAGAATATCAATAATTCATGGTTGCTACTCTGCATATATTCATTTATGGATAAGTATATTTTTCTAAAAATATATGTGCGTAAGTTCCCTTTCAATTGCATCTTTAAGTCAGACAGAATCACAGCTCTCTCATATGTTAAATGTTAGTCAAAGGAGAAATATTTTTTCTTGTTTCTTTTCAAGCCTTTCTTGTATTTTTACATATATTTTCAAAAGAGTTTTGATAATGAGGTGCAAGGAAAGAAAATTATTAAATCTTCTCACTACTACCAAAGGAAGAAGGCTACTTTTGACTTTTTTATAACATTATGCACGTTGAAAAAAATGCATTAATTTTCTAAATATGACAGTACAGCCAATAATGCCTATTCAGTATGACAACAATAAGGGTTTGAGTTTTCAGGTAGTCATTGAAATAAACCAGGTGTGTTAAGTGTTTCTTTTGACATTTTTCTAATTCCAGGACCCGAACTGGACTCTGTTGTCATTGTGCTTGGGGTACTGTTGACCTGCTGTGTGATTGGGATTGTCGTCCTTATTTTCTACATAAATCGAAGGAGAGTTTATGAACACTGCAATGGTAGGTTCCTCAAATTTACATGGATATTTATTCATTGCGCTATGCTCATGTTCCAACATTGACAATTTTGGTTTTAATTGTCATTTCAGTTACTCCCTTACTACAGTTTCATGGTAAATTTGTAATAAATAGAACACAATATTTTCTGAGATAAATTCAAACTGCAAAGTCCACTAAAGGGAAAAACCTTAAAATTCTACTGACATTTGTCATGACATTCTATTTTCATTTGACAAACTTTGTGATTAAAAAGTAACACAAATGTGGGACACCCTGGGAGAACGTGTACCATTAATGCTGAGTCCTTACTGCAGCAGCCCGGGTTCCATTCCAACCCGCAGCCTTTTGTTGCATGTCGTCCCCTCTCCTTGTCCCGCCTTTCCTGTCTCTCTCTGCAGCTATCACTATAAAAAAAAAGTATAAGTGCCCCCCAAAAAATATTCTTATGTGGGTGTGTTGTCCCATTGAAATCACACAGAGCTGTTTCACTGATTATATTAAATGATACATTATTACATCTAGTGTTAAATGGTTGTGTCATGCAGAGTCTGCAGACATAAATACAAACTAAAAAACAAAACTCAACAGATATCAAAAGATATCTTAACAGTTCAACCCCATCTGATATAATATTAAACTCATGCATTTTCCAAAACATAGCACTGAACAACTGAATACCTTGGAGTTCTTCGGTGACCAACATAAGAAGCGTGTAGTTGCATGAGATACGTGGGAGTGAATGTTTAACTGTAAAGCAAAGAACTGAAAATAGAAGGTCTTGTGATGTTGATAAAAGTTGTGTACACACTTTCTGAAGGCTTTGATTTTATCAGCAGGAGCAAAGACTGCCTCCCATAATTCTGGACATGACAAATCGACAATGGAACAATCAGCTGTGCTGGTAAATATGTTTATAACCTTGATACATAGCACCAAATTAAGGGGCAAAAAACATCCTAGTTTTTAGCTGTTAACAATTATTATTCTCTATTAGTCTCTGGACTCCTCAGGCTTCCCTGTCTGGCAGAGCCGACCTAACTCAAGTCTTACAGCCGTCCTTTAGTCCTTTGTTCATTTTAATTCTTGTCTCAAACTCTGTCACTGCAAGATATTTAATTTATTTTGTTTCACATAGATTTATTAAAAATATTTTTTTTTCTTCAGCCAATGTATTAGTCTACCAAATAAACCTACATAGTAGAATGAAACTATGCAGTATTTAGTATATTTAATACATAACAGTTAACTTCCACCATTGCTTTATACAATCTTTAATAGAATGTATATAAGAGCACTGTTGGTACTCAATAGCACATGATCAGATACTTCTTGATTTCACAGTTCAAATCTATAAAATATGTATTATTAATAGACAATTATCATTTGCAGGATGGTGACGCAGAGGCAGTAAACTATGCAGCACTGAATTTCTCGACAAGAAAAGTGAAAAGAGTGAAGAAAAAGAAAGAATCACCAGAAGAGTGTGTGTACTCTGCTGTGGGAGCAGACTACCACACACAGCACCACCCCTCTGTGTAGGCAGAGCAGCGCCTGCATGTGAATCGGACCCCAAGTCTCCTCATAGGGCTTTTAACCACCTTGATGCATTATCCAGCCTACCCAATCGTGTATATATATATATATATATATATATATACACATTGGTTTTACATAAATGCTTCCTGTAAGTTCATCTTGTGACAAATGTCAGCCCACAAGAACGTGACTGGTTGGCAGGCATAAGTGGGGAACTGAGAAAAGGAGGAAAAGCTTAAATTGAATTTAAACTATTTGCATATCAGTAGCTCAGGGCAGAATATTTGGGTTAGTCATATTCATTGAAAAGGATGTTGCATCCAAGCTGGACTACACCCATCTTATTGCTGAGTTTGCTGCTCATAAAGTGACTTTCATGTGATTCTTTTTATTACTGTGCATTGCACTTCGAACAGCATTTGTATACATGTTGGCATACAACTTGAACTTGAACCAGAGTAGCCATGTGTGTTGTGCTGTGGCTCGTGTGTGTGCATGTCTGTGATCAGGGCCTAGCACACACCCTGCAACTACTCGGTTGCGGTGTGCTCACACTTTTTTCCAACTGCCATCCCATAATTTGCACAGAAAGGGATATGAAAAGGCCACAAATCATTCAGAATGTGTCCACTTAATAAATATCACCCAGTAGCTTTTGAGGCAGAACAGAGAGCTTCCAAACACAGAGACAGGGTCATTTTTTCCTGACAAGTCAGCTTGTCAATGATAAAAGGTGAGGCTGGTTTTTAAGTTTCCCCACATCATCAACAGACTCTGTTGACTAAAAGTCTAATGATGAAATTATCATCGTAAACTCATATTATACCGAAAACAGAGTTCCTAGAGGGGGCTAAATTAATCAATATAGGAGTAAGAGGAAAGCTGATCCTAATTTTTAGTGCTCCAGGCAGCTTATCTTTCAGATGAAAATGCTGTGTGTCAAAACAGCCACAGTCCTCTAGTCCCGAGTCAGAAGTATCAAAGAAAACCTTTGTGTTGTCAGATTATGACTAATACCAGCTAGTCAGCTGGTTTGTTAATGTGTTGTAGGTCAACGTATCACTGCAGTATAGCATAGTGATGTTTAGAATGTATTTTTGTATGCAAACAATAACTGTGATTGGTAATGTTGTTTTGTTGACAAAAATAGCTGTTTATATTGTTTTCTCAATTTGGTCACAGCACAGAGTTCGCTCATGTGTAATTCTGCTTTTTAGCACTACTCTGCATTTTAACAACTGACAGCTGCTGTCTGTCATCCTTTGGGGGTTGAGGTGTTTGTATGTGATCTGTGTCATCCGCATACGCAGTGCATCCGGAAAGTATTCACAGCGCTTCACTTTTTGCACATTTTGTTATGTTACAGCCTTATTCCAAAACAGATGAAATTCATTATTTTCCTCAAAATTCTACAAACAATACCCCATAATGACAATGTGAAAGAAGTTTGTTTGAAATCTTTGCAAAATAATTAAAAATGAAAAACGAAAAAAATCACGTGTACATAAGTATTCACCGCCTTTGCTCAGTACTTTGTTGAAGCACCTTTGGCACCAAATACAGCATCAAGTCTTTTTGAGTATGATGCTACAAGATTGGCACACCTATTTTTAGGGCAGTTTCTCCCATTCTTCTTTGCAGGACCTCTCAAGCTCCATCAGGTTGGATGGGGAGCGTCAGTGCGCAGCCATTTTCAGATCTCTTCAAAGATGTTCAATCGGGTTCAAGTCTGGGCTCATTTACAGAGTTGTCCCGTAGCCACTCCTTTGTTATCTTGGCTGTGTGCTTTGGGTCGTTGTCCTGTTAGAAGATGAACCTTTGCCCCAGTTTGAGGTCCAGAGTGCTCTGGAGCAGGTTTTCATCAAGGATGTCTCTGTACATTGCTGAATTCATTATTCCCTCGATCCTGACTAGTTTCCCAGTTCCTGCCGCTGTGTCCTCCAGACATGACGCTTGCCATTCAGGCCAAAGAGTTAAATCTTTGTTTCATCAGACCAGAGAATTTTGTTTCTCAAGGTCTGAGGGTCCTTCAGGTGCCTTTTGGCAAACGCCAGGCGGGCTGTCATGTGCCTTTTACTGAGGAGTGGCTTCCGTCTGGCCACTCTACCATACAGGTCTGATTGGTGGAGGGCTGCAGAGATGGTTGTTCTTCTGGAAGGTTCTCCTCTCTCCACAGAGAAACACTGGAGCTCTGTCAGAGTGACCATCGGGTTATTGGTCACCTCCCTGACTAAGGCCCTTCTCCCCTGATCGCTCAGTTTGGCCGGGCGGCCATCTCTAGGAAGAGTCCTGGTGGTCCCAAACTTTTTCCATTTTTCCACTGTGCTCATTGGGACCTTCAATGCTGCAAAAACATTTCTGTACCCTTCCCCAGATGATTTATTATTAATAAATTTGCAAAGATTTCAAACAAACTTCTTTCACATTGTCATTATGGGGTATTGTTTGTGGAATTTTGAGGAAAATAATGAATTTAATCCGTTTTGGAATAAGGCTGTAACATAACAAAATGTGTCGTAGAAAAGGTGATATGATCAGTCATATGCTAATCAGGTACTTAACAGTGTTGAGGGAGGTGCAGCCAGAAAACAATAGGCCTGATTACTGGGCCATTATGGAAACAAAAGAAGGTCAGTTTCAGGTGAAACTAGGCAGGGTAAACAGCAGACACTCAGGAAGACTCCTCCCTGAGGGCAGGGCTTAAGCAACACAGATTAGCTTAAATTTCTGAGTTCTCAGACCATTTTCACAATTGCGAATGACTTCCGGATGGGAGCCAAAATGTCTTGATTCTGAAAACAGTGTCCAGATGACTACGACTGAAACCTTTTCTACGATGGAACACTCCTGGACGAATGAGGGACCACACCGTCTTGATAACAAAATGTGGAAAAAGTGAAGCGCTGTGAATACTTTCCGGATGCACTGTAAAATGATTATATTATGGAAATGTGGTTTTATGGTGCACTTAAGTATTTTAAGGAAATAAGGCAAAAAAAAATACATTTGCTATTTTTGTACTAGTTTCCTCAAGATGCCATTTCTTGCTAATTCTTGGAGATAAAAACAGAAATCACTGAAAATCCTCTTACTCATTTTTGTTCACCAAAATGACAGTAATGCAGATTTTTTCTCAAAACAGCAGCAAATACAAACCCATTATTTGATTCTTAAAGTTCTTCTAGCGGCCCCTACAGGCTGTTCTGCTCCTTACACCCACTGCACTAAATTAGTGCGAACTGAATTAGTAATTTTTTCCCCCCCTGGATACCACTACTGTGATTGTATGTACCAGTATAAATGGTTGGAAAAACACATTAAGTGAGCATAGTTAAATATGGTTATATTGTGGTGTATGGTGGTCATCAATTGTCACCACCACCATCAGCAATTTGGCACAGGAAAAGATCAAGTGTGTTTTATGTAGTAACGTGGTTTGCTAAAATTCTGAATAATGTTCACAAGAATTTCAGTTTAAGTGGTCAAACAACATCAACAATGTGGAAAAAGTGACATGCATAAACCTTTAACACCTTTGTTATACCTACATAGGCTGAATATAAAAGCTTCCTGCCTTGTGGTCTCTATTTCTAGAAAGAGATAGCTGCATGATGATGCAACATGCCTATAACTTCACTTTTTTTGTTCTTTCATTATGACTGCAGTAGTATTTCCTGTTAACCAGCATCATAACCCTGCCTTTTACTGTTAGCGATGAAATAATTTGAGACAGTTTTAACAGTTGAGACTTAAATCCCATGGCCTTTACGCATTAAATTTGACCCACATCATATTTAGAATTACTTTTGGCAAAATTCTGATTTTTAAAAGTCCTGTTAAAGTTTTTTCCCAGGGAAAGTATTAAAAATAACCCAGTTAACACAGACAGGAAGACCTTCACTCATAGCTGTGCTTATCACAGTTTCACAAAATTTGAAGTCCAACATAAGTGGAACAAAATGCATTGTTTTAATTCAATCTAACAAAAACATAAAATCAAGACATATGGTTTATTATATGTACAGCATTATCTAATAGCCACATATAATAACAGCCCTCAGCTTTAAACAGAATAACATCAACTATCACATATGGTACTAACTCATCTAAAACTGTCCAGTTAACTTGCTAATCCAACCCAAAAGCCTTGACAGCAGCATAGATCCTCTCTCTCTCCACTGCTTTTGCATCCCTTGTTCCGCCACTGCCAGTTTTCATCATGGTAAAGATAGCGGCAGAATAAATCCATGTGTCTTCATCTCTCTGAGGAAATGTATCGCAAATTATGTGAGATCACAAATTCCCATTTAAAATGCACCATAACTCTTTTGATAAGTTGATCTTACCTTTACATTTCTTTTTGCAAAATGTTCTTGCAGGGAAACAGCAGCTATAATATAAAATGAAAAAATCACTAGACAGAAATAAATAAGGATGCACTTGTTGAATATTTAGTTATGTTACACTAATGATATTAGCATTTGCTAAATTATGTGTGATGTAGTGAGGTAACTTCTATTACCTTTATTATTGCAGTAATTACACTTATATTTCTTGATGGCATATATCAGGAATGCTATAACAACCAGACTTATAGCTGAGATGGCACACGACAGAAGCATAATTGTATTGCCCATCTGTAAAACACCGTGCCGCGAGCTGGTTCCTAAAACATGAAAAGTAACGCACAATGACATTTAGTAAAAGTAAATGAAAATGTAATTCCACCAAAGAGGATTTTACTTATCAAAAACATTTGCTTACACTTAATCTGTATGGATTTTATTTGCCTTCTAATCAGCACTTAAACATGCTAATTTCCTTATTAACTACTTAAACCACACTGACTTGCTGGTGGGTTGGTCATTATAAACTCATGATGTACAGCAAAACATTGTTCATAACTATATTTCCTTTTCTTCCTATCATTAAGATAGAAAGATACCAAATGTGGCAAGATCAATTTCGGAGAAATGTGTATAAAATGATGCCCAGCCCAATACAACTGTAATATTTCCATTTGATGGGATGGTGCAGCCATAAAAACATGGAGTCTTGGGTTGGAACAAGCTGATCCAGAACATGTAATATTATGCTGTCAAATAGTGTGCAATAAGATGACTTTTCCAACCTTAAAACTACTTCAGGGGGCAATAAAAGGGGGGAACTACCTTCAATTTCCAGTTTCGTCCCATCTCCAAATAATATCTCCCCACATGTGGCCACAGCACAGTAGTAAGTCCCAGCATCGGAGGAGCTGACATTCTTAGAAAAGTGATAAACACAACTCTTTCGAGGAGAATGTGCATCAGGTTTCTTGTCACATTCATCACGTCTATTTCCATCAGTGTAGATAATGCTTGCATGAGATTTACCTGATCTGACTCTAAACCAGTACAGACTGTGTTCACCTGGACAGGACTTCTCCTCAGACTCAGAGAGGACTGAACACTGAAGAGTGACGGAGTCTCCTGGATGAACAGGATCAGATACCGTCGGCCCCTGAACAACAGATGTTCTCTGAGTGTTTCCTACAAAATAGAAACGAATGGAAATAATGAAAGGTTGTCTGTATGATGTAATTTAAGAAGCAGAGTTGGAACATCAAAATGGAAATGTCAAAAGGACATAATAGATGTTGAAGTTGTAAATGAACAAAGTGTTATGACACCAAAAAAAAATTATCTGATATTTGTGATTCAACACACCACTGACATACAGAGACATGTATTACCTTTTAAAGACAAATACGTGCCACTCCATTGATCCTTACTCCAGGTAGTGACTGCACAGTGATACACTGCCTCATCTTCTTGGATTGTCTTCAAAATGGTCAGAGTGCTCATGGTTGTTGTATGGTTTACATCAAATCGTGAGGGAGGAAACCTTTGTTCAAATGTAGGATTTGCAGTAGCTTTCATCAGTGTAGTAATTAATGTAAGAGTATCACCAATACTCTGTTTGTACCACTTGACTCTCGTATTGCTATACTCCGAATCAGGGAAAAAACATGTGAAGGTCACAGGTTCTCCAAGTTGAACCGTGGTCACTGAAATCAGTGCATCTAAAATAATAGACAATGGAGAGTATACAAATGGTATTACATGACATTCAGAATGTATAATATAGTATGATTATGAAATGAAGACAGAACAAACTACTTATTACATGCATTTGTATACACACGTTTATTTACGAAACTACAAATGTAAAGTTGGTTTGAGTTTGTTTAATTACATAACTTTTAAGAGAAAGATGGACATAATTCCCTTACAACATGTAAAATATTTTAAAAAATACTTTCCCCCCAACAAAACCCTCAAATACTAAATAGTTTGGACTGAGTTAGATAACACTTACATCCTTGATTGAGAAGAACCAGCGTAATCCCTAAAAGGAGCATCCTGATGTAGTCTTTTGTTAGGATATTGGTTGGTTTTAAAGAGTAAAGCTGATGATATAAGTTGGTGGTGATTATCAAACAGTGATAACCAAGTGGATGCATCAGCCAGTCTGATGCATCCACTTGGTTATCACAGAAGACAGGTTTCAGAAGTACATTTCCTGTCACGCTGTTCAACATGTGCAACATTATGCCTTTTGAGGTTATGTGGTCAGTTCAAATACAAGAGAACAATGCCAAACTGCAGAGTGTTTTTTTTTTTTTTTTAGCAAATGTATTTTTAAGCTATTTTCCCCCTAAGGTTGTTTTCTTTAACGTGTTACAAAGATCAAGGACTTTTTATAGGACAATTTTATATTGCTGCCTTTTGTTCAAGTCCATTTCAGGTCATCAGAGACTTACATTACAAATGAACAAGAAGTTGAACTGATGGTGACGGTTTAGGTGATTTATCATCCTGCGTCATCAGCGTTACACAAATTCACAAGCAAACAAGACTAGCCAAGTGGCTCTATGAGGCTGTACTCAGGCTAACATCAGCATGCTAACATGCTTACAATCACAATGCTAACATGCTGATGTTAAGCAGGTTTAATGTTTACCATGGTCACCATCTTAGTTTAGCACAGTAGCATGCTAACATTTGCTAATTAGCACTAAACACAAAGAACAGCGCTGGCTAATGGGAATGTCATTAATTTTGTTGTTATTAGGATTCCTCTTTTGGGAGCCGTGAATGTGGCATCAAATTTTGTGCCAATCCATCACATAGATGTGGGGATATTACATAGGATAAGTGAAAACCTTGACTTGCTGGTGGCACAAAATGAAAAGTCAGGGGATCTCTAAAGTCATTAGGATTCATTCTCTGGGGACCAAGGATATATGTGCCACATTTCATGGAAATCAATCCAATAGTTGTCAAGACAGCCAAATAAGAGAAAAATGTCAACCTGATGGTGGCGCTAGAAAAAGCTAGCTAGAGAAGTCAGGGGATCACTAAAGTCATTAGGAGTAATCCCTGTGGACCATGAATGTCTCTAAAAAACCTCATGGCAATCCATCCAATAGTTGTTGAGATATTTCAGTCCAAGTGGTGGACTGACAGACCAACACTGCCATCCCTGGAGCTACAGTATGCCATTAGCATGGCTAAAAACATAAGACTTATTTTACTGACTGAGAACAAGTTGTGCCTCATGGCTTCATTCATCATCTTTGGTCATCAACAAGAGCTCACAAAAAATAGTTGGTCAAGTGAAACGTTGTGATGGTGCAGTGATGGACAAGACGTCTTGTATCACAGTGTGATGGGGGGAAATACTGTTGCTGCTCACAAAAAGTGTGGTTGCTTCTTAACATACTTTCACAAAGGAAATGGCTGTATGTCTGAAGTAGGACACAAGCAAAAAACACACATTTTAAGCCATTTTCCTTTTCCAAAAATTGGTGTAAATACCCACCCTCGTGCTGATATGCTTTAATGTTACCATGGTTATCAAATAATCTTAAATAACTATGTGCAACAGACAAATGACATGAATTAGTTTAGTTTAGCTTTTGTGTCAAAAGTGACACATCTACTGTCAAACAATCCTGTGGTTGAACCATTTTGGATTCTCAACACACAAACTGCATTCAACTTCTCTGACTGACTGACACTTTCCATCTTAGTGCAGTTGTTTGTACCAGAGCGAGAATGACAGCGTTGTCAGCAGCTTAAATGCAGGGGTGGAAGAAGTATGCAGATCATTTACTGAAGTAAAAGTACCAATACAGCAATGTAAAAATACTCCATTACATGGAAAAGTCCTTTATTCAAAATCTTACTCAAGTAAAATGACGTATTATCATCAAAGTAAAAGTACTTGTTTCGTACCTGTGACTAATTTTATGACATTATCAGATTTTTAATACTGATGCACCAATGTATAAGCAACATTTTAATGTTGTCAAGGTGGAGCTATGTAGTTTTAACTACTATATACAGTTAGTTTAGTCCAGTGGTTCCCAACCAAGGGGTCAGAGCCCCTCCACAGGGCTTTTTATAATCTTATCCTATTTTTAATGTAAAATCTTAACGCAACTAATAACTATAGCTGTCAAAAAATGTAATGGAGTAAAAAGTAGAATAGAAGAATGAAGTAACATACATTGGAAATCTCAAACATGTATTTAAGTACAGTAATTGAGTAAACATACTTAATTACTTTCCACCACGGCCTAAATGAACTGGATCACAAGGGACACAGCATCAGTCATTTGTTCAAAAGTAGTTGTGCGAATCATGCCTGCCCTCTCTTAGAGACAGAGGCAGAAGCAGTATGTTGTAGTTAAAGTTGTAGCAGATGCTATAGTGACCTATTGGGGTGGATGATTAGCCATACAAAGTGACTTTGACACTGGAGACACAGTTTGCATTCTGTTTCCCTCCAACAGTCAATGTCTGTTTCGTTTAACCACAGCCATGAAGTAGTTGTAGTTGCCTAGAACTTAAACCTTAACCATAGAGGTGGCAGATGAGGAAATGCTCACTGGTGGCAATGATACATGACCTTTTCTGTAGTTAAGGTATGAGGACTTGCTGGGCATGTTGCCTTGCCATTAAGGGACTCAATTTCTGAAGGCAGTATCAAATGGCCTATTTTGTTGTGCAGGTATGAGAATTCATTTGAACCAAACACCGAACAGATCTGGTGTGACAGCCCCTGTGGTTATTTTAGAAACTGTAGTGGCTTTTGCTAGCAGTGGTATTGTGGACTTCACATTTTAAAGGGTCAAATAAAAAAAACTCCAAAACAGTGGCATTGGTGTTTCTTGGTGAGACACAAATACATGGGGCCACAATTATTTTTTTTCTTTATGGGAATAAAGTTACACAACTCTTTGTGAGCTTAAACTATCTTTTAATGAGCCTATGTAGGCTTAAAACGTGGCTCTTAAACATTGTCGATGTCCTCCTTTTCCACCAGTGTTTGAATAACATGCTACGTATATTCTAGCTGTATTTCAATATGCAGTACATCCACATTGCAAAAATGAAAAAATTAGTATACTTGAAAATGCCAGCATGCAGACTAAATAGGCTTGCTACATGAGTGTGGTCCTGATAGGCACAGTTGTCTCAAAATGCAACACACAACAGAAATGGAGAATTACTCACTGCTGATAAACTGTAACATTACAGTAGTAATAATGTAGTACAATAATGTAGTAATGTATAGTTTATAGAATGAATGTATGGCATGGAATTGGACACAAAAGTGAGTGACAGGGTAATTACTTAAAAATGCATTTTATTTTCTTTATTTCGCATTGTTAAGCAAGTGGAAGATACTAGTTTACTAAGGCTGACAGTTATATCAATTTGTAGACTGCTCACAAAATGTAACTGAATTTATTAACAGACTGTTACCAGTGTGAAAGTATTATATTTTAGTAAACCCCATTTTCTTTTGCATCAGAGTGAAAATACTTATTTGGTTTTATCGGATCAAACCACAGAAACAGACCGCTGAGAAGAATTGTTTTCTTATGTTTAAAAATCACCAAATTAAGAAACAATGGTGGTAAAGGCTTCATTAAAGTCAACTGGATATTCTTATATTTTCTTAAGTTTCTTAAAACTCTTGAGATACATTTTTGCTGTCAATAGCATGAATGTCCATAAATGTACTTAAATACTTCTTAAATCTACACAAAGCAGCTCTCTCAATTATAATTCCTGGGATAATTTTAACATAATTATACATTACAAAGTAACACGTTTCTTATGTTCAAACCCAACATTTCTTCAATTACATACTGTACAAACAATCTATTATTTGAGACTGTAGGTTAGGTTTACATGACTTTATTCTTTAATCGCATTTGTCAGTTATTATGTTAGAATGTTATCATTTAGAAAGCTTGAATAAAAACTTTCCACATAAGAGCTTAAAATTTCTAGTACATACAAAAGAGACAGGCAGGGTGGGAAACACATTTAACACTGAGCTTGCAAAACAGCCCATCTGTGGGTCTATCATGCATATCCATGTTGTCTTAAACTGTAAGATATAAAAATAACAGAAATAAGACAAAAGCCAATACATATAAATATCATGCCCAAATAGATAGAGTAACTGACATTTTTATGTCACTCCATAGAAAACATTTGCCATATAACATAACATATGCTGCTAAATATCTGCCACATGGTGTACCATACAAGTGTTTAAACAAACGTCAATTAAGACCTTTGGCGTATATGTTGCTCTTCCTATCCCAAAACCCTGACATCAGTGTAGATGCTCTCTCCCTCTACTGCATTTGCACCTCTCCTTACACTCCTGCCAGATTCCCCTCTGGTGAAGTTTGCCACAGAATAAACCAATGAATCTTCATCAGTCTATAGACATACATGGCAAAACTTTGTTAGATGGGAGCTGTCAACATAAATGTACCAACTAAACATCTTATCTTTAAAATAAATGACTCACCTGCTGGCTTTGTTGATCACCAGTGGCTGTTGCAGCATTTCTTTGCAGGCCAGCAGCTGGATTAAAACATGACAAACCACGAATAACAATCAGCACAAGGATGTACAGGATTTCATTTTATTTAGAAAATTAATGATAGATTGACCTAAGAAACACAGCACTAATGTTTATCGAGTAAAATTATCTAAATCATGTGTGATAGAGCGACATAAGTTTTATTACCATTACAACAGTTGCACTGTTTTTTCTGGACGGTGTACATCAGTAAGGCTATAACAATCCAACTTATAGCCAAAGCAGCACACAACAGAGACAGCATTGTATTGGCCCTTAGAGAATCACCAAACAACCTCATGTCGGCTGCTGAAATATTAAGAAAAAAGAACAAACAACAAAAGTTAACGAGGAGTAAAAGTATATAATTTGTCTTTATTGTTGCCTCCTGGTAGATAATAAATATTTACTTGAAGCTGATCTTTAAGAATTAAGCTTGACTAATAATAGATTAAATATGCAAAATGTCCAAATTTACATGACAATTAGGTGCTTACCTTCAATGTCCAGTTTTGTTCCATTTCCAAATAAGATCTCCCCACATGTGGCCACAGCACAGTAATAAGTCCCAGCATCAGAGGAGCTGACCTTCTTAGAGAAGTTGTAGACACATTTCTGTGGAGAGCGAGCCTCAAGACTCTTCTCACATTCATCACCACTGTTTCCATGAGCGTAAATGACACTGGGATGAGACTCATCTGATTTGGCTCTGAACCAGTACACACTGTGATCTCCTGGACATGTTCTGTTCTCAGAGTCAGAGAGGACTGAACACTGCAGAGTCACTGAGTCTCCTGGACGGACTGGATCAGATGGAGGGACTTGAATGACGGCAGTGATATCAGGTTCTGGTCCTGGGAAATTAGTAAAACAATATTTCTGTATTGTGTAGTAAGTAAGTACTTATTTCAAAGTTATAAATGATGCCATCAACCTTCCCTATAAAATATATTTTGGTTTGCAAAACACAAACTTCTGCATGTTTTGAAAAAAAAACATTTTTATGAATTTCATAAATGTAATATTTTTTAGTATTGAACGCAAGAGCGAAATGTACATTGTTCAAAACTAAAGTTGGAAATTGAATGTTAGGTATTAACAAAGTGAATATTGCTCCATTTACCTTCGACTCTCAGAAAAGTTTTATTCAGAAATGTTGTATGTAGTTCAACCACTTGTTCACAGTAGTAAAATGCAGTATCACTCAGCTCTGTTTTGGTAATATGTAGAATAAATGTTCCAGACTCTTGTTTTGCTGTAATATGAGGAGTCTTATTAACGTTGGCACTATCAAAAGTATAAGTAGCTCCTAAAACTTCAGGAAAGTTTCCAGCAGCAAGTTTGATCCAAAATAAGAATCCTGACAATTTAGACTGGCGGCTACATGTTAGAGTCACATCTTCTCCAACACCAACAGTCTTTGTCTCAAAGCTTTGGTCATCTATGCATCCTGAAAAACAAATCAAATACAGACCAGTGATAACAAACAGATTTACATTCATATAAAATACTTTTACCCCAAATTTACCATAAGAAGATGACAATAATAGAAACATAACAGAAGTGAAACTGAATTTTGTACACATACTTACGCCCGATTGTGAACACGAGACCGATGCAAAATATGATCAACATTTTCCACTTGAGACAGTAGATCATTTAGAGCGTACTGCAAGATGATTCTATCAAATGGGAGAGAAAAATGAAATGGGAGGGAACAAAAAAACAATCTGATTGGTCTGTCATCATGTTGGCTTTAGTGTACCACCAAAGTAGAAAACATCTCAACAAAGCCTTTCAAATCTGCACACATGAAAGCATGAGTAGTTTGGTTTTGACATAGCGTGTCATGAAAACACCTGATTCATAGCTATTATTAACACAGATTTGTTGTTCACAGAAATGAAAAGGTGAGAAAAGAACTAAAGCAATGTTTTAATCCTGTGGCTAAATCAGTCATTTTAACCTGGATAGCAATTAATTTCAAACACAGCATTGCATTTCCAAGACATTTGGAGACCAACTTCTGCTGTTATTCTCTTCTGTGGCATTCAAAGAGGCAGATGAATATCAACACATAAAAATATCATGTTATCCATCCATCCATCCATCCATTTTCTACCGCTTGGTCCCCGTTAGGGGGTCGCGGGTGACTGGAGCCTATCCCAGTGACTTCGGGCCTTAGGCAGGGCACACCCTGGACAGTGGCCAACTCGTCGCAGGGCGAACACAGACACAGACAAGGACAGACAACCATTCACTCACACATTCATTCAATACGGGCACTTTAGAGTTATCAATTAACCTACACATGCATGTCTTTGGACGGTGGGAGGAAGCCGGAGAACCCGGAGAGAACCCACGGTAACACGGGGAGGACATGCAGACTCCACCCAGAGAGATTGTGTGATGTTGGTCCGGTCCGGGAATCGAACCCACGAACCCACGATCTCCTTATTGGGAGGCAGGAGCTGTAGCCGCTCTGCCACCGTGCACCCCTATCATGTTATCAATTAACAAATATTATTTTTCTGTGTGGTGTCATGTTTAGTTTTAATCAAAGAATATTTGTTCCATTGTTTCTAAACACAGTGTCAAAGTAGGAGGAGAAGAAAATGACCCACTGAAATGTTTTCTGTGTTCTTCACGTTGTGACACCTCCCCCCAGGGTTCGAAATACGGGCTATGGGGAGCTCGGCTCCCCTGAAAGAGACATGAGCTCCCCAGACAGCCTCATTGGAGAAATTTAGGGGGAGTTCCAAAATATCGTAATTTTTGGTGCCACTGTTTTTTTCTGTATAAATTTATATTTTCCTGTATATATAGGTTCCTTAAATAAATAATAGGCTAGTGGTAACACACTCAATGCACATTACGCACCATAGGTTGCGAGCGCATTCATGTATGTGCGTGGATGTGAACAGTACCCTCCCACCCCCAAAATACAGGGCTCCCCGGAAGGCCACGGTGTAATTCGAACACTGCCTCCCACCTCTAAATGTGATAATATTCATGAGAATTCAGACAGTTCTAAAGTACCTAAGGCCTTTTACACAATACAACGAGCCTACTGAAGACTGTTTTGTGAGTTTAACACAAAAGAAAACATTGACTAAAACTATCCTCCTTCAGAGTAGAGGATATATAAAGACATTCTGAAACACAGAACATTTGCTTCTTATTCATCATGAGTCAGATCAGCCACAAACAAGGTCAAAGTTCAAACAGCGACAGGGTGAAAAATCCAAGCGGCCCGCAACATCGAAGATAGGGCTGCCACAAGGTTCAGCATCTTCAGTCTCTCCATGGGAAAACAACGGCTCACGCTAGCGCAAAGAGATTGTGAATCTGAAAATGTGTAGACAAGATCCGACTACGATCAAAACATTGTTCATCTAAATAAATTTGTGGTTTGGAGTTAGTGCGCAAGCGTTACGCTCTTCATAAAGATGCTAACTGTCCAAGGCCTAGAGCAAAGAGAATCCTAACAAGGGAAGAACAGGTTTCATATATTAAAAACTGAATTATTCCCTTTATCTTGGACTGTTTGTAATTAATAGTGAACACTCAAGGTGAACCTACAGGGTGTGCAGTTTAATTCCCACAAGGCAAGCTGTGATAAAATACATATTACTTATATACTTACTTTTGATTAAAGCAACCTCTTGTATTTTATTAAGTAATTTTGTTAATTTGTCATAGTTGCAGATGTAGCATTACATTTGTATGTACTACCTTGTATCTCCCATGTTGACTTTGGTAGTTACTAGCTTTCAAAATGTAACATTTGTGTGTCCTTTTTCCTTAACACAATATTAAACACAAATAGTCCTCTCTCTCTTTACTCTGCTGCCATCTTCTGGCAGATGGTTTGTTGAGTCAATGAGAATGAAAGTCACAGCTTAATTTAAACTAATCAAAATGTTTGTTGACTGTAAATTCCGGTAGTCTCTATGTCATTAGACATCTAAGCTCAAATAATGGGGGTTTTGGTTGAGGATGTAATGTGTATTTTTTTACACCCCCTGGTCTTCCACAAAACACATGTGCTGGTGAATTGTTTAATGGAGCAAACCAGCAATCTGTGGAAATGTATACCATGTCATATTTACCAGATTGCCTACCTCGGATAACTGAATATTTTTAGTGGATTAGCGATGTAAGAAACTGAAGAGTTTTGGGTTTTTTTTTTTTTTAGAACATTTAGTATGACAATATAAAGAAGAACTAAGAACACAGTTTTTCCTTTCAGTGTCTAAATTTTGCTGTGGAGTCTGACCTATTCAGACTTATTTTAGTGTCAGTTTTAGGTGGAGTTTGGATAAACCACTACAAGTAATTATCTTTCCAGACCCGTTAACTCTGGAAGTTCCTTTCTGGCCTTTAAACTTTGATATCTTTATAATAAACACAAATGGGCCCATCACTTTAAAGTGCTGCCAGAAGAAATAGAGAATGAAGGCAGCAGGTTGATTCAAACTGATCCAAAATTTGAATTTCAGGGTTCAGTTTCAGCTTTGGGGAAGCCTTGAACCCAGTGGACTGTAAACATTTCTCTAGTTGCAATATATTTGGACAACAAAATAATGAGGCACTTTGGCTATGTCACAGTTCAATACAGGCTACAGGGAAGGGGGATAGTATTGTAAGTTTTATTTTTTCTGAAGGGAGGGTAGTCTGACTTTCTTGGGAGAGCAAGGGAGGCTCCTTTATTCTTATTTCTAAGTCTATTTTATTTCAGCCTTCCCTTCAAGATTTGTTACGTTATAAAGAGATAAAGAGTTACATCAAAAAGACAGCTTTTATGTGCGCCACGGGTCATAAAGGATCAACAGACAACATGTCTCTAGTAAATCATTAAGCATCATTTTTTTCCCATTAGCCTGTACAGTCGCGATTTTCTTAAAGGTCAGTGACCAGTGGTGCTGTAAACATTATTAATGATCTTGTTTCCATCGTTATTCACAACTACACTCAATTATTGCACATGGTTGTATTAAAAAGCAGACACAACTGTAAGCTGTCAAATGTATTTTATTTAACAAGAGACTGAAGTACACAACTACTGTTTAATCAGTTTTCAAAGTGTATTATGTCTCTTTCAAAGTGCACAGGAAAGCCTTGTTCACATTTGATTGCAATTTTCCTGGTGTAATCTTTACCACGGTACTCGCACCTGGGATGCCTGGCCTGGTTTCGCAGTTTACAGACAACAATGTTGAAGGGTTGGAGGCTTTTGGTCATGTTAAGATATGGCTCTCCTGCACCCTCACAGATGGCTCTGATTTGGTTGGTGGTGGCTCGGATGAAGGTATTGGTCTCCTTACACTCATTGCTGTTGGTTTTGGAGATGACTCTACGTCGTATCACATCATCACAGCTTCCAACTCTCATCTGCCCGTAGATATGTTGATTTATAAACTTTCTGTAACGGGGAGAGACATTTGCATCCTGAGAGAGTACAGTAACAGAAAGCAGCAGCAAACAAGCAAACGTGATCCTCATGATTCCCTGGTGAAGAAAATGTGGGAAAAAATATTCTGTTAGAGAATTTATGGCAGCATAGGTGAGCAATATTTAAGCTATCATTATTATTTTCCATATGCAAATGCAAACATTTTATGAGGCTGTGACTGTAGTAACTGAATATTGTTCATATTGTGATCAGCTTGTTGGTTACAAACTTTTTTGTAAATAAAACTTTCTGAATGTTGAAGCTTAATCAGAATTATCATGAGTGTTACCAAATTATATTTTGCTCAACACTTGACAAGAGGTAAAAACAATTAAATCCCTGGACCTCTTAAGACCCATAAAAAAATCATTTTTTAAATATTGTGCAGATAATGATTGCACACGCAATATTTTAAAATATCAGCTTTTTGGGATAAGCAGAAATCCATAGAAATATCCTGAAATGTAAAAATACTGAGACGCTAAGAATAAGGCAATTTGAATTTAGTTTTTGTGTGTTGCAGACCTGCCATGAAATGAAGGTCCCATATAAACTCTTATTGACAGCTGGATAATAAAGAGACAGTAGGAAGAAAAATAAACCTTTTAAGTGTAAAGTAGAACAGTTAACAGTTCTTCTTTACTTTTGTCTAGTCCTTGCAGCTAAAACAGAATAAGAAATCAATGAAGACATATTTTTTTAGTCAACAAGTTTGACTTAAACATATACCCCATTGTATCATAAAAAGCATCCTTACCTGTATCACGAACACAGTGACAGTGACCAGTGACAATGAAATGTAAACTGCTGAATCATTTATAGAATTTGTTTTGAACTTTGATTTCTTGGCCCAACAACACAGTGGGAAGGGAATTCGCATTGCAAGATAGTTAAGTTGGCCAAAGGGAAAAGTGTTTTTACAGTTTAGAGAAAAATGTGCAATAAGGCATGAACAACAACACGTCCTCTGGAGTTGAATATGATCTCAACCAAATCTGTAATACCGGCACACATGACAGCACAAGCAGCATAGTTTCTGACATCTCGTGTCATGAAAGCACATGTAAAGCCATGTAGGCCAAATCCCTTGTTCAGAGAATTCATCAAGTGAGTTTTTTAACCTTATTTAACCTTTAACCAATTCTTAAAACTCCATTGTATTTCCAAGATATTGGAATATAATCTTCTTCTGCAATGTCCTTCCTGATGGTCTAAAAAACTCCAAACCTTTGAAAAGGAACGCTGATATCACCACAAAAAACATAATTTTTACTCATGTTGTCATTATTTAAATTTGTCTGTAAACATTTGTTCAGCTTACATTCATGAAGTTTTGGACAGAATAGGTGTAACTGCCTAGAGAAAAGAGCATTGTTACAACAGCAGAAAAGGATTCATATTTTAAAAACATTATTCCCTTGAATTTGCACTAACTGTGACCCTGCAGGGTGTGCAGTTTGATTCCCATGAACTTGGTTATGGTCATTTATATTTTTTAAATACTTGCTTTTGAATACAGAAGGAATATAGTTACTAAATTCTGTAAACAAATTAGTTTTGTTTTCCTGCAGTCACAGATATGGCATTGATGGATAAAGTCAAAAGGTTAATAATATTTTATGTATTTGTAAGGGACTATTATTAGCATATTAGACCTAAGTGTTGCCATTTGCTGAATTGTACCAGATTTAGTTTCAAACTAATTGTTGCTTTTGCTTTTAATAAGCTGACTTCATATGATTACTCAATTGTTTTGTTCTCTAAATGGGATTACACACCGACGACAGATGGATGTCTATGTTTTGATTATGTAAGTAAATATTGACTTTTCTGTGGTAGATATTAATGCTTATGTTATTATGAATGTGGTAATACAGTAAGAAAAATTAGAAACCAAAAAATGAAGATGCATCAACATGCTTTGGGATAAATTAAATTAAACAAAACTTTCCCAATCCTATTTATAACCGGTGTGAAGAGCAGAGCAAGTGTCATGCTTGCACAGTATTACAATGGACAATACATGTTCCTGCTTAGAGGGAATTCACCAAATTAAAGTGACCTATTTATCCACAAAATGGCCTCAACTTTTTACTTTCATTGTGATTATAGCATTTAAAAAAAAATAGCTGATGGCATTTGTTTGGCTTGTTGAAAAATGAAACGATACAGGTGAAAACTGGTTCAGTCGTGCTTTCACCTATTCATTCCCCTGGTAGGATCTGTTGGGGATTTTACCACCAGATGGCGCCCTGATACTCTTACACAACAATTTGTATTATAAAACAAGCACATACTTAAATATAGGCAAAATAATATATAACGTAATCAGGTAAACTGGTTAAACTAGTCCTGTAGCTCATCTTTTGCCTCCCTAACCTCCTACATATCCTCAAGACATCACACATCTATCATGAATAATTAGTCTTAACCAGGGTGCGAACTACAGGGGAGCCAGGGGGAGCTTGATAATATTATTATAATATTATCTTATTATTAATAAGACATGAGGTCCCCTGAAAACACGATTTGTGAAATTTTGGGGGGTCTCTAAAATATTGAGTTAAGTATGCTGTTTTGCCATGTATTTATATTTTTCTGTATCTTAATAATCATTGATAATGCGTAAAATTAGGCTAATGACGTATGATTCATACATGAGGGTGATTCACTGGCATGCATGCTATTCTTGTCATCACCATCGAAGCGTGGTGGGGCAATATCATAAACGTCACTAACTTTGACTCAAAGATCAGGAAAAAAATATACTGTGTAAAGTATACTGTGCCCTGCTATAGTTGGCCTGTGAGCCTGTTGTATCATATTTGTTTGATTTTGATACCCGTGTGGAGTTTGATGTGGTTGATTATTATATAACAGGTGACACAAAGCATGTAGGCTTACATACTTAAAGCTGCGAATGTTCCTTTTTCAACAAGAGTCCCCCCCGCCACGGTCTTTACCCTACATGAACAACCACAGCTTTGCTGGTTGTTTTCAAGGTAATTGTGCAAATCACCTTTGCACATCACTGTGACAAGAAAGGCAGAACTTTGTTGACTGATGCAAAGCTTTCTAAGTATCGTATTTCAAAAGTGTTAACATTATTGAAACGATAAATTAATGAATATATCTATGGGATAAAAAGCCCTCTATATGCCTCCATTAGCTATGCTTCCATCAACAAAGTACAAGGTAATTTATCATTTTACAACACAAGGTTGTATAGGCCTAATGAAATGAAAGTTTGTAGTCCCTTCCTGCTACACACATATAACATAACAGATAATTAAATTCATATTAAAATAGGGATAAGGTAATATATAAAATAAATTGATCTCAAAATCGATTTCAAATAGGCTACATTATCCTAACAATACTGTAATACACCAAGAAACGGTAGCAAAGAATGGTTTGTGAATGTACTTCATCAAATTAAACATAAGGGAGAAATAAAGGACCTGACAGTTGTGGTGGACAAGCTACAGGTGTGTGTTTATTTCTTCCCTGTGAGGTGGAGGATAAAGAGCACCCTAATCATGGGTCAGATCATCCTGGACCTATAAGAGTTCCAGATGCGGATAGGTCTGAAGGAGGGGCTCTACTTCCGCATAGCACCACTGATGAGCATGCAGCATTGACAGACCAAGAGAGTACAAAGGTCCGTAACCCTCTTCACTGATGTTGAGGCATGAAATATCATTCTTGGGGGGGGGGGTATCTTCATGCGTCACTGTAAGCACGTGGCCCACAAATTGAGAACTTACCACTAACTTTTTTTTGCACTTCTAACCTCCAACATCCTGTGAAAAGCTGAGAAATGTCCAGCCACAACTTTTGTTCATCAGTGTAGCTGCTGCATGTGGCTTTGCTTGTTTCCTAGGCTGTTGCGCGCATCACTTTTACACAGTGCTGTGAGATTACAAAGATTAAAAAATGTATGATCATATTTACATTTTTTAAAACAATGTATGATACTGACAGCTGATAGTATTCTGATGCACAAAATGAAGGTCATTAAAACTTATACATACATATATACTGTACTCATGTTTGATCTTTTGTTTTCCCCATAAACTAAACTACTTGTTGGCAGTTGTGGTGGATAAATATACAGAAAACAGTTTGGTGTCAAAATAAATTGTCTCCATCTGTCAACCAGTCTCTCTTCTTTCTAAAAATGAAGAATCTCAGAAACAATTATTCTGTATTATAATTCTAGTTCTATGAACACAGGCAGATCCATCTAACAGGGTGCTATAGGGTATATACAGGGTGTAACAGATGTAAAAATGCTGTGTGCAACATGAACACCACTGTGAGTTCCATGTAACGTGACCTACAGTGCTCGTGATAGTGAGCAGCTGTAATGAAAGAGTTTCCCCCCGGGGATCAATAAAGTATTTCTGATTCTGATTCTGATAACATAACCTGCACAAGCCTATAGGAGTTTCCAGTGCTGCAGGGCTGTGTTGTTCAACATGTATGTCAAACCGTCTTGGCTGGTGTAGCTTTCCAGGGAGATTTGTTTAATTGGTTCAAAACGCACCCTAGAAAGTCCTTTATGACCAGATAGGGGTGGCTGCATGCTTTCCTGCGTGTAACCATCTTATCAACAACCACGAAGGCTTAGAATGTTTCTATAGGATCAATAAAATTTAGCAAAACTTCAGTAAAGTCAGATTATTTGGGGAAGCATCTCAAACATTCCATTTAAGGTTCAATGTTCAATCTTGACAGCAGATGATAAAACACTCTCACCTAAAGCTCCATTTATTAGCTGTTCTGGAGCTTTCAATCAAATCACAGTCCAATCATGCTATAACCGTTATAAATAATAGATACTTTTTCTAATGATATCCATAACTACTGTTTTATAATACAGTCTTGCAATAATCCACTGACACAAATGTAAGCTGTCAAATGCATTTTATTTAACAAGCAAGTGAAGTACACATCAGGTGTTTAATCAGTTTTCACAGTGACCAATGTCTCTGTCATAATGCACAGGATAGCCTTGTTGACATTTGATTATTATTTTCTTCTTGAGTTTTTCACCATGGTACGGACAGTTGGGAGGCCTGCCTTGCTTTTTTGTCATTTCACAGACAACAATGTCAAAGCGCTGGCGGCTTTTGGTCATTTTACCACATGGCTCTCCTTTGTCCACACAGATGGATCTCACTGTTGTGATGTCAGCTAGGATGAAGGTATTTTTCTTCTTACACGTGTTTTGTCTTTTGTTGATCTTGGCTTGCATCGAATCATCACACTTACTGACACTCATCGTCTCATTGATATGCTGGTTTATGAACTTCTTGTAACGAGCAATTATGTTTTTATCCTGAGAGAGCACAATGGCAGAGAGCAGAACCAGCAGCAAACAGGCAAGCTGGATCCTCATGATTCCCTGATGAAAAAAGGCGGGAAAAAAGAGAATATTTAGGGTAGTGGTGGTAGCTAGTGGCATGGCTCTGTGGATGGCAATGTCGGTCTGTTAGTCCAGACTGAATTATCTTGACAACTACTGGATGGATTGCCATGCAACTTGATACAGAGATTCTGGCTGGTAAAATTTACTTTTTTAAATGTCAACCAGTTTTACCAAACAATACTGTGACCAGAGTTGACTAAAGTGAGATTTACAGAAATTAAGCAAAATTAGCTCTTATAGGTTAAAAATATGTTTAATAACAATGAGTTGCAGACCTGCAGAGAAACCTGCACAGACAAAATGCAAAAAACGACAACCAC
Source organism: Siniperca chuatsi (assembly GCF_020085105.1). Lineage (NCBI taxonomy): Eukaryota > Metazoa > Chordata > Actinopteri > Centrarchiformes > Sinipercidae > Siniperca > Siniperca chuatsi. Next base: position 9,015,551 of record NC_058049.1, on the reverse strand, counting down.
AAGATAAAAGCCCTGTGTGAATACTTACTGACACTGTAATATTGAAGAGTGGAAGATGGAAACCTTCTTAAAGCAGAACAATGATACCTTTTTTCTTCTTTACTTATTAGTTCTTCCTGCAAAAAAAACCTAGAAACATAGTATTTAGTTATTATTTTGCTGTTTACTATAACTAAACAAATCTGTCAAACCCATAACATAGGTCATGAAAGTGTATTTACCTGTATCACAGACACTGCTCAGTGAGGAAGTATCTGAAAACTGTTGAATCTTTTATATAGTTTGGTTCCTTTGTGTGCGAAGTCCCCTCCCTCACATGTTCTATACACAGTCCATCATACATACCACAACCTATGTCTACCACTAACCACATTCTGTCAGCATACACTAATGCTGAGCATGGTTGCTGCTACACCATTACCTGCTTTAAGCAAATTTAACTTCCTCCACCTCCCCTGCTGCTTTGTCTATTAGTGTTTTGTGAATTTTGAATGCTTCTTTTAAAATGTCTTTAATCAAATGTTGTGTATCTTGGGTTCTGCCAAGCGGTGAAATGCTTTTTCCCTTTATTTTGGGCTAAATATGTTAGTGAAGACTAATGGTGACACTAAAGAGTGTGCAGTTTAATTCCTATTAGGCCATCTATGCTAAAATATGTTTTAAAAATTGTTGCAGTTGATTAAAGCCTCAATCAAATTACTTGTGCTACATTCTGCACACACAGGATACACAATAGTCTTAAAGGTGAGGTCAGCAATTCTAATCCAATACACTTATTCAGTGTCACTTGTCTTATTCAGCACGTATCTTCGTTGTGTGTGCGCTGAAAAAAGATCCGGTGTTTGTATACTGGCTCTGTAGATGGGAAACAAACAAAGTGGCTCGGACTGAACACTATTCCAGCCAATCAGCAACAGGTGGCGTTCGTGCTCGTCAGGTTCCAGGCTACTGCTACCAGTTGCACTCCGACCTCTGCCTCTTCCTCTGCTTCTGCCGGCTACTCTCCTCCTTCCACATCCTCGCCCACAAGGAACTGAGCTACACCATGATAATAATGAAACGTAAATAACATCGGAGATATTACCTTTCCAACTTGGTATAAAATAATTTACTTGCTACAGCATTTGTCACTGACGGCAGAGTATAAATTACTGTTACTGTTGCAGTTATTAGCAATAATGTTATCGATACATAGGCTAACCTCGGCGTAGACTTTGGGTAAAATAAGTATTTGGCTTTAAATATTGGATTTAAATATTGACATGCTTATTGTCACACTTGCCACAGTAGCTACTACAAAAAACATTTCCACCTGTATTTTTATAGTGATAAAAATTGCTTCCCCTTATCGAGGCTAACTTACCCTCAGGCAGCAGACGCTCTGGATTCCGCCATATTGCCCAGTTGTTAGTGTCGTTGTCTTGGCCATACACGTCCATGAATTTGGGTGGCGGAGCTTCAGAAGGAGCACTGAAGGGAGGGTTGTATTTGTTTGGCTATTGAGTTCAAATATCAACAACTGACATTAATATTTAGCTCAAAGCACTGCTGTTCCTAAGTTCGGTCTCACAGAGTCACTAGCATGGTTGTAGACTCCTAGTTTTGTTTATTCTGGGAAAGCCTGGGAGAGCAGGTCGTCGACTGATCACAGGGTTGGCAGTTCAATCCCCATAAAAGCGCTATATGAATGTAGCCATTTACACAAGAGTGAAGTGGCACTGATGTAGGGAAATAAGGCCTGGCTCTCAGTCAGTGTTCCAATTCATCCAAAAGGTGTTGAACGGGGATTAGGTCAAGGCTCTGTGCAGGCCAGTCAAGTTCTTTGTTGACCTGCACAGGGGCATTGTCATGTTGAAACGGGAAAGGGCCTTCCCCAAACTGTTGCCGCAAGTTGGAAACACTCTGTGTCTAAGCATTAAGATTCGCTTAACCCAAATCGTGGACAGATACTTTTGGCCATAATTTATAGATCAGTGTTTGTTTCACTTTGGAAAATACAATTTTTACTGTACATTACCCCAGGATGTGGACAGTAGTTCCACAACACACATGGACACACACACTTTCTGAATAACGCACAGACCTCGCTGTGGACAGTGATGAATTAGTTTCTATTACTGCTGACAGTGAGGTTTGTGCAGGAGATTGTGTTTGGTAAGACATCTTGCTGCTGAATGTACTTTTTTCATGTTGTGAGCAGCACAAACAGGATCTCAAAATTAATGGATAGATATCTTGTAATTTTAAAAAATAAATCTTGTGATTATGAGATGTGAAATGATCATTCAATTACCAATCTGGTAAAGTGTAAAGAAACCTTTGTTTAAGAATATGCACCAATAGAGCGAATATCAACTGACATGATTATAGGTTGTTGTGGTCAGTCCAAGAGCAACTTAACACCCTGTTTCAGCTTGAACATGCCTGATTCACATATTCAAAAAATGCATTCAAATCCCTCCAAACGACATCCCAAACCTCTGCACAGCTCTGACAGCAACTGGCTCCAGCATCCCTTACGTGTCTCTCGTCTACAATGGATGCATTTTCAGCTAGGGCTGCAGCTATTGATTATTTTAGTAATCGAGTATTCTAGCGATTATTCCACCGATTAATCAAGTAATCGGATAAGAAATACTTTTGCTATATTAAGCAAGAGCCATAGTAAATACGCAAAAGAGAAAATAAGACGAGTCTCTTAAAATGAACAACTGGTTTCCTTTTTAGAAAAATCTACATTTTTAAACTAAACCCATTTAGTGCATTTAAGCAGCATATTATATTCTGGGTTTAAAGAAATAATTTTGTTAACTACAAAAGCACCTTTTGCTTTAAAAAGGTATATATATATATACACTTAACTTTCAACCTAACTACAGCTCAGGCATAACGTAAGCATTTACTGTCTTTCTTTGTGGCATTTGTAGGAGGCAAAAACGAGTGGACAGGAACTGTGACTATCATAATAAATTAGGAATGAATAATGAATGAAGCTCAGGCTTTCACAAATTGACAGCAGCATTTTATTTTCTGTGGTTAATATCTTGAACAAAACCTAGCTAACTTAGGGACATCATAACTAGCCACCACATTGATTTACGTTGTTAACAAGCCGTTACATATAGCCATAATTAACATAGCCTGTATTCTTTACTAGCCTTCAGCCACCTTGTGTCGGGTCCTCTGTGTGGCCTGGACGCAGCGACTGTACCGTTATGCTTTCTGCTGAAGCACAGACACGCTGTACAGAGTTTTTGTGGACACTTTCTGTCGCTTTCTCTGGCCTGTCTCTTCTCTGCGAGCCTCGCTATTTTCTCTCTTCCTCCTTTTTGTAATCCGCGCTGTCAAATAACACCCAAGACGCTCTGAACATCTCTGATCACACACAGCGACGGTAATAATCATCCGAGCGAAACGCAGTGCAGCTGTATGTAGTTTGTGGATTAAACGAAGCTTCGATGCAAATAATCTGAATCGATGATCTTTAGTAATCGAGTATCTCGAGTTTTCAGCCCTAGTTTCAGTTGTCAGTCTCAGTTTTAATCAACACGTGTGTCTGCACCGGTGGTGTAACGTAACCATGCCCCGACTACTGTCGGTACTGAGCTCGGTCAGGATCCATGAAACAGAGTTGATTTTGGCCCACATCCGAGTGAACCTGGCGCTGTCAAGGAGGACAAGGTAACATTACAGATTTCTTTTAGCCAAGAGGACAGAAATACTTTGACAAAACAAAACACGTTTCTTCTCAGTTTACAGCTCAGTTTGGTTTGGTTTGTATCCAGTTTTGCAAATTCGTGCTGCACAGGAATATCCTTATTCTTTGCCACTTGGAATGATCTCTGTGGAGGTTTCATGGTGAAAAATCCTCCAAATATACATTTCACCTGTAATAGACCTGCATGGACCAACACTTCAGAGGTCAAGAAGTCACCTCCTGTCAAACATCAAAAGAGATGCCCAGGTGGAGCAGCACTCCCCATTTGGACCTGCTTTTCTCAGTGCTGAAACAGAGCCAAACGCACGAACCCCTTTTCTGAACCAGGAAATAAAGGTAATAACATTTAGGTAAAGAAACAACATAGAATTAACAGCAGTTGGTGAAATTATTATATATATTTTAATACATATTAAGCTACAAATTCACGATTTTGAGTTTCCTGTGCCTTTAAACCAAGACCATGATCATTCCCTAACCTTAACCATAAGTGCCTTCAGTTGCCCATATATAACCATTCAAATGTCAATCACATTTCAGTGGCCTGCATGAATGTATAATGTTGTCAGTGAATGTTTTGCAGCTATGTTCAATAACATTTTCTCAATATGTTGATAATTAAAAAAAAAACAAAAAACATAATCCAGGCAGTATCGTAGAAAAGGTTTCAGTCGTAGTCATCTGGACACTGTTTTCAGAATCAAGACGTTTCGGCTCCCATCCGGAAGTCATTCTCAATTGTGAAAAAATTGGACGGGAACTGTCAGTTCGAAACGTCTTGATTCTGAAAACAGTCTCCAGATGACTACGACTGAAACCTTTTCTACGATAGAACACTCCTGGACGAATGAAGGACTACAGCGTCTTAATCCAGGCAGTATTACATTTTTTCCTAAGCATATTCGCTGTTGCAAATTTCTGGTATACAAATGTCGTTTTTAGAAGACAGGGTTGGTATTTATAGTAAAATATCAGTTTGAACTAGAGAGAAAAGTTCAGAAAGACTGAAAGAATAAAATACTGCCTTCAGGCTGAAAAGTTGTATAAACTGCTGGGCCCTGGACAAGGCATACAAGGAATATCCGGCTGGTTCAGGCTTGGGCTGAAATATCAGGCCTATGTAGTACCCTACTACAAGCTCCCGACACAAATGGGGAAATGAGGAGATAAATCAGCAGAATGACAGAACGTTTTGGTCAGAAATCTGCCAGAGCTCCTCTTCCTCTCTCTGACGATCGAGACCCTGGAAGGAGCGGAACTCTGCTTTCCACAGCAACTCCTGCAGGAAGCCGATGCGTCCTCAGACTGGAGTTATGCTCCTTTCTAGCCTTCATCTCTCTGCAGCTCTCAACCTGCTGGTCATCATCTCCATCTCCCACTTCAGGCAGAGATACGCACCTCAGCAATGCTCATACCTGTTATATATAGATAGTTATATTTACAGAAAGAAGAAGCAGCTTCAGGATAGCCGATGGACGTTTTCGTATCTAGCCCTCAGATTAAGACCTGTGTGTGAGAACAGGTTTTAACTATAATCACTGCTCTTATTTCTCTATCTTGTCAGTGATGATACTGTTGGTGTTAGTTAATATTCATTGTGATGATATTCTCTTACTCCAGGCAGCTCCACACCACCACCACCAACCTCCTCCTCCTCTCTCAGGCCGTCTCAGACTTTCTTGTGGGCCTTGTGGTGATGCCGGGTGAAATCACATGATCACCTCAAACAACCAGGCACTGAAGAGGATTAAGTTTGAGCACTCTCTTAAATTAACTGAAAGCAAAAACATACATCTTGTCTACACCATATAAAGTCTAAGCCTTACAGTGTAGACAAGAGACTTCTGTTTTTGTTTTATCAGTGTATCTTCATGAATTACATTTCACACCAATCACTCACTCTGCTTAATCTAAATCATGTAAATCTAAAATACAGCTTTTTTATGGACACACTGCAATGCAGATGTTAACAAGACTGATCCCATGATCTTTCTGTAATGGGAAAGTCTCTATTTTTAAATGTAAACACTTTCCTCTGTTTTTTCTCATAATTTCTCACTGCAGTGCTTATGAGTGAGATCATACTTTTTGCTAATAAAGTCTAACTGGTTAGCCCGGATTGAATTATGTCACAAGCTTTCCTCAAAACACCCCTTATGTGATTGTTCACATGGACACTTAGTTCTTATGAGGTTGGTTTCTAAACATTTTGAGGATGATATGGGTAAACCCACCCGAACATCAGTGCCCCTCAATGTCCAGTTACTTATTATTAATATACAAGGACAATACTGTACAGCCTTTAGCAATATCTATTTAACTTGCACTAATTACAGTATATTACTATCATTGTACAGTGAATTATATATTAGAATTAACTTTGTGGTCTATGTTTAGACTATTTTCACAAACACAATAACAAACAGCTCTATCTGTGACTTATTCCTTTTAATTTGGATTACATGTACAGTAAAATAGTAAAGACTTATGGTGCTCCTACAGCATGTTCAGTCTGATTCCCATTGGTCCATCTATGCTAAAATATTCACTTTAATACTTGTTTGTGAATAAAAGCATGAATCAAATTCCAAATGATACATTTTATGAACTCTGGCTATGCAGTACTCATTTCTGTCTATACACTGCTGCCATCCCCTGGTGGGAAAGAGATTGTTTGATGATCAGCCAGGAGATTTTGACTTTTGTACTTTCTTGGTCCACTGATGCTGCATGCTCAGCGGTGGCACTATTTCATCGAGGTCTGTTAGAATAATGACAATATCATTTATCTGTAGAATGAAAAGTAGCTCATGAAAGGCTTGCAGTATGTTGTCTACATACTGTTTCAAAAATATTTCCTAAAAGCGATACTGTGGAGGGGGATTTCTTCACCTTTGACCACGAGACTTCAGAGTATACGTGACCTGACCGCAACCTAACATGTACTACGTTAGAGCTGCATGAGGTGTCAGCAGACTCATTTTAGTTTAACCATCGTCAACCCTTTACCTGTTTTAGTTTTCCTTATCTGTATAGTACAAAAACAGTTTGTTGGGTCTAAAGGTCAGTATGCGTAGTATTTTAAAGTTCTTAGTTTGCACACATTTGTTTTCTTTTTACCTTTTCCATCCCCTCGCTGCATTTATTTCCCCTGTCTGCTCTTTGTGTCAGCTTTGATGTAGCTTGGTACTATAGCACCATGTTACATTACATTGCTGCTCCAGCTGTGGAAGAAGCATATTGTCACCAGTAGTTGTCACGGCAAGCTAGATTATTAGACTGGGTGAAGTTACTCTTTAACAAATAAGAGTTGAAGGTAGCACGCTGTTCTAGCTCATTTAAACCACAAGGGCCAGACTGGTGCCAGACGTTCTTTTACAGGGGCCAGTTGAATTAGCTACGCACTCATTTTAGCAGCAGAGTGGTTTAGAAACCAAATCAGAAGGGGCATCTAGAGAAATTCTGCATAAAGTAGGCTAATGTGTCATTTTACCAACAAAGTTAACAAACTAAGATTTCTGGTATGGTTCCATGGTGATGTAATAAAAACCACGTAACATTCAATTAGTAAACTTTTAGACAACAGATTTATGTTCACATCAAAAAGGAAACAATGCACATATCATAGATATATGACTTACACAAATATGTACAGTACTATAAAGCTTATACTCTGATACAGGTCCAGAAAAGTACTGAATACAAAAAAAAAATAAAACTTACCACTAAAATCATTCACAGATTAAAGAACTTGCAGTCATATCAAAAAGCATCAATGCATGTATCAAATACATGACTTACACACTCTTATCTATATGCCTACAAGCCTAACGTATTCTAGTCTGCTTACTTATTAAAGCTCATTACTTACAGTGCAGCTTAAAACAAAATGAGAAGGAAGAAATGATCTCAAGCAAGTAGCAGCAGACCTAATGCACAGGCTTATTCACAAATCACACACAGACAACAGGTGAATGAACAACCAGTAAATGCAACACTGGAGAAACTGCAAATTATTCAAAGCAATTCAGGCTCTGTGTCCATGTAGCCAGCACACAACAACACAACAGCTTCAATGTAGCAAACCACAAAGAATATGACCTCCTTTGTAGCAGCAACAACTTCACAGCAAGTGGTTATACACACAGCCACAGGAAGCATCTCATCGGGGGGGCAGACAGACAGATAGTGTAAATGACTCACGTTATCTGAAGTTGAAGACCATTCTCCTTTCTTTCATGTGGAGTCCATAACATGTCCCACTGTTTCTGTGATGGTGATTTAGTTTGTTTGTTGACAGACTCCATCGCTAGTAGCTAACTAGTCTTACAAAAACATGGAGTTGTTATCATTAGCAGCCCTGGAAAACAAGCTGACTCTCCCGGTTGTCTCATTGTATATGAGGTAAACTTTCTATTGCTTGTTGTGAGGTCAGAATATGACTGGTTTCACAATTTACTTCAGAGTTTCTTTCCCAGAGACCTGAACATTCACAGTTTCGCGTTTGCATGGCTGCATCTGATTGTTTGACACTCAGTGTGTTTTAATCAAAGACTGCCAGCTTCACCTGCTTCCCTTCAGCAGACTTCAATAAGGCGGCTGCAATATCATGTTTGACCACATGGGCTGGCTGACATTTACATGCCGCTGTTTTATTCATTTGAGGAAATAAAAATAAATGGGGAAGATCATGGCTGCAACAACAGAAATGTCTGTTATGTGACTAAGAAAAAAATGACATTGATTTTTACTGAGCCCCGTAAAGTCACGGCGAGTATTTATGGGGAGGACTATTTTTGCATTCCCTCAAAACAGTCCTCAAAAAAATTATAGCTGTGACCTCCATAGGTTTTGGATAGTGAGAAGTCCTGGCTTGGCTTGTTAAGGGTGCCACAAGGGGGTCCGGGCTTGTTGCCACCAGGGCACTGACGCAAACTGGATAGCAGCTTTATTCAAAGTGTACCAAATGCTTGTTAGGGTAGTTAATAGTTCAGTTTTTAATTTTGGAAAAGCTGGATTAATTTAATTGAAATGCCCTCGCCTTCAAATCATAAAAATCAAATGGTGATTTTAGTTGTTATTAGATGTTTCCATAAACTCTAAATGCTTTGCACATTACATCACATGTACACATGTATTCCTACCATTCCTACACAGTGGCGGACACAGGCTGTCTGAGGCACAGGGGAGAAAAAATAAAAAGGGCAGCAGCTGCATGCGGTGGGGCACCAGCGCTCAGACAGTTGTGATGCATTTATGGTGAAACAGTTCAAAACCCTGGTTAAGATTAAAATTGTTTTATCATGTGACTCAGATTTAAATTTAAAAATTACATTAAGTACAACAATTAAAAAAAAATAATTTTCTAGTATGTAGGGCAGCCTGTATGGCACTGCATCACATTTTCTCCATTGGAAAGGCACCGTAGAGGACATTCATTCGTTTTTTTTCTACCGTAGTAGGATCCAAGAGGGCACTTTTGCTATGTTTTTTTCAAACATGGGGGGCCCCATGGGGGTGATCGCTAGGGCTGGGTATCATCTAAAAAATTACGATACCAGTACCAATATCAGTGCCCTTAAAGTGATACTGATACTAATAAAGTCTTTCATTCGATACCCTTTTTTTTGGTGGCATCTTGGCAACCTGAACTGCCAACTCCTTCAAATATACTGCACTCGACTTCACCACCACAGACTGTATGTAGCTGCTAGCTAATATCTGTAGCTGCGGTAGCAGGCCAATCACACGTCGCATTAAATCAAAGCAAAACCATAAAAATAGTAATTTTTATCTAGATCTGGGTACAAAAAGAATCAAATGCAGGTATCGTTTGACTGGAGAAGTTTCGATACTACTTGGTACTGGGTTATTTCAGTGCCGATACCCAGCCCTAGTGATCGCCCCTAGTCTACCAGTGAATATTCCTTTAATCATATAAGTTAACCACCATATTAATATAAAGGAGATTTTGTCAATGCTCTTATCATCCGTGTTGCTGAGAGATCAAAGGAAAAATAAGAGGATCAATAAAAACTATGTAAAGACAATTTTAGAATAAAAAAGAATAAGTATTCTTCACAGAATTTGTTTTAACCTTTAATTCCTTGGTCCTGATTTGTCCACCATAATCAAGAAAATGAAAAAATGGTTCCAGAAAAACTACAGTAGTAAGACCAGTGGATTGTTATTGGAAGCAGGTTTAAATAATCTTGACTAGCTGAGTTTAGTTGTTTAAAGAAAGGTTAGAAAAAATATTGAGTTTTTTTTCTCAATGAACACATTTAAAATTTGAAAATTACTTAATCAAAGGTATCGAAAGAAAAAAGTACTTTCAGTCAATATATACAATTTGTTGCAGAATGTTTTGATGGTACAGTACATCTCCTAGTCAGTAACAACGCTACCACCATGGATAGAAAATCTGAAAAATCATAAAAATACCACATATTGCTCATATTTTACCCAAATATTTGGATAAGACTGACTTTGCAACTTGCTTTGACAAAAAACTATAGGTATACCAGACCTGGACATGGAACTTAAACAAATTGGTCCGTAATCAAAATTGATGCGACAAATGATTTTGTTGCCCAAATTAAGATTTGAATTAATTTCTCAAGAACTCAGACATGGAAGTATAGTATAGTTTCAATGGTAGTTTAATTTTAACATTCAACATAAGTATCAATTATCATTACTCACATATTCGTGTTTTTCTTAACCTAAGAGCTGGGTAATGGAAATGGCTGACTTAACGGTTATTTTTATTGTCAATAACTAATAACTAAGGTGTTTGATTCTGTTCACAATGGAGAACTAGGGTCAGGAAAAGAGGAGATGAACAGAGCAAGGGGGCAAAAGATAAAAGCTCAAATTGTTGTGAAAACAGGAATGGAAGCAAAGAATGAAAAGGCAGAGACAAAGCAGGGACAAAGGCAGAGAGAAGCAGGGAGGGGAAGGGACAGGCATGAAGACACGAAGTGAGAAGAAGGATCAGGTAGAAGAAACAGAAGGTGTGTAAACTGACATTGACAGACAAAGACAATACTGACATGTCTCAAACCCAGAATAGTAGAGCTGTAAATTAACTGTAAAAGTGTGACAATTTTGCACCTATTGTAAACAAAGCAACAATGTATAAAGTAAACAATACAGTAGTAGTTACATTATAGTCTTTTGTTATACTTTTAATAATGTTAGTCATCTATGGAAAGTTTTTTTTTTCAGCTGTGTTGTGGTACCTTGGTCCAAATCGGATTCTTTCATGTGACAAAGTTACAGAAGCTACATTGATGCAGCAGGCAACTGAGTCGTTAATGTGGAGGTTTGCTGTGATCAGATTGGAGCACTCTGTCTTTTGGTCAATGACTGCAAGTCACTTTTTTAAACCTCCACCCCACACTGTCAATGTGGAAAATTTAAAACATTAACAAATTATCAAAAAGCTTCACTTTAAACTTAAAACTGAAAATAGTTTTTCCGTATGCACCTTAAAGCACACCATGGTCCACCAAACAATCTGCATTATATAATGTTATCATGTAACACACTGAATGCATCACACATTAACACTGTAAGAGGGGAAAAAAGAAATGGGTTCTTGTTGATCTGGCAATTTCACATTCAACATGAGGCTATGAAGATATACTTTCTACCACAAATAATTCATACCAAAAGGACTGTGGCGTGATTAAGGCTTCTCTTGTTTTGACTCAATTAAATTGTTTCAATTGCTTTAGAATTTCTACACATTTCATAGGGCCTGCCCACACAACCTGATTAGGAGAGAGGGATATTTATTGAATGTAAGTACATTCCCTTTGGGAACTAAAGAAGGCCACCATAGATTTTTGATTGTGTTGTCATGGAGACCGGTGTCAACTGCCACATGCGACATAACAATGCCTTTATCCATCCAAAATGATCAAATATTCAGTAGCAGCCGCTGACAATGTTGCAGCAACATTTTTGAATTTAAAAATATAACTACACCAAGGCACTTGAACTTTGTCAACAATCAACAATTTTTCAGTCAATCATTTTTGACATACTTATGTTAAGGCAAATACAGTTGACTTTGGCATAATGGCTTTATTCAACACTCAAAAAAATCTTCTCATGTGAAGCAGCTATTTAAAGAGCAACATAAACCAGCTGAAAATGTTGTTTTTGCTCCAGTGATTTAACATCTCAACGTGCTGCAGTGATGCTGAAGTGCACCCCAGGGTGTGTCAGTACACTGTCACATCACTGTTGGAGGTGGTTACAGGTGCAACAAAGCATACAGTACTTCTGACCACAACCAACTACACTCAGCAGTGATGCACACTTAAAACATTGAAACACTGCTTTTCAGCCTGGCATTAAGTTACTCCTTAAAAAAACTTGTTTATTATGTGAATGTTTGGTTTGATTAAAAATGGCTTCTTGTTTCCACCTGAACCTAAGCTATGAGCTCTCATGACTCATCAGGGATTGCCTTGGTATCTGTTTTAAAACACATTTTAAATCTCAGTAGCTAATAATTATAGAATCAGCATGATGCTGAATCTACAGTATAATTTCACTATTGCTGATTTGAATGGGAATTCCTGATGTATAATGTTTAATTTCTAATATTAATCAAATGTCTTTCAGATTTTCGTGTCAAACCTCATGTGGCTCCAAGTCTGGTGTGCAACAGCAAACTAAAGAATAACACAATATTAGAACAACCTGTTATATCATCTCTGTGGAAAGAGTCTTTTATGTTTTCTCAAAGAACTCACATGTGAGGATGATGTCCATTATATAGTGAAGCAGGTTTGCTAGGCACATACAGTTTCCTTTTTTTCTCCAAGAGAGAGGGAAACAAAATACCGCCACCTTTTCCTTGTTGTGGAATCAAGGGAGCTCTTCTCTCTCAGCCCTCCTCTCTCAGTGTCCAAAGCCTCCCACACATCAGCACTCACATTAACATCATGCAAATACACTTTGAAAATATAAAATTCATTGGGTTAGGGTATATATTTATATAGATTTATACATACATATAAATTCATATACTTTTAAGGAATGTTAATCTATTTTGCTGTGTATGTTTTCTCCTTACAAGGTACAAAATAACTTTTCATACTATGTAACACAATATATAATCAACATATTAAAAAACAACTTATCAGTCCTTTTATCATCTTTTAGAAAAAAAAATCCATAATAAAAATAAGTTCTATGTTTTTTCTCACTTATATCTTACAATATATTTTCTCTCTGTCAAAAAACACGCACACATGTCCCATTTTTGTTTTTGTTTGTTTTTTCTCTTGGCAGCAAATTGGCGGCGGTCAAACTGAATGTGTAAAAACAAAATCACATAATGGTGGTGCTCGTCAACGTGGAAAAATCTCAGAGCGACAGCCTTATTGACATGTAGAATTCACAAAATGGCAGCGGTGGGTGTTGCAAAACAAACTAACAAACTGTGGTGCTGTTACAACGGGCACTTGGAGCAGCCACATTCCAGAGCAGTTTCCATCTCCTCGGAGTACGAGGTGCCGTCGGTGCAGCGGAAAACTGCCTTTCTCCTTCTGCTCTTGGTGACGCCACAGCAAACACCTGGGGGTGCTGCGGCCTGGCAGGATCGGGGACAATCCATGCGGGGAATCTTGCTGGTGGATGTACATGTTCTCATCGGGTGGTGGCTCTTCAGCTGCTCCCTCACCATCTCTCCTTGACATGTAAGCACTGGACATTAATGGAGAAAGGACATAAAACACACACATTATATGTACTGATATTTGTCAAATCTTGACATGATTTTCTCCGTTCCATCTCCTCTTCTAATAGTTTCCATTTTACCTGTGTCACAGGTAGGTCCGGTGTACCCTGGCTGACAGTGGCAGACGGGCTCTCCTCCCTCTGACACACGACACTCCCCGTGTCCGCAGCGATGCCCCCTGCAGGCTGGAGGCTCCTGCCGTCGATCACAGTACTGACCCTGGTAGCCTTCACTGCACTTGCAACTATAGGACTGACCCTTTGGCACACACAGACCATGTACACATCTGGAGTGAGACGATGAAAAGAGGGAAGGCAGGTTATCGGAGATGTGCATGTTTGGGGTGGATGTGTGTGTTTTTTTAGTGATTGCTTTAAGACTGGCCTAACCATATGATTTGGAAAACAACACTAACTAACAGACGGGCTCTTGTGGCACATTCGCGGCATTAGAAACATCATAAACATTCACAATTCATTTTCTGTACTGATGAGTGACGAGGAAAGCTCAACCAGGGAAACTGTGCTTCTATGTGGATGATCTTAGGTTTTGGATATAGGGCTATGACAACTGCTTAAATATCCACACTTCCTTTTTTCCTTATCAATATAACTTATTTTAGTGCAACTGCAAGTAGAGCTTCCAATTTTAAACAACTTCCTATAGGACGAACATGTCAAAAATCATGCTCAAGTGTGCCTTCATCCATTTTCATGTCAATTTATCAAAAACAGTAATGTCATTTAGGGCTGCAACAGAAAGCATACACACATACATATATATATATATATATATATATATACATATACATATATACATATATATATATATACATACACATATATACATACATACATATATATACATACACATATATATATATATATATATATATATATATATATACATATATATATATATATATATATATATATATATATATATATATATATATATATATATATATACATATATATATATATATATACATATACATACACATATATACATACATACATATATATACATACACATATATATATATATATATATATATATATATACATATATATATATATATATATATATATATATATATATATATACATATATATATATATATATATATATATATATATATATATATATATATATATATATATATATACATATATATATATATATATATATATATACATATATATATATATATATATATATATATATATATATATATATATATATATATATATACATATATATATATATATATATATATATACATATATATATATATATATATATATATATATATATATATATATATATATATATATATATATATATATATATATATATATATATATATATATATATATATATATATATATATATATATATATATATATATATATATATATATATATATATATATATATATATATATATATATATATATATATATATATATATATATATATATATATATATATATATATATATATATATATATATATATATATATATATATATATATATATATATATATATATATATATATATATATATATATATATATATATATATATATATATATATATATATATATATATATATATATATATATATATATATATATATATATATATATATATATACATACATATATATATATATATATATATATATATATATATATATATATATATATATATATATATATATATATATATATATATATATATATATATATATATATATATATATATATATATATATATATATATATATATATATATATATATATATATATATATATATATATATATATATATATATATATATATATATATATATATATATATATATATATATATATATATATATATATATATATATATATATATATATATATATATATATATATATATATATATATATATATATATATATATATATATATATATATATATATATATATATATATATATATATATATATATATATATATATATATATATATATATATACATATATATATATATATATATATACATATATATATATATATATACATATACATATATATATACACATATACATATATATATACATATACATATATATATACACATATACATATACATATATATATATATATACACACACACACACTCTATATATGTCTGTTTTCATTTATTGATTAATTGTTTTATCTATAAAATGTCAGAAAATTGAGGAAAATACCCATCAGAATTGTCAGTGCCCAAAATCATGCCCTCAAATTTCTGTCTGTCCAACAGTCCAAAACCCAAACATATTCAAATAACAATGATATAAAAGAAAACCAGTTAATGGTTTGAGAAGATGTAACCGTCAAGTCTTTGGCATTTTTGCTGGAAAAATGAGTTACATTAACAATTTACAAAGTTGTTGATGATTCATTTTCAGTGGATCAACTAATGACGGTTCAAGCCCCACTGTTTTGAAAGCAACACAAACAGTTGGTGATGAATCAATAGAAGCATTCAAAGACTCTTTAACCTCTTTGTTTTCAGTGTAGATGTGCAACTACTGCAGCAGCAGGGTTAAGTGTGTACAGTAATATGATTTTCTGAATGTCTACATCCATACATTTGAATGTCTACATCCAACCATGTTTACATCCATACATTTCTGCCCAGTCTCTGCCTCTCTGCTTACCTGCTGTTCTGACAGGGGCTGGGTGCTGTCGTCTGGTCACACAGGACCCCGCTGCGTCCTGGAGGACAATCACATGTCACCCCCGTCTCTCCTCCCTCCCTGCACGCACCCTGGGCACACACACTGCAGGAATGACACCCTGCAAGAATGGCATCACGCTGGTGACAGAACAAGAAAGGTAGAAAATACTGTCAGGTGAAGCTTAGTCGAATGGCCTTTAAACGCAAATAGACGAGAACAGAGGGGATGTAACCTGACAAACATTTTGATGTTGCATGAATGCTACAACCTTCACCAACACCGGAAGTTGAGTGTAAATATAGCTCCAAAACGGAGAGACAGCTGCTACTAGCATGGTTTTGTTGAAATGTGAACTAAAAATCTTCAAGTCAAAATGTTTTCTACTGTTCCCCATGTAATTACCTTGCCCTCGACCCCTTGTGGTCGCGATCCTCCTGCGGCTTGGTAACTCAGGTCTTGAGGCTCACCATTGATTCGGACATTGTGGATGCAGCCATTAAAAGCCTGAGGGGAACGTTCAGGGCCAGGTCGTAGACCTGTGGCCACCACCTGAGATGGTACACCTGGGAAATGGAGGAGAACAAAGCAGGAAGTTACGGAAAAAGAAGAAGGAGAAGAAAGATAAATCAGAGTTGACAAAATGTTGGAATGAATGGGAAGAAAATAAGTGAAAGAAAGAAAAAACAAAGTAAATTGAAAGGAGGATTGCTTGATTATTGTAATACACTCATCTCTGGTTTCGTTCTTGGTTGTTTCTTATAGTACAATACAATGTTCCAACAAGAATACGGCATCATAGCTCTCAATGTTGCACAATAACATTATGTTTCTTTCTCGTACTTGAGAAAAAAGGCTGACTGTTCTCTTGCCCTTTTTCTGAGGAAAAGTTGAACAAAAACAGTTCTCAATCTCCTCACCACATCCCTTGCTGGGATTTTGTGTGTGTGTGTGTATTTGCATGTTGTGGGTGACTGTATTAGTATGTAGCCATGCATGGCAAACATGTGATCACAAACTACAAAAAGGCAGTAAAGGGCAGGCAAAAACAACACCTATGTGTTCAGAACATGTGTCTACGAATGTGTATAGATGCATGTGTATAAATGCGTGTGTGCACGTACCTCCTATGTAGAGTTGGGTGTTGTGGTCGACGGAGGGCTGGCGTGCAAGCTTGCCCAGGCTCTTGGGGGCACCATTATCCACCACCAGGCTCAGTGAACGGTTCTGAATCAACAACTCAACAGTGTGGAAAAGTCCGTCATTCACAGACTCCACGCTGTAACAAACACACAAACAGAGAAAAAAAGGAAGAAGAGATTTTCAGTATGGTTCCTATCATGATAAATTACTGTTGAATTCTACACCAGACAGGAGAATTGGGGGGTGGGGGACATGATAGAGCAAATTGGAAATGCTAGACACAAAACAGACTCCAAACATTTTCAAGTCAAAAATTTCTTTGTTTTGTTGTGTTTGCAAATCGACCAAACTAAATGAAAAAGAAATTAGGGAAATCTGTGTTGAAATGTTATTCTCAGACATAAAACAGACTGATTACATCCTCAATGCAGTGTTCTTTTGGAAGACATTAAAATGTGCCCTTGATCTAGGCCATGGTTTCCTAACATGTAGGTTGAGGCCGGGAATGGGTCCCCTAGCAGCACACAGGCTTGCTTTTTCTGATGGGCTGAAGCCTTGGGGCGAGATCAAATTTATACAATTTAATGGCCAGACTCAACCAGTTTAGACCCTTGTGCAAAAGATGAGAGAGGCACTCTTACTACAGCGCTGATATTTTTTTGAGGAATAAATGTTTCTACTGAAGAGGAGCCTTCAATGAACCAGGATCATGACCTTTTGCACCATGTCTGACCCTGAGAAGAAAGTGTGTGTGTTTGCGTGTGAATGTGTGTGTCTGAGATTCCCCACTAAATGGTTGTTGCTGGAGGGGAGACAGACAGCTATAGAGACAGTGGTTTGGCACAGCCGAAAGAGGGAGAGAGAGAGCGAGAGTGAGAGACAGAGAGGGAAAGAGAGGTAGATGGTGGGGTGGTAAAGTTGACTGTGCCTCCGTTCACCCAAGTTCTTCCTTCCCTGAACCCCGGAGAAAACGAGCAGAACATCAGAAACACAAAAGAACAAGTGAAGCCACTCTTTCCGTTGGTGGTCTGCTTCAGACTCCCACAGCTAAACATCAAGACAATGCATCCCTTTGTCTGCAGCCGCTCATTGGCTAACTAGCTAAGGAGCCTCAAGTCAGCTTTGATTGACAGCTGTTTATAGTGTGTTCAGATTACGGTGATGTTACATTAACAGCCAATGGAGCAGGGTTGTGAGTTCTGGAGGCGGGCCAGTGTGACTTTCATAGAAAATGCTGACCATACAAAAGGAGAAAAACAAGGAACAGAGCAGATGCAGTAACATTTGAAGAAGAAGAAGGAGAAGGAGATAATCATGATTAAAAAGGTTATGATTATGATGGTAAAGAAGTAGAACAGAAAAAAAAAGGATGGAGATGAAGCAGAATAAATGAGAAAGAAAAGAATGAGGAACAGGGGAGAAGAACTAAATATGAAAAAAAGGATTAAAAAAAATTAATACATAGCTGTTAATAGTCATGAAGTGCAACTGTGCATAGAAACCTACTGGTGGGACCTTACTTGACTTTTTCATGTTACATAGATTTACATGTATGTAAGTAGGGTTTACATTATACACAAGAACATAATAGGTATTACAAAGAATCAAAACATTATTATTAATTATCGATGTACTTTGTATTCTCTCATTTGCACTTGTCCTACATCATGCCATATTTGACTAAAAAAAATTAATTGGATAAAAGTTTAGAATCAAATCTTAGGAAGTACTTTATGAACTGAAAATGCAAATTCAGATTAATGTGTTGGTAGGATAGATAGAGTAACAAAGCCATTTATGCATTCAACAATGGCAAAGTCTAAGTCCTGTTCTTCTGGACATCAATCTAGTTCAGCATTTAGATGGCGGTTTCTAAAATAAGAGCTCCTACCGTACTGTAGACCCAACACAGACACATACATGGTTTCCATTAGGAGTCATGTAATTTAATAATGGTCTCACACAGGCCTGCTTCAACCAAGCAAAATGATGGTCTGCTAGCCTGAAAGATTAGCTCTCTATCTCACTACACTCATCTTCACTTTGTATTCCCTCTCTCACCTATCCTCTTCTTTCCTTTCTCCCCTTCTTCACCCTCATCTTCTTTTTCCTCCCTGATTTCTCCTGGTGTCTTCTCTTCTCCTCATTTTGCTGTTCTGTGCCCTCCTCCTTACAGTCTTTTCTACTCCTTTGACTTTTCTAAGGCTTCTCTGCTTTCATTCTAAAAGCACTTCTTCCTCATTTAAATTTGTTCAAGTGTCTGGAAAGTTAAATAAAACAAGCAGCTCACACAGCTGAAGACATTCTCAAACTGATTTTGTGCACAGGTTTGAACTTCACACACTCATTTTGGCACATTGCACACACAGACAGACACACACACTCTGAGCTGTGAACCTGCTGTGACACCAAAGCTCCACCGGGTGGCAGTAGATGACAAATGGTCATGGTGCTTCCATGTCCGAGCAGATGCCAGACCTGCAGGGGAGTGTGTGTGTGTGTGTGTTTGATATTTGCCAATATCAGGCTTCAGTGTTTCGACATGTTTTCCAGAACCTCACTGAGACGTATTTGTGTTTGATTCTACATATGACAAATATACTGTAAAAATACATATTATCTTTATTAACCTGATGTTAAAGTATATATTTGTGAGAATGCTTTGTGAGGAGCATGTCTACTTGATCAATATATATTTGTGTCTGTGTGTGTGTGTGTGTGTGTGTGTGTGTGAGAGAGAGCGCTTAAGTGTGTATTTCATGTTCTTTGAAGTTGGCTGTGTTGGCTCTGTGTATTAGTAAAAAGCAGCCCATTATGGGATTCAATAAAAACAAACACACAGCCGTAGCAGATTTCAACTGCCTCTCTCTTATTCTCATTGTGCTCGCCCAAACCCACAAGGGACGTCAATTTCCTGTCAGTCCAAAATCAAATACACCCTGAATGAGCACATACACACACAAATAAACTTCACTAAAAAAGAACTTCCTAAAACCAAGAACTGGCTTTTTTAAATGAAACTGAATCAAACACAAAACCAGAAGTAATTACAGGTTGTTGACTATATCTCAAACTGAAAAGAAATATTTGGATTAGAAACAACCACGCAGATCCACTTACACTGTTAAATCTAATTAGGCACCGCTATCATTTACTTACAATGTTTCTAAACCACATTTGCGGTGTGAATGTGTGTGTGTGTGTGTGCATGCGTGAGTGTATCTGACAGTGAACCTTGTGTGTTTCTGAATGTGCATGTTTTTGTTAATATATACATACAGTATGCATTCATACAAGTGTGTGTTTGTCTGTCTGCACATGCGCAGATGCATGTGCAGTCGTTATACACTATACGTGCATGTGTGTCCATTAGTGTCTCTATGTTTGAGTCAGTTTTGTATATATTTGCATGTGTGTGAGTGTGTATGCTTCTATGTGTGTATGTGTGAGCATGTGTGTCCGTAAGTGTATGTGTCTAGGTGTGTGTCAGGCTGTGTATGAGTGTGTGTTTAACAGCCCAATCTGATTAAAATGATGTTCAGCAGACAGGCATCCCAGTCCCATATTGCCGTGGTAACCTCAATTAGTCATTCCTGAGACGGCAGCTGCTGAATGGCGAGCTCCTTTCACTGTTTTCTTTCCCTCTTTTTTCAGCTTTCATTAAACAAGGCCAGCCAGTTCAGATGAAATTTGTACTTTTCAGTAGTGGATTCATAGCGTTTTGATGTAGAGTTTCAGGAATCAGTGCTCGTTGTTTCAGGCCTATACGGTTTCAGTATTAGAATGTTTGAATTGCCTCTGAGCGTTTTAAACCTATAATGTTCAAGGATTGTCTGTTTGTTGTAACCACAGCCATGTGGTTTTTAAGAGCCAGATTCAGGTCAGACATTCAGTCACTAAGACCTCTGTAAGACCTGTATCTAAAGAAAAACGGCATGTAAAAGTTGCATAATTGTGACGGTCTAAGTATGAATGAATATACATAACTTTTTTACACAACTCACATAATTATTTATTTATTTTAGATGCTAAACATCAGGAGAAAGTGGGTTCATTTGTTGGTGTGTATGGAGTGTGGCTATACAGTGATGCATGGAATACACTGTGAGAATTTAGGGTGGACACAATGAAAGGAACGATGTTATGAAAACCAATACACGTTATGTTGGACATGTGTTGATTCAATTTGGTAGTGTTTCTGTCATAAATTACATTACATTCAAAGGTGTACCTAATGTCTCCCGAGTATCTTTGGACCTATAACTCATTTTAGTTGGGCTAGTTTCCCTTCTGAAATGCAACCCATTTACACTGTAAACTTAGGAGAGTGTAAACTTATTTGTCTCATTTGAGGGCATGTGGGGAATCACGACATCCCTCAGATACCAAACCCTTGAGCCCAGGCAACCAGGTTCAGGACCTCTTTTTCAGCATATGACCCCTCACTGGCTTCCCACCCACTCAAACTGCCAACTCAATGGAAGCACTGCAGACAGGGAATGAACCCTGCTGTGGTGGAGTGCTTGGTTGCAAACCTTTTAACACATACAATAATAGTTGTTTTGTCTTTTGTCTGGTGATAGATTTTATGTATTTACTCCTCATTTCTTCTAATTTGCAACAACTGGCCCAAAATAAAAAAAATCAATATACTGCACATATATTATTGTTTAATATCATTCACTATTATTCAGTGAAGTATTTGGTAAGTATTCATTTATTTTGTACAATAGGTAAAGCACCTTTTCTTCCTGCTTATAGTCATCTCTTCCTCTCTCTATTCTTTCCAACAGCCAGTCTTCCCTTTCATCTTCTTCTGTCCAACAATCCATCATCATCCCTCCTCACCGTACTTCTGTCTTTTCTGTGTCCCCTTTCTGTCCACTCGTCCATCCATCCATCACTTCCACTGCTTCTGCCTTTCTTTGTCATCCTTTTCTGCTTTCATGTACCTATCCATCCCTGCATCCCTCCCTCTGCTGCTCGCTGATGAATAACAGTAGATGTGCTCTCTTTGACCCGATGGGAGATTAGTGTGGCATTAGTAAAGGGCAGCACATTAATACACAACAAACACACACTCTGTCTCTCTCTCTCGTACACACACACACGTTCATTTAACCCTGGGCATGCATAACCACTTTCATTTGTTGCTAATAAGGGCACAGTGAAGGACTTGTACACCTTCTCCTATCTGTCTTTCTGTCACTCTCTCTCCCCATCTTCTTTTTATCTCCAAAGCTCACCCACTTGTATGCATCTCTTGTATGTTTTTTATTTTCATTCTCATTCCCTCTGCTTTCCACCCTTGCATCTTTCTGTCCGCTTGCTGAGATTCCTCTTCTTTTTTTTTTACATTCCTCCGTCTCTTCTCCCTCTCTTTTCTTTGCGCTCTATCTCTTTTATCTCTATTTCTGTTTCACTGTGGGTTGTCCAGATGTCATCTAGGTGTGCATGTGTCTATAGGTGTATGCCTATGCATAATTTAGCTTTTTATCCTTTCTGCATGTTTGCGTGTTTCCATGTACAGCACACATACTGCATATACATGTGTGTACCTGGGTATACATGTCTGCTCCAGGCCTCCTCTTTGTCCTGCTCCACCCCTCACTTTTACAGTGCAAACGTAACCTAATCTCTTAGATATCTAACAATCGAAACCTCACACACAATCAAATCTGTATGTCAAAGCCAAATTTTAACTGTTAAAACTGAGGTGACTCATTAATTCACCATTTCACCGGCATTTTTACAGACCATACTGTGTTGGTCTGACCACACAAAAACTGGCTTGAAAATAATGCTCATCCTTGCTCTCTGGTTTATACACAAGATAACCAACCCAGGGATCGCTCAGAAACATCCCAGGGACTGGCACCGGTCCCTGGCCCTCAGTTGTACAACCGCAGTAACTGTATGGACAGTGCCATGTGCCATGCCAGAATTGCTGTGCTCAGATTGTGGTGGTTAAATAGTTGCGCCATTCTGGACAGTATCAGTTGAATGGTGGCAGGACGTTCTGCTGTGCCTGCCTAGCCATGCGGTTTGAGTCAGTTTACAATGTATTTCCAAATTAGGGCAGATAAGATAGGCCATTTGCAATGCTCAGACTCATGTAATCAAAAGATGGCACATACAAGGGAATACATAGAAGCTTGTGGTAAAATGAGCCCAAGGCTTGAAGCTGGGCCTCGTCTCCTTCCAGATTGCTAATGCTAAACATAACATAGAGACAGTGTTTACTTAGTGCTTAGCATTGTGCTCAGACATGATTTGATTCTATGGATCTCTGTTTCTGACTCTCACTTTCAATCTTTCTTATTTTTCGGTCTCTTTGTCATACTTGTGGACTTGTTCCCCCTTTAGCTCCCTTGTCTCTATTTGTGTTTTCCAGCTTAACGCTTTCTATATCCCTCATTCAATCTTTCCTTTCTGCACAACTGTACACTTTATTTGTCTCTCTGTCTTCATCTGTCTCTCTTTCATACTTTATTTCTCTGATCCTCTCAGTTTTTCTTGCACTCTGTCTGTCTGTCTGTCTGTCTGTCTGTCTGTCTGTCTGTCTCCCAGGCGTGGCCTGTGTCAAGTTAACAAGACCAGACAAGGATAATTCCCTGACTCACTCTGTGGTTTACTTTTCCCCTCTACTCTTCCCCCTCTTTCACTCCATCCCTCTGTCATCCCTCACTCCTCTCTCATCCATCCTGCTGTTCAACTGTGTCTCGTGGTCTTTTCATTTCGACTGCTTCTATCCATCTGTTTTACCCCTCCCGTTTTCTCCTCTGGCAGACAACCTATACTATGCAGCTATCTCTTATCGTGTTATCTGCTATTTCACACATGCCCTCCATCTAGCATCAGTCCATCCATCTGTCTTTCTGGCTATCTCTCTATCTATGTCTGCCTCTCAACTGATCAATCTGTCTTTCTATGCATCCATAAATCCCTCTGACTGTCCTCTTCTCTCTCTCCTACTCAACCTTTTCAACTCAGTCTCCACCCCTCCCATCTGTGTCAGTGCCTGATTAGATTCACCCCATCGTTTCCATTCTTTCATTCGATCCTTCCTTCCTCTCTAACCATCCCTTACTCTTTTCCTCTTCTTGCCTTTCACGATATGTCATGTATTGTGAACACTGGTACATATTCTGGTTAAGGTCATATTTGGGATAAGTGGTTTCTACACATCTACCCAACCAGATTACAAACCAGTTTGATTCATGTGAAGAAACAGAATATCACCACAGAAATAGAAAGTGCACAGACTGCAATAAACAGCAAACTAGACAGGGTGGCAAGTTGTTGTTATGGCCAGCAAAAATGTCTTTCTACCCAGATGACCTCTTTGCATATAGCGTCCCTGTTGAAGTCTCCTTCATGCAGGTCATGGTCTCTACCAGCTACAGGGGTACTGCTCTACAGCTGACCCTGTGCTCTGGCCTCTCTGGAAGGGGGTAAGGTAAAAGAAATTCACCTACATGCTTCAGCACAGCACCACATTATTATTATAATTAAGCTGTTTGTATACATCAGTTTATCAAAGGTCAATGAAGACAGAATACAGAGTTCACATTCAACAACACAATGCTACAGTATACTAAATAACTTCTACTAATCAACTCTGAAACACTGCTGAATATGTCATCACATTGCAACACTGGCACTATCACTGTTAATGACAATGCTCTAAAACCTGTGAATGCTGGCTCCATGTTCAACACACAGCATCTCAAAGAAACTAGGAGAAACTGTCCATCCACGTGGCACACAGTGACTGCAGGGTAGACGCAGACCATCTTCTTGCAGCCCAAATTTTATGACGCGGACTGTATGCGTGGACCATACGAGTCGACAAACGTGTTCACACGTGTAAGCAGACACCAAATGTAGTATAAACAGAACCACATGGGTGTCCATCCGCTGTTAATATCCGTTTTGGAGTATATTGGTCCATTAACAGTTTAACATCTTGCATTAAATTGTTATCAGCATGCAATCACTTGATCATTTCTCCCCTGAATGTCATAAGTAAACTTGATTGACATGTATCACCCATAATTTAAGTCCTGAGAAACATGCAGGCATGTAAATTTGTCTAATTATGAAAAAAAAAAAGTTAAGTACTGCAGAATAAGCCAAAGTCAAGTAGAAAAATTTTAAATATATATACATTTCCTGTGGGCACATGATTTTTAATACAAATTCTGAAACTATACATAAAACAAAGCGAGGGTTTAAATGAATCATAATCGAAATACCTGATGCTGGGGCAGTCTTGCCCTTGACATAGTAAACTGTGGCTTCAATTGTCTTCTCCCACAGCTACTTGCAGGATTTATAATATGATGTACAGTCCTAATCCTAAAGTCAAATTTGTTATGAATCATCAGAAGCACTACAGCTACCTCCTCCTTCTTCTGTGACCTTGTCTCTGTCCACTGAGACAATAGAACAGAACAAAGCCAAAACAACAAAGCCAGACGTCACATACTAAGAAAATCAGTGATTGAAATATATAGAAATAAGATAATGGTGAGTAAATGAGAAAGCAATAAACTCTCTCCCTCATTTCTCCTCCTTCCTTCCTCCATCCGTCCATCTTCTTGCACTTATTGCTCTCCAACCTCTCCCTAAATTCATTCAATTACACTAACATCTGTCTCTCTCTCCTCCCGTCCTTGTTGGCATTATTACACTGGCTGGTGCAATCATTCAAAAGTGGTACAAAAAGCATTTTTAATATCTATATAATACCTTGGTATAATTACCATAAAAAATTTGTCCTTGGTCAAGATGATTGGTAGCCTCACTGTCTCACACCAATGGTATTGTTGGTGCTTTTTCAAGTTTAAGGGTTTTTGTGTTCCTTTCCATGCTGGACTACATGTTGGAAGTGGTTTTTCCATCCGCATTTAACACCTTTCATGATCTGCCGCTGCGAGAAACTCTGAAAACCTTAGCTCTATTTGGACTGGCAGAGCAGTGCCCACTCCCTGTCTTGTACAATAAACCAATCTCTTTTGCTGATCATCTTGCCAGTAGTGTTTTTGGTTATTGGTATTTATTTAAATGACGTGGTAATGAAATATTATTGCTGATATAGAATGTGTTACATGTTATAAAGTGTTTTGTATGGTTTGCACTGTTGTCTGTGCTTGCATTACAAACTGAAAATCCCTTGAGACAAAACATGGTATTGAATATTGTATCATATATCCCTCTCACATTTCTTGCTACCCTTTCTTCCTGCCACAGACAGTGTAGACAGAGAAGCAGACAGAATCAATAGGAGCCAATCAGCACCAGACAAAGATGGACATGGGCCCTTTCTCTCTCTCTCACTGTCTACTTTAACATAGAGTCGTCAATCCTTTCTTTCTGTCTGTCTTTTTATTCTTTCTCTCCTTTTTTTCTTCTTTCTTTCCTTTCTCTTTGCCATATACCTTCACTTCTCCTTTTGACCTCTTTCACCCTTCAGTCAGTTTTGCATGCTCCTCTAAAATGGCGAGGACAGAGAGAGTCAATAAGGCATCACATTAAGGTGGTCTTCTATGGGCTAAGAGAAGTCCACGACCCCTCAGGCTCATTTAAAGCCTTCTTAACAAACTCAAAAAGGAGGTTCATCTGAAAATAAGCCTGTTCATCTTACTTTCTGAAAAGTCAACATTTTGGTGACTTGGGATTTTCATCAGACAGGGACACCTGTTTTAAATATATGGCAAACTTTTTGACTGTGATGGTTTCACCTCTGACAGACTAATGGTTTAGAGTTCAAGCTGCCTGGGCTGTACCACTGCATCGTATGGCTTATAATTCATTAAACATGGCATGTTATAGCTCTGCCTCATATGATTCCTGACATTATGGCATAAGTTGTGTATTATAGTTTGACTTGTGACTAAACTCTTCTTTCCTTCTTATTTTAAGAAGATACAATTACCGTAATATTTGAAAACTTAAAAAAGGATGCTAGGAACATCTTTGGAGTCTTTAATGATTATGTGAATGAATTAGTGAATTTTCAATTTGTGCTAACCTTTTGTATGATTATATTTGCATTTTTGCACATATGTAATGTTGTATGGTCGTTGTATTGTAAGGTTATGTTGGTCTTTGTTTGTAATGCCGCATGCTGTAATATCTCTGCATACTCCTATAAATGACTGCTGAAAACATTATCATGTTCTTTTCCCGGATTACCATTGCTGTTTCCATAGCTTACTACGGCATATCCACTCCTATGAAACTGTGAATGTAGTTTATCATATAATATCGAAGGGCTTTCACAGACTAACCCACTGAATGGGGCCTTTTGTTTGCACTGTTTGAAGTTTTACCTAGAGAGTGTTGGTGGGTTTCACTCAGGGACATGACATCTAGTCAGGAGAGTTCACGTTTGTTTATAGAGGGAAGTGCTCAGACATGGATCTGTTACGTGTGTGTGTGTGTGTGTGTGTGTGTGAGAGAGAAAGAATATGCTGGTGGATTAGTGTGTGCATGACCAAATCAGCACCTACTGTATATAACAACCTTGGACTCTTTAGTTGTTGGTATGTGTGTACTGTATGTACGTATCCTTTTTGTATTCTTAAGTACCCTTGAACTACCTTGTCACTCTGTAACACTTTATGTTGTAAATGTTAGAGTACAGTAGCTTCATTCAGTGGATACAAATAAGTAATTTAAAATATGTGTCTATGTGAGTGAATGAATATGTTTGCAAGTTTAACCTGAGCAGTAATTGAATTCTTTAGTGTTCTCGCTTACTTTTCTGTGTGTGTATGTGCTTTTTGATCTTTTAAGTGTGCTTAAACTACCTTGAACCCCTGTATCATCTGAATCCAGTACAATATAACTTTAATTTAATTGAAAAAAGTGTAAACAAAGCACTTAAAATGAATGTAGATGTATAAATAAATGAGTGTGCATACATAGGTTAGTTGAAAAGACTGAACGTGTGTTTTTTAAGTACTTAAACCATGTTTAAACTTGGCCTTCAGCACAATATACTGAGTGTATGAACTTGGCAAATCATTTTTCAATGTGGACGGTAAGAAAGTGAGAGAGTACTTTTCTGTGTGTGTGTGAGTGGCCTACCTATATACAGTGGTGGGTGGGTAGTTGGCGATATCGTAGATGAGTCGTATGTGTCCCTGGTACAGCTCCAGTGCCATTGGGTCATGGTCCTCCTTATACAACAAAATACCGTTGTCTTTATCTGTAGCCACCTGGAGAGACAGAGAAGTTGGATAAGAAATAATATTATATCTTAAAATATATTTTTGAGACTATACTGATGGGTGATATACTGTATATCATTCATGAAGGAAATTACCGAAATAACAGCTGCAATACAGCAGACAAAAATCATATCAGTCGTGAGATTGGACAAACACAATAAGGACTGGCAATGGACACAGTCTGTGAAAACCTGTTATTGTAATTGCCTAATTTAGTCATTTGGCAGACAATTATGGTTTCTCATACAGACACACGCTTTTTATGATAAAACCCTAAACAAATCCCCAATTTGTTAAATTTTATTTAGACCAAAGCAGGGTTAAGCTGCACCTGCTGCTGGGCTAACAAGACATTGCAGCCTCAATTTAGCATAGCTTGGGTTCATGTAATAAATCATCTGAGTAAAATTAATTCATGTAAATTAAGCTAATAAGTACATAAGATAATTTTAAGTATTGATTAAAAGTTAAAAATGCCTGTTAATAATCTCAGGCTACTCTCGCTACTGCAAACCCCTCCACTTCAACTTGCATAGTTGGTATACTTTGTTTGGCTACAAGTAAACTGATTGACTTTAAATACCAGGGATTTTCACCAGTACATTTCCAGCTTGTTTTTAAAAGATTGAAAAAGTGGTATAATGTTTTGGTGACTACTGTGTTCCACTTCTTTACTGTTGGCTGCCTCAGCATTGTACAATCTACTTTACCCTCAAGTTTCTCTGACCTGGCAAAGCACCTCACTGGCACTGAGCTAGTTTTTAGTTTCAGTTAATATTGCAAATGTTGATGTAGCTCTAAATCAAAGAGAAACGAAAAATAGACTTTTGATTCAAGGTGATATGTCACACTGTCAAACCGCTAAAGAAGTGTATGAAAATGTGGAGAAAATGTAAATTCTGCCACACGTCCCTAAACGAGGTCACTCGCGCCTCCCTCCCACACAGAAACACTTGACATGTCACACTTGCTTGCGTGCTCCGCTAAGCACTAACTAACTAGCGAGTGGAAATGGGGCCAAGGGGCCAAGCACTTAACACTCTGGCTTCAATGGAGCATAGCCAAGTCAACACCTGCTAACAAGCTGCTGGAGAAAAGAAGAGATCGAGGCAGACCAAGAAGAGAAAAGGAGGGAGAAATGCAGAGAACAAAAGAGAGGGAGAGAGAAAGAGTAGGGAGATAGAAGAAGAGGGTGAGATATAGAAAAGTGGGTGAAGAGAACACTGGGATGCAGACTGAAAGAAAAGAGAGAAAAAGTGTTAAAAAGAAAGAAAAAACATTCAGTGATTTATGAAGTGCTGTGGCCCTTCCATTCTTTTTTTTTTCATATTCTCTCTCTTGCCTCTCAGTCAGGGCCTCTTGGTAGAGTTTAAACAGCCTTGGCACTGACATTGAAAGCTCCTGGCAGGAACACAGAGGCACATGCACATGCACATACACACACACACACACACACGCTCACACAGATCCAAACAGGTGGTAAATATCAATTAGACTGCCCTCCATTTCTTGTTTCTCTTTCGCCCACTCGCGCTCTCATTTCCAGAAAGGAGGAAAATATGTCTCTATTAGGATATGACTCTCAGGTGTTCAAAATGTATGTTCTGTGTATGTGTGTGTGTGTGTGCACAAGCACGAGTGCTCAGTGTGCAATGAAAACAGAGGGTGTAGCAGATGTTTGCTTTGCTTTGTCGGCACTAAGTCGTGCAACTCTATAGGCTTGATTCGAGCAGCTCACAGCTCTATTTCAAGCAGCCCAAAAATGTTTTCCATGTAGTGCAGCAGAATATGGCTTTTGTACTTTCAAAGGTTGACATACTTTACAAGATAGGGCTTTTTATTCTTAAGGAAAGCAGGGTACATTACAATAAATTTTTAGTTTATTTCACAACAGGAACTTTTCTATAAATACCTGCATGACTGCAGGATTTCTACACCTTGAAAACCAAACCTTTGTTAGAAGAGGTCAAAGGTCAACAATACCTGTAATGAAATATGCGCGGTGGGACGGAGCTTTGCGCCGGGCAGCTCCACATACCCATCCCGACCCAGGAAGTGAACAGTGGCCATCTTGTCACATTTGTTGCCGTAGAAACTGGGCATGCAGCGGCAGATGGGCTCCCCAGCAACCACCAGGCACTGAGCGCCGTTCTGGCAATCCGATTGGTCGCAGGGGCTGGTCTGCAGCAAGATCATTGGTGGAGGGTTCTCACAGAACAGTCCGCTGAGGGTGGGGTAGATTAAACAGAAGATAACTCATTCATAGAGCTTTAATAGGGTGATTTGTTGTGTCCATTTCCTCTGATAAAACTTGTTTAGTACTTTAGTTCTGTATTTTGCGTCATTGCATTACATTTAGGGATTGTAGTGGTGAAGTTGGAAAGGTAATATTCCTGAAGGAAATTGATTATCAGCATGGCATGGCAAACTGTATATTCTGTATATCCACTTGTTATCCACTGTATCTTCTTGCATCTTTGAAACTATGAACCTTTCTTTGAATTTGCCGATACAGTATCCGTCTTTTTGCTGCTGTCTGTTTCCTTTTTCTATTTGTTTCCTGCGAAGCTATGACTTCCTCTCTCTCTCTTTCTCCCTGTCCCTTGTGATGAATTTGTTTCTCTCATGCCAACAGTCTCTGCTATAATTAACCACATGGAGCTGCATCTGCTGCACACACACACACACGCACACACGCACACACACACACACACACAAGCGAACAGTGGGTCGAGACAGTCAAGTGCCTGATTATGAAGCGCCATCTGTATCTCCTCCCAGTCTGGCCCTGCAGTGTGTAACTGTCTTGGTGTCTGTTCAAGCGATTTGCAGATGATGTGTTTCCACGACTCTCACCTGAAACCCTCTTTACAGACGCAGGTATAGCCGTTGACAGCGTCCACGCACTCTGCTCCATGTTGACACTTATTCTCCAGACAGTCATTATAGTCCTGCTCACAGTGTTGGCCCACATAGCCCGGTAAACACTCACACCTAAAGTCACATGGAAATATGGATGGCATTACTGTTTGTGTGGGCAACTGGTTTTACCTCATGATTACAGATGCTTTACTGCACAAAGAGGTGACAGTTTTCAGTTCTTTTCTACAGCCTATGTTTTTAGAAACAACAACTTTCCTGCTACGGAATTATTCAGCAGGACACCAAACTTTCTACTTACTGTTAAGTTAAATTTTGAACATGTAAAGGCAAATCTTATTAGATAGGAAGTTCCACATTTATAAAACTCTTCTCCTTGTCTACAAGCTGCTTGCTGCTGGTGTTGCTAAACCTATTGGCAGTGTTCTTGAGGAGGGAAATGTGTCTGGTTGTGTAGTTTTCTAATCAAGAGCTCAAATTGCAGGGCAGCGATGATCCTCCTTGTTTCACAAAAAAGTCAGCTTTTAACTTTTTGATCTCACTGCTCCTGTCACTTTGCTGTCACTGTCAGTGATATGGTCTCTAACCCCTTTTAAGCTGTCACTCACCTGTAACTGCGGCCAACATGGACACACTTTGAGTCGTGCTGACAGGGGTCGAAACCATGGAGACAAGGGTCAATCACCTCCTCACACAGGTCACCTGGTGACAAAGAGTGAAAGAAAATATTTATTTCTTTAGTAATTAAAAAAAGTTTGCATGTGAAGCTAAATCAATAGTCTATGTGTGTGTTTCGGCTTGCCTTTCATGCAGATTACAGCATCATCCCACCAACCAGATTTAAAGAATAATTTTTCAGAATAAGAGTACAAAAAATTGCAGTGGGAAACAAGGGAGAAGAGTAACAGAAAGACAGAACATAGAAAAAAGGAGGAAGAAAAGAGACTGGAGGAGATGGACAGTCTACCTTTTTTTACATGTACTCTCTGTCAGCTTCAAATGAAAAAATGAAAACAAGGGGTGGAAAGAGATCATTTAGATATGTGTCTATCTTGTTCAAGGCCTCAGATAATGTGCAGTGGAAGTCCTCATGTACACATGCACCCACACACACACACACACCCACCCACCCACAGGGAATAGCATTATCAGCTTTTTCTCAGAGTTGATGAAGAAGGGAGTTAATAGGCTGTGTAACAGTGGCTACGGTCTACAGATGTACTCGCACACACACATACGGGCACACACACACACACACAAAGGGTGAGAAGGGTTAACAGCGTGTATAATAGCAGTAACTAAAGTTGGTCATATAGGAAGAGGGGATTGAGAAAGGTCAAGCAGACTTCCATCGTTCTCTGCCCGCTTTAATCTAATCCTGCTGTCTCACTCCCACCCTGTCTGTCTCCACCACTCTTTCCTCAAGTCATTTTTAGATGCATGTTGTTCTGAGCTACAGTATACTCCTGCATCTGCTGGAAATGAAATCTGAAATTATTGTGTGATATGAAAGTAAATTTATATTATCCCAACTACACTAGAGGCCTCCTGTCACACTTTGGACACTTAGTTAAAGATGCCAATATTAATTTATCAATGTGAAATTAACTGTGAAACCTTAGTTTAATTACCATACACAAATGAGACCACTGTTGAGGTGGTTACTGAAGAGGATAAATATGCTGGGAGTGATTTACCCATTGGCCTTTAAATTTTCCACTGTGCGAGATACTTTGTAAGTTTTACAACAGCTCAGTTTGTGTTGGAAGATCAGTGCTTGTGCCATAAAGCAGCACAGCAAAGCAAAAGATTACCAGCAAAATATTGCCAATGTTGAACGGTTCAGAGCCTGACAGTCTGTTTTCTTTTCTTTCACACAAAATTATCATGAGTGTGATTAAAGTATGTTAAAGTGCTAGCCAGAACACATTTAAGAGCATATTAACAGTGTACGGGAAGATTTTCACTTAAAAGGTACATTTTAGCAGATATACAAAGACACAAAATATTGCCTAGATATTTCCACTCATAGCTTGGTATTTAAATAATATGGATGATCCTTTATTTGAAGGCAAGCAAGCATCACAGGAAAACTGAATCATATTCTTTGGAATGAAAGAGCTACGCAACTAGACAATTTGGTCCAGAGCAAGATATTTGAACAAAACTACTGACCAGATTGTCAGGAAATTTAACATGGATATTTATGCTCCCAAGAGAATGATTCCTGATGGGTTTATTGACTCCCTGATCTTTTGTGTAGTACCATCTTCAATGTCCCCTTCACAAACACTTTCCTCCATGACAAAGTATTTTAAACACTAGAGGTTAAATTTTCATAATATGTGTTTTGCATAGTCTCCAGAGAATGAACCCTAATGGTCTTGGTGACCTCCTGACCTTAACTCTTTTGCCACCTTCAGGCCGAAATATCAAAATTGCACATGAGATACTGCATTTCATAATCTACAAGACATAATGTAGAACATTTAGGCTCTTTAAACTGTGGCTTTCTCAATTTGGAATGAAACTCTTCGGTTGTAGAAACCTTATATCAGCTGTTTAAAAGGTCTTGTGACCTTAAATCTTCATTTTTTCCCCTCTCTGGTGCAAATATGACGGGACAGTCCTGGATGCTGAGTTTGGAGAAAGCTGAGCAACTAGCGAAGGACTGTCCTCTTAATGTGACACCTGATGATTGCGCCCCGGTTCACTGAGCTGAGTGGAGGTTCAGAGCCAAAGGAACCAGCTGTGTGTGTGTGTGTGTGTGTGTGTGTGTGTGTGTGTGTGTGTGTGTGTGTGTGTGTGTGTGCAATTGCTGTACATAGTACGGCTGGCAGTGTGAGAGGCTGCTCTATGCCAACAACGATAATGACATGGTGCGTGTGTGGGTGAATGTGTGTGTATATTGACTGAGATCCAGTGTCAAAGGGGACCAGCTGTGTGTGTGTGTGTGTGTGTGTTTGTGTTTTAAAGGACACTGCCACAGAGAGAAAAACTTAACTTCCTAGTCAGCAGTTTAGATTCAACTTGCTTACTCTCTCCCTCTCTCTCTCACTTCTTCTGCCCTTTATCGGCCCTTTCTTTACCCTTTTCCCTTCCTATGTTTATTTTTCCTCTACCCCCCAGTACACAGGCCCTCTTTGGGCCTGTCATTCTCCCCCTGCCCCTCTCTTCTGTGTGATTGCTCTTTCAACCTCCTGTAGGAGGTAGTTTCAGGTCACTGCATAGAGGCTGTCCATTACAAACTTACCATCTAGTAAAGTAGTGGAAGGACTTGGTGACCCTCCCAGTCTCTCAGGGGGCAAAGACTGAGGGTTTCAGGAATAGATGGTGTGTGTAAGTGTGTGTGTGTGTGTGTGTGTGTATGTACCTGTGTAGTTGGGTGGACAGATGCAGGTGTAGTTGTTGACTCCGTCGATGCAGGTGGAGTTGTTCTCACAGTCGTTGTCTTCACAGTCGTCTGGGTTTATCTCACAACGTTGGCCCTCGAAACCTGGCGGACACACACAGCTACACACAAACGAACACACACACACACACACACAAGTACACACAATGTGTGTTATAAGATGGTGACTAGGCCAGATCTGAGCACACACTCCTGCTGCACAACTTGAAATAAAATCAATCAGCCAGATCAATCAGCTGCTAAACTTCACTTCCCATTAAATTCTCCTATAAGAGCTTTAAAGAAAAACAACTTAATCTGTATTCTAGTGGATTTTCTTCCATCCTGTGCTGGTTCTTACACACCACTGGAACTGCAGCATATCTTTATTTAGTGGTCCAACAAGAGATGCCATTTCATGCCTCATTTTATAGCAGAAATAAAATTTTAACATGGCTGTTCAAAGTTTAAACTATCACTGCAGAACACGAACCCTTCCTGACTATCTTCTTACGCACTTAAATTTAGAGAGAAGCAGTCATTCCTTTTAAACGCAGTCCTTTGATTCATGACATCTCTGTCTTTCTTGTTCGGGGATGTTTCATTACTGAACATCAGAAGTCAAATTTCCTCCAGCGTCCATTGTCTAATAAGGCAGAAAAAAAACCTTTAAAAATAAAACCAACCCACCCAGAGCTAAGAAAAAACATGCTGAGTTAAACTTTTTTCTAGTTTGATGCCACTACTGTTGGATACTGCCCACCTGGGTAACTCTAAAGGAATTATCAAAGCCTCCTCTTCTCCATTCATCTTCCTCCCTCCTCTCACTCCCCCCCATCTTCAGATTCATTTCACCCTCCTCACTTCTCACCAGCCCTTGATCTCTCTCCTCTCT
Source organism: Siniperca chuatsi (assembly GCF_020085105.1). Lineage (NCBI taxonomy): Eukaryota > Metazoa > Chordata > Actinopteri > Centrarchiformes > Sinipercidae > Siniperca > Siniperca chuatsi. The sequence goes on along the minus strand of NC_058049.1, from coordinate 8,979,803 downwards.
TCCCACCCTTTGTATCTCAGTCCGGTTAACTCCTTATCATAGATCACATGCACTCAAAAACACACACTAGCTTTAGGTAAAGTTCACCCCCACACACACACAAATTTAGATAAATCTGACCACAGCTGCACTCAGCAGCTCGAACTCTCGCAAAACTCGTTACTCTTACTCTTTCATTGGATGAAAATGATTTTACACCAAGGTCATCCTAACACATTAGGCAAGGGGAAAGTCGTTTCAGCACAACAATTATCACACACACACACACACACACACACACACACTTATTTGTAAGACACTGTATCCTCTGTCCTTCCCACTCCCTTGCACCTGTAAAACTTATATTTTATTTACTTATATATTTTTAATTTTTAATTCCTTTTGTTTCACTCTTGACTTTTCTAATCTAACTTTGCTGCCTCACAGACTTTTTCTCACTCACTCTCTCTTCCCACACCATATATGATAGTCATTGTTTCATCCCCACCCTGTGTGTCTGCTAGTTTCAGAAAGCTAAATTTATACCTGTGTTAAGACTCCAAAACAAACTGAGTCCCTGAGCATCCAGTTGCAAACATACACATCCAACAGACACAGAACAACATGAACAATCCACTGGAGTCATATTTCCTGCCAAAATAAAGTCCAAAAACACTCCTTTTAGCTGTGGTCTGGTCTCCATCAGCCCCTGATAAAAAATAAAAAAAGAACTATCTATCATCGATAGAGCCATGTGTTGGCTAGTGGAACTGAAAACAATGAGCTAAAAGCTGCTAAAAGCTACACAAAGCTGGAGCAATAGCCACTAATCAATGTTAATATCAACAATTTCACTTAATACACATTTAAAGTTGTGGAAAGCCTTTCCATGCAATCCAGTAATTGGAAGTCTGTCTGCACTAACTCAGTTACAAAGAGTACACCTGTCTCATCTGTCTCAATCACAAACCTGCCAAGAAGAAGCATGTATGAGTCTTCCTTGTTGAGACATCATACATTAAGCCTTATTGCACAAATACAATATTGGCTTTGGGTGTGGTTACATTTTTGATTTGCTTAATTTCATAAAGTTGCTACGTTAATAAGCAGTCATTCGTCTGCATTGAAAGAAAAAAGAGAGAGGGAAAAGGAGGAAAACAAAACAAAATAAAGTGTAAAAAAGAAAGAAGAAAAGAAAAAAAGACATGTGTTTCCAAGAGAAACAAAAGACAAAGAAATACAAATGAGAGGAACACTGCCAGCCCTGACAGGGTCAGAGAGCACTGTTTGACTAATCAAATCCCAGTCTTGACATTTAAAGTATATAGTTTGACAAATGGGTCTCTGCTAAGAGCCGAGGATAATTGGACTTATTGAATACCCCCAACTCATTATATAACATGTTAAAATGTCAAAGGGGTCTGGTCTTCCACTCTTTTTGTCTTTCTCTCTCTCTCCTTCTCTCTGTGTCTCTCAGAGGGCGCAAGTATCTATACCTGTGTTGGTATTAACATTAAGAGAAGATTTGTAAAGGGTAAAAAGACCCCTAATAGCATTACCACGCAGGACGTTAAAGGCCAGATGCACATCAAAGCTTTGCAAAGGGCAAAGGCCTTGTTAAGGGGCTCGATGACGAGAAAAGATCTGGTGAAGATATTTATGACAATTGTTTCAATCAAAGTGGCTTTTTGTCATGAGGGATTTTTTTTGAGAGACACTGATGACTGATGAACATGAATACACACACACACACACACACACACACACACACACACACACACACACACACACTTGCATATGTGTATGGACAGGTATTAAGCATGCAGAATGTATAGTATTTGGATTATTATTATTTGTTTTTAAATATAAGCAATCTCACTTCCAAGGCTGCCTCCTTGGCTCTTCAAATAGTTTTAAAGAGTGTAAAATATTGTGTATTTAATGTGGTTTGGTTAATGTAATGGCTAAAGGGCTGTTTTGTTTAAAAAATGCACCAAATTAGTCTGTTTTTAATTTATCATAATTCTAAACAATTGGTGACCATTTTGATTCATTTTGGTCTGTAGTGTAGAGCCAGAGTTATATTTTGTCTTTGGCACTAACTTGGACACTCTTGCTGTAGTTTCTTAGTCCAAAAGGTATTAAGTCATGAGATGATGAGGGGAATGGGGCCAAAGAACATTTCAACATTTTCAACATTTTTCTCACAATCCTACAAAACATTTACAGTATTTCAAGCTGTCAGATGGTGCAAAAAATGCAGCAGAAGCCCAGAGGTGTGAGAAGCAAGTTTGAGATCCTGTATCAGCTCCACTCTCCACTCCCTCAACAACTGCCACTGAGAGGCTCTTGACCCCCAAGGTCTCCAGTGGAGCTGCTCTGCAGCCAGGAGTCAAACTGTGATTGTGTTGGGCAGCTCCCAGGTGTGAACGTGTGAAACTGCATGAATGTGAAACAGGGGGTTCCTGCAAATGTGCGAGCAAGTGCAGTACGCTTTCCCTGGATGAATATAAATAATAAAGACATATTTATAGTATTTTGGAGGTAATTACATGTCCATCATTTCACTTTGAACACACTGATTGCAGCAAATCTTTTTCACTGGACATTTATTCAGTCAGAATGGAACAGTCTGATACTGCTGTGTTGCTGCATTCTGTTTGAACTACAGATGTTAATACAGAGTTTTCCAAATTTTGCATTATGAACTTGTGTGTAGGCAAAACTGTCAACATGGCAATCAAAATAGATAGTATCTGACCGAAACACAAAACACACAGATTCAACATTTACAAATGTGTGCCCATACTTTTAGAATAAAAGAATGGAAAAATGAATACACTGAAGGAAAACTAGTAGTGTAGATGAAGTCCATCCACATCTCTTTGAATACAGCTCACATTTAAAAATGTGTAATAAACGTAAAAACAAATCTCCATCAAATGCAGGTTATATTATATTATATGCTGCTTTGAATCATTTGTGTGTAATCAACATTTAAAACATATGTACAGTATGGAAACAGTGTGTCGTCAGATGAATGCAGAGTCAGTTGAGGAACACTGTGGACAATGACAGAAGTTTAAAACATCCCTTTAAGCGAGTGAGGAGGTCAGAGGGTGCACGAGGATATAATGAGCAGCCCAAATGGGGGTTCCTCCTCTGAGAAGTCCCCTCTCTTCCTGTCTAACCCCCCCACCCGACAACACACACACACACACAGGCAGGAAAACACATCATACGGTCAAAGTAAGTTGTTATCTCGGGTAATGCATTGTCCAGTGAGGCAAGACTGTCCACTCTAATCACATTGTCTATATTTCTGGCGGCAGAGTAAAGTTAATTTCCTCCTAAGATGAGGATACAGGGTGAGGTTTTTAAAATGTCTCCACTAATAGAGAGGGGCGGAAGGGTAGAAAGGGCAATAAGATTTGACCCACAGCATAAATGGATTCCCAAAGGACTTCTTTAAAATGACTCTTTTGTTTTATTCTTTTCATTCTTCTACATGCAGTATAGAAACTAAATAAATACTACTACTAAATACTGGGAAAACTGGCAGACAGTTGGTAGCATAAACACACTCAAATGCAAATACAATCCTTTTTCAGTGATTAAAACATGTTTATACAAGACATATTAGTTAATAACACATATTTTTTGTACCTGAAGTGGTCTTCATGGCCATGCTGAATGTGGCAGGTTCCTCCATTAGAGCAGGGGAAACTAATACAGGCATTGATGGGTATTTCACAGTTTTGACCCTGGAGGACAGGAGAGGACAAGGCAAGGCAAGGCAAGGCAAGGCAATGAGGTTAATACTTGAATTATTTAATACATTTTTCTTCAAGAGATAATTTCACTATTCAAACAAAGACAATACAGTCCATGGATGCATTCAAACCACTTCACTGCTAGCACTTCTTTACACATTCCCTGTGAGATCTCTCCCTCTGACTCAATATTACATTCTGCTGCTTACAGCTCTCCCTTTCTGGTGTTCATCGCCATTTACACTGACACACAACAAGCAGTGGAAGTAATAAGCTACATACCAATGATAATAAACAAAAAGCCTAACTAACTAACTAACCAACCTCGGTGGTTCAAGGGTAAAAGCACTTGCCCACCACTGCAGAGACATGGGTTCAGTCTCTGGCACCAGCCTAACGAGTGAATACAGTTGGCAGTGTTTTTGGGCTGGGAAGTTGTTGAGGGATCATGTTTTTGTCACTACAGTAAGAGAACTCCTGCTAGTGACTCCTGTGAGGAGAGGGGTGGTGGATCTTCTACAAAAAAGTAAAACAAAGTAGGCATTTTTCTCCATTACTTAATGTTCAGATAGTTACCATTTATTTTTGAGGCTTTGGGACCATAGATTTTTTAATATTTTATTTGTGGTGAAAGAAAGAGAGATAGAGGGTTTAATAAATCTATTCTGGTTAGTTAATCTTAAAATACAGTAATTTCTTAACCAACCGCTCTACTTTCCAAATGAGCTTTCATTGTTGTTCTTTTTCTCCCTCCCCTCTTACACACATTCACAATTATCAGCTTACACATATATATGTACTGTGGCACAGCCTACTGCCCTGATTCATTGCTCTTTTTACCACACACCTGTTTTCTAAATAAACAGCTTTTACTAGGAACTGTATCATGTATCAGAGTCCTAAGCATACACATACTCTCTCTCTCCACTCTGAGCCCTGCGGCTGTAGTTTTAATTTCAAACGACCAAACCTTTGGCAACCAACACACCCACTTCCTCTGATCAAAGCAGAGAAGAGGACCTTTATGCTCGTTTTCCCTCTCCATCCATCTTCATTATTTCCTCCTCTCTTTTTTACTGTAGCTTTACTGCTATTTGTTTATGTTTTGTTCAATCTCTTTCTTTCTACCACTCCCTATTTCTCACTTTTGCTTTCAATTCAATTTTATTTATATAGCGCCAATTCATAACAGAATTGCACTTTTCCTATAAAGCAGGTCTAGACGGTACTCTTTATAATATTATTTACAGAGACCCAACAAATCCCACCATGAGCAAGCACTTGGCGACAGCGGCAAGAAAGAACTTCCTTTTAACAGGCAGAAACCTTGGACAGAACCAGACTCAATGGTGGGCGGCCATCTGCCACTGCCGTGTTAGGTTTTGAGAGAGAGGGAGAGGGAGAGAGAGATGTTTTCTCTCTATTTCTCTCACACCATTTACCCCTTTCCTACTACATTTATTTCTCTTTTCATATACACTGGTGTGAAAAAGTGTTTGCCCCCTTCCTGATTTCTTTTTTTTTGCATGTTTGTCACACTTAAATGTTTCCGATCATCAAACAAATTTAAATATTAGTCACAGATAACACAAGTAAACACAAAATGCAGTTTTAAAATGAAGGTTGTTATTATTAAGGGAAAACAAAATCCAAACCTACATGGCCCTGTGTGAAAAAGTGATTGCCCTCTAAACCTAATAACTGGTTGGGCCATCCTTAGCAGCAACAACTGCAATCAACCGTTTGCGATAACTTGCAAGGAATCGTTTACAGCACTGTGGAGGAATTTTGGCCCACTCATCTTTGCAGAATTGTTGTAATTCAGCCAATTTGGAGGGTTTTCGGGCATGAACTGCCTTTTTAAGGTCATGCTACAGCATCTCAATAAGATTCATGTCAGGACTTTGACTAGGCCACTCTAAAGTCTTCATTTTGTTCTTCTTCAGCCATTCAGAGACCCCACAACAACATCCAAAGAACTGCCTCACTTGCCTCAGTTAAGGTCAGTGTTCATGACCACTGTACAGCCACCTCTCTCACTCTATCGCCCTTAGTTTAAAGTGGTCATTTTATGCTTTTTGGCCTTTTCCCTTTTCCTTTATTGTGTTATATATCTTTTTTGTGCATTTAATAAGTTTGCAAAGTGAAAAAGCCCAAAGTCGACCCCAAAAGGAGTTACCCTCTCCCACAGAAAACACTGCTCCTGAACTGCCTGAAAACAGCTCGACTGTAGTTCAGCCTTTACTTCCATAACCTATCTACGTCACTATGTAACACGCGTTGTACTGCACACCTAGTGGCTAGTGTGGCATGCCCTCAAACCAAGCAACTTAGAGTGGAGGCTGGAATAGTTCAGTTTGTGGTATCACTATATCTAGAAGACGCTGTATTTGTCAGTGCAAGGGCAAATTTTCTTTGTATTGTCTTCCAAAGGACGATGAATTGAAGAGTTAGCAGTTACAATTTATTTTAAACACTATCCCTCAGAATGACAACCCCAACCTTTTTTGTGCTCACTTCATTTTACCAAGGACTGCTGCGTGAACTGGCAACAGTTCAATTCAGGATTTTCTAATGCTTACTACTCTGTTTGGCCAATCTGGAGTTTCAGAATCACAACCTGTAAGTATGCTTTATTAGTTGTGGATTATATTTAAAAATAAACAAACCAACCTTTACGAACCTTTGGAGTTGTAGGTTGTAGCTAGCCCAGCTAAAGTTGTAACGTTATACCATGTGTTAAAGCTAGTTTACTAACGTTCAAATGGTTTTGCTAATCCCCTGTAGGCCCATTTTTACCTGAAATTGTGTTGAAATATGGCGATGGGTTGTGTATTTCAAGATATGGAACAATGCTGTTGTGTGAATGTGGAATTATGAGTAACTTATACCAGCTGCTGTGTTACGGTCGCAGTCAAATGTAGGCCTCTGCTAACTTTGTAGTCAATGTAATTGTGTTCAAATGGTTTTGCCCACAAGTACGTAAAACTGTATAAAAATGGCGATTGCTTTTCGATCCCAATATATTGAACAGTTTCCAAGTGTGCAAGTGGATGTATGTTTATAACATTACATTACAGGCTGACATGTGTGGGCACCAAAACCACTGTAGGTCTCAACTAATTTGGTAGCGTTAGCTACCGTTATTGTGTTCAAGTGGTTTTGCTAATCAGCTCTAGGCCCACCTTTACCTAAAATTGTGTAGAAATATGCCGATGGTTTTTCAATAAGATGTAGAACAGTGTTTCAAGTGTGGAGGTGAATTTATGATTACAAGCTGTTATGTCGGTTAGTTGCTTTATTACGTGGAGGCCGTTGTCATAATCAGCAGTATATTTGGTCCCTAGTTACACAACCGGGGCTGTATTTGTCTAGCAAAAGGATATTATGATGTGCATGTGTGTACATTTGTTTACATGCTAAATGTGTTGACTGCTGATTTCACTGGGGATAACAATGTTAGCTTTGCAGATACTGAGTCTTTTCATGTGATTTAAAAGTTGTTTTAATTACTTGATATGTCTAGTTACCGGATGAACTGGCTTTGTTTTGGATCGTCAGGACCCACCCTACTCTGCTTCTGATTGGCTTGTAGTCCTTACCTAGGTACTGCGCATGTGCAACTCTCAACAAAGATTGAATAAAAGTGAGATATGCAGTATGACAAAAAATATGGCGTTTTTTCAAAATTAAACCATGTAAACCTATTCTGGTACAACCTCAAAATAAAATTATGAACCTAAAAATGGGCATAATATGACCACTTTAAGTTTCCCTCACTTCTTTCTCCATCTCTCTCTCCCTCCTTTGTTCTCTGCCGCTCCTTCTTTGATTCCTCTAACACATTTTAATTAACGTTGTCCCAATGGACGCCGACACAGAAAGGAAAACATACACACGGACATGTACATGCACAGGCGCACGCAGACACACACACACACACACAACAGTCCCTGTTTCCCAGTCTGTGACCTTGGCAAGTGATGTTTTAATTAAAAGCAAGATTAAGGCTTTGTCCTCCTGTAAAAGCCCAAAGGTTATGAGGTGTGTGTGTTCACATGAGACCATAAGTGTATCTTTAAAGTGCTTGCACACACACACACACAAAATCTCCCACAGAGGCTTGAACCTACTGATCTCTACACACACATGCAAACAAACTGGAAGTTAATCCAATGTGTACATACACACACATGCTTACATATATTCCACACACACTCCTCCAATGCAAATCGCCCCTTCATTAGTAGATTTGCATGTTTTCCCTAATGCAGGGTCTTGACAATTATTACACCCTTGTCTTTTGATCAGTCAGTACCTCCAGTTTAGCCAGCTGCAGTCATCATTTCTCTATTGATGAACAGGTAGATACATTATGCATGCAAGGCCGAAGCTAAGCCTGATAATACTGCTAATACCACAGACTTATGCAGCACCGCTATCCATCTATACCTTTCACACATGCAGCCAATTCCATGAATCAGGCAGCAAAAGTTAAAAAAAAAATAGGTTACACTTTATTTGTATAGTCCGCCTACAGATAGTTTATAGAGTATTTGTAACATTTCAACAGTTTATTAGTTGAGATTCAACAATGTTTCACAAATAAAACTGTTTTCTAGGTTCGGTTAGGTTTAGGCACAAAAAATATCTTGGTAAGTGTATGTTCATGAATTGTTACATATACACTACTAGCAAAACAGTTGAAATGTTACAAATACTCTAACACTTAATTTGAATAGTCTGCCTACAGATAGTTTATAGTGCTGTGCCGCCTGGATTTCAGAATTCACAAGCTTTATTATACAGAGGAACCACCAAATAATGGTTATTTATGTGACATTGTAGGTACTAGGGATCAGGAGATAGAACAAGGCAGTAACATTGTGAGGGTTCAAAGATGGATTTGTACTGCTTCCACACCTGCTAAAATATATTTTCACTCTTGATGAGCCACTTAGCTGATTAACATAACAACCAATATTTACCACAGCAATAAAGAAATTAAAGAGCCAATATAAATTTGCATGATGCACCATAACAGAGAACACATGTAGAGCTAAATCAAAATGACATGATAAAGTACCCATTCACTTACAACAGTTAATGCATTAACATTTTTTTATATACATTTAGAGAAAATATTGATTTGTACTCTGCAAATTCACCATGATATCTTTAATATTTAGTTAACTGCAGTGCTTTTGAGATGAAGTAAAGCTGTCTTCTACTGTGGACTAAGAACCAAAAGGTTTGCTAAGCCCTGCATGTTACCTCAGGTTACCCCCTTCCACTTAAAAGTGTCTCTTTCTCTGCTGCTATCTAGTGTCTCACCTTGAATCCATACGGACAGGTGCAGTGGTATGATCCAGTAGCATCGGAAACACAGGTACCATTGTTTTGGCAGGGTGCTGCCAGGCAGGGGGCACACTTTGACATCAGACTGATATCTACTGGACCTGAGAAAGATAACAGATACAGAAGCAGGCAAAGACATACATATTTAGTCATATTGTGTTAAAATGCTCTCCCACAGACATTTAATGGATGGTGTGCTAAAAAAAGGCCTTACAGTATAAGAAAGGTAAGAGCTTAGGAGAGCAATAAATGCGATTTGTTTCAGAGGCCAGGACATGTAGAAGCAAGAGGAAGAGAGTATTTGATTCAGTGTAATGATGTGAGGTAGCTCTATACTCAACAAGAGTTTGATCACATGATCCACTTTATACTCTCACGCTCACTTTTAGACCGATGGGCCATTTCAAGATTGTGATTTTCATAATCTGCATGTTTTTGGACTATGGGAGGAAACCAAAACACCCAGAAACTGTACAAAAAGACCCTAGTTCACTGGCTTGTGTTTGAACTCAGAACCATCTTGGTATTAGGCAACAGCACTAGCCACTGATCTGCAATGCACATAATCATGTAAATATAGAACCCCTGGTAGCCCTCCTCACCTAAAACAGGTCAAGAATAAAATACTTCAACAATCTTAACAAGTACTATAGAAAGAGTCAGAATACAGAACTGATTCACTCTCAGTATAATTGGTATTGACATGAATTTTGCTGCCACATACTGTATCCCTATTTTAAACACCTTTCTGTGTACTAATCTGACTGAATATAGGGATTAATCCAGTGCTAAAACAGGTCAACACTGACATGTATGGACAAATAATCCAGAATAAAGAGGAGACTATTTACCTTTACACTGAAATCTGTTGAGTGGTGTGGTGAGCAGTAGCCTGTCAGCCATGTCAGGAGGTCCAGTACAACGAGCAATACCTACAAAAACACACTTAGTTGACATCAACAGCATATTTTGCAACTTCTCTTTACACATAATATGATATGTATGTAACAGAAAATGCAATATTTAGGTTACAGATATTTCAGTAACATTTTGACTGTGATTTTCCTTCTTACCAGGCTCTTTAAAGCCAGCCTTGACCCACTGAGAGAGCCAGCGCAGGTCACAGTTACAGTACAGGGGGTTGGCACCAAGAGCCCTAGACACACACACATGCTTAAAAGTATAATCTACAACACTTGCATCCAAGACACTTATACACACAAACAGATATTTGTTGCTGCACTTACAAGTGGGACAGAGAGGTGAGGTGGTTGAAAGCTCCTTCTGGTATGGTTGAAAGGTCGTTACCATGGAGAGTGCTGGAGGAGAGAGCAAAACAAGAGTGTATATGAATATTAAACATAAACCTGACCTTGTTACCAATTCAAGAGGTCACTTTTTGACCCATTGTTAATTGTAATATGTAGTTAATTAATTTTATTAAGTATTAATTGTTTCTTTATAATCACACTTTTTGCAGCAAGGAGAAGAATGTGAAACCTTTAACTTCAGCTCAGGATGTTACTAGTTATTACTGCTACTTCTTCATCTACTTACACTCATACTATGACTAATGCTGCCACTATTACTTCTTTTACTAGTGTACTTGTATTGACTGGTCTATATTTAGATCAAAATCTTGAAGCTGTATTATGGGCTTGCCCATAGATTTCAGTGCACTATTGACCAATTTTACAATGAATATCTAAACAAACCTACTGCCTCAAATCCATCATATCAGAAGTAAATGAAAGGGACAGCCCAGCTGCCTAATACTCAATTTTCAGCAAACTAATACACCAACCCTGACTAGCTGCATGCTAAATTATTTAAATTAGTTGTGGTTCCTCAGCTGCAGACACACCATCATCCCCTTCTATAATGGAAAATAAATAAAATATTTATGAAAGAATAACACAAAATAAACAGAAAGCTTATTTTCATTGTTGGGCAATAAAGCTTGTCCTGGGCTCTGAATGGAATATAAACTGTCTCATATGGTCATCTGGCAGACTATGGAGTGTGAGTGTGTGTGCGTGCGTGTGTGTATATGAAAAAAAAAAATTGTGTCACAGGGACAAACTGCAGGCTGTGATGTGTATCGGTGTGAGCATGTGCATTTCTGTTTTGTGCTTTTGGGTTTTTGTGCGTGTGTTTATGCGCGTAGATTTGTGTGTGTGTGTGTCAGAAACTTTTGTCTCCAAGGGCTCAGAGACTGCAGACTGTGTGTATCCTTTGTGTCTTGCCATTTGAGTGTGTTGCCTGCTGGATATAAGTTCACATTCCATTAGAGCGAAGGGCTGTAGCAGGGGACAGCTATCAAACCACCACTATTGGAAAAGTGTGTGCGTGTACGTGTGTGATTTTTGTGTGCATAATTCAGTGTGTGCATGTTCGGGTCAGTGTGTACCAGAGTGCGCAGCTGTGCATGCAAGTGTACGAGTTTGTGTGTGTGTCTGCTTAATGTCTGTGTATCCGTGCAACTTTACGTGTTTGTGTGCATCACTGTGTGTGTGTTTGTGCATCTATATACGGTGGTCTAACAGCCCCCGCGTAAGGCTGGCCCAGAGGGGGTTGTGGGTAATGAGGAAGTGACAGTGATGGCTGCCTGGCAACCAGTTGCTATGCGGGGGCAGAGAGGGATCAGTCCCCACGGCAACATCAACTAAAATGAAAGGAAGAAAGGAGGGAAGAAAAAAATAAGCGATGACTAAACTTCTGTAAGGTGAAAGCCTTGTAAGAGATACAGTCAATATACAGAGAAAAGGTCAGAAACAATGCTGACTTCTTAGAGGGTGAAAGACTGACTTTTTCTTTCTGAATAAAAAAATGTGCCAAGAAATGTCTACAGAGAATAATACAAGGTAAAAGTATCGGATCTCTAATCATTATTTAATGTTGACAGGGTTTAAGTTGAAAGTTATTTGTAATGAATGTAAAATTCCAGCAGTGGATGTCTACCTTCTTAATTTTGAGTCAACAGTATTACTAACATACAACGTTAAGATTATCAGCCTCAACACTGCCATTGGCATTAAATAAATATGTCAGAATTTGCATCAAAAACATTTTACCACTGTAACCACAGCAAGAGCTTTTAGACTTTCCCACCACAATTCTTTCACTTCACAGTCTGGCACTGGCATATGTGTCTCACATGCTTATGCCCTCAGGTTCTCTGGCACGAGTCTGTTGTTCCCAAGTGCAGGACTAAAACTTTTGGTGAGGCAGCTTTTAGCTTTTACGCCCGAGCCGCTGGAACAGTCTGCCGGAGGATCTGAGAGCAGCTGGAAGTGTTGAAATTTTTAAACAAAAACTGAAAACTTACCTCTTCAGCCAGGCTTTAAGACTGGTTTGTAGACATTATTTACTTTATTTTATTCACTTATGTTATTGTATTTATGATTGATTTTATTAGTTTTTATTTTGCTGTCTTTCAAAATATTTTTCCAGTTTTTGGTCTAGTTTTTATCAAACTCTATTTTATTATTATTATTATTATCATTATTAAAGCTTTTAATCCTTCTCTCATTGTCATCATTTTTATCTTTGTTCTGTCTTTTAATCAATTTGATTTAATTCTATTACGGTGTACACTGCTCACTTATCATGCTGTCAGTCATACGTGAAGCACTTTGAACTGCACTAACCTGTATGAAAGGTGCTATACAAATAAAGTTTGATTGAGTGCTGAGAGTAGAAGCTACTTTAGAAAATCCCTTCCAACATACTTACACTATTCAGTAAAGCAAAAAACGAAAAAAGCAGCATTGTCTTTGCGATACAAAACATCAGGGATTATGGACAATGTAGTCTTACTTTTGAGGGCGACTACCTCTAGCAACAACAAAAGCTTAAATGGTTAAATAAATAAATAATGAATAATTTTTATATGACCTCTAGTTGCTTGTGACCACTTTCTTCTATAAAAAATAATCCTGTTGTGTATTATCGAGAGTAACAGACACTGTTGGAAAGAAATGCTGCTGTTAAATTTCTTAAATCTCATTTTCTGTTCATCCTCTATTATATTGGGATGGAGGTGTAAATTTCAGAGGTGGATATTAGGAAACTTGTGGTATAAGTTTTCTTGTCATTTGGGTAAACTGACCTTTTAAGAGATGCTAGAAATAATCTTAAAGAGTAACTTAACACCCCCTGAAAATCTTGTTTTTGCTGACCTCCAGTGATTTAACTTCTCATCTTGGTGCAGTGATGTACAGGTGTACACCAGGACCCTGTGACATCACTGTTGGGTGTAGTTTCCCATCAGTGATTCTGGGTGTGGTCAGAGGTGAAAAAGGCTTGAAACATTTAACCAAAGAGGGCGCAAAAAAACTGCTTTTCAGTCTGGTGTTAAGTTACTCTTTAACCACAAATTTATTTAATATACCAAGGTATCACAGTTAAATTAACAATGATAACTTACTATTTAAAATTCTACATATGGCACATATAAGAATCAAAAGAAAATTCTTTGAGCAATGGAGGCACAAGTGTGTACGTGTGTGTTCATACTTGTGTGTGTACCGCATATACGGTACGTGTATGTTCATGTTTGTGTGTGTGAGAGGATGGTCAAACAGTAATATTCACATGCACATTGTGCGTGTGCACGTGTGGGTTTGTGAGACAGAGGGTGGACAACCAGATGGATGACTGAGAGAAACAGAGGCTGAAGGTCGATTCATCAAACACAACATTGGGTGGAGAGGGAGCGAGAGAGCGAGAGAGAGAGAGAGAGAGAGAGAGAATGGATGGAAGAGAGAGAGGGAGAGACAGAGTTAAGGGATACAAGGGGAGAGAGGGGCCAAAGCATGCAGATAGAGAGGGAGTATTAAAGAGGGGATGAGAGATAGTCACTTTTATCTTTTTTAGTACCTTGAAACAACAAATGATTGGGTGGCTGTGACTCATTTTGTGACTGGATCTTAACATGGCTCTCTGCCTGGCACCAGGGGAGAGATTAAACTTTGATTTAGCTTAGTATTATAACTAGCAAAGGGGAGTGTTGAATATTGAATTCACTGCGGCACTTGAAGATGAAGCTTGCTACTCACAGCAGGCGAAGTGACTTGAGCCCGTCGAAGGCATGAACTGGGATGCAGCGAATCTGGTTATAACTCAGGATACTGGAAGACAAAGAACAAGAACAAGGTCACAAGAGTTTCTGACTCAGGATGCTGTGCTGTTTCACAATAATATTTTCTTGCATATACTCATTTAATATTATTTTGTCTTGTCTTTCAGACTACAAGAATACATAAAATTAAGCAGATTTGGCGTTAGAATAACAAGACCTGTAGCCTCTGTAGGGGAAGGGGAAATAAACAAGGGGGCCACATTGTAAATGGAGAAGAAAAAATAAGTCGAGGTAAAAAACTGCCAGAGGCAAAGATGAGCCTTTTGGGATGTCAAACTCCCACACCAAGTTTTTCTCTTTTAAAACTGCTAATGAATCAAAAATTAAGTTTAGCAATGAATGAAAGTGAAGGAGACAAACAGGACACATTTCCGATCAGGGTCAAATGAGATAAAGTTGGCTGTTTCAAGGTGCTATCATTATTTTAACAATATTTAACATGGAGCCCAATAATAATCCTGGTGTAAAAAGCTGACTGTTGTTGTCTGATGTGTACCTTTAAGACACTAGTAGCCTAGAACATTGGTTCTCAGCAGTTTTTGGCTCATTATGCTCTACAATAAAGTAATGCCTTATCATAATTACTGATTATCAAGCGGCCTAAAGGTGTCTCAGAGGAAAGAGGAGAAAAACCCCAAAATCTTTCTCATCTCCCACTTCCGGTTAACAACTTCCGTAGAAGTTAGAGAAAGGAGCCTAACAGCCAATAAATCAGCAAATTAAGAAAATCCGATGTGGAAAGTGAAAGGAGAAACACTCTCCTCTCCCTCTTCAACTCTTCAACTAAGGCGTTTAACTCAGAAAGTGTTCCACTGATGCTATCTAGGGGCTAACAGTAGAAGCTTGTGGTTGCACTGGACAGCTCCCATGTGTGAATGAGTGCATCTCTATGAAATATGAAACAGGGTGATGCTGGAAAAGAGCAAACAGTCAACTTTCCCTGGACACACAAAATGCCGTAAGTAGATGTAAAAACCATGTAATAGATAAGATAGATAAGCTAAAGGCAAAAAAGAGACAAACTTAATAAAAGGAATTTGTATCTAAGATAGAATGGCAGCAAAGAGTTGATGAAAGGAAAATTTAAGAGGAGCTTAAGCAGATTATAATTTAACAGGTTCATTGAGTGAGTGGCAAAAAAGTGGAAGGACAGTTTTGAGAACTTTTAGAGAGGAACAGGAAGATAGAAGAGCAATATAGTACATGTGTATTAGCAAGGAGAAGAAGAAGATGATACAAGAAGATACAAGAGAAGCTTGAAATGAGACAGTGGAGAGAACAGATAAATAGGGGAAGAAGTGAATTGATATTTGGGGTAAAATGAGGACAGAAGTGGAAAAGCTAAAAAGGGAGAAGTAAGAAAGAAAGTAAGAAAGACAAAATGAAAAGGGGAGAGAAAGATGAAGATACAGACAAGAAATGGGAGAGAAAAGAAGAAGCAGAAAATATGAAGAAAGAGAGAGGAGAGAAGAGAGGGCGATTAATCAAAGTAGAGAAGGAAAAAACACTGATTTATCTAGTGGTTTTTAACCTTACACACACACACACACACACACACACACACACAACCCATCAAGACATGGGCGGGGATGTGTGTATGCATGACTAGGTGTGTCTATTGCCATGGTAACTTACAGTGTGGCTAGTTGAGTCATGTTGCTGAAGGTATACGAGGCCAATGTGCTGATGCTGTTGTTGCTCAGATCCCTGTGTAGGTACAAGCATACAGTAAATGCACACAAACAAATACACACAGACAGAACATACCGCATATATGCATCTGTCTGCACAAGTATATATGTATTCTGTTCAAGGTTATGTTAGTGGTACATACACCAGTGACAGCTGCTTCAGGACTGCCAGCTCCTTGGGCACAGATGTCAGCATATTACCCTCCAGGTAACTGCAAGGGAAGGTGCATAGTTAATGTAGTATGTATTATATATATACATATTACTATTATTATATATATTATACACAAACATAGGCCTATGGGGGGGAGAAAATATTAATATAGCACACTGAAGTTTTGGTTTTACAACTTCTGTCACATTAAAGAGTGCGGGAGATGGAGGACATTAAAGGCAGATCAGAGGAGTGGGGTATGAGTTTGGGATTTGTTGGTGGGACGTTCAGGTGTGTGCTACAAACTAAACATAGTTTGACATTTTGGGATTTCAATTCAATTCAATTCAATTCAATTTTATTTATATAGCGCCAATTCATAACAGAAATTATCTCATTGCGCTTTTCCTATAGAGCAGGTCTCATTCACACACACTCACACACCAAAGGCACAGCCCTCGGGAGGAATTTGGGGTTCAGTATCTTGCCAAGGACACTTCGACATGTGGCTGGGGGAAGCCGGGATTGAAGCGCAGACCTTCCGATTAGTGGACGACCCGCTCTACCTCTAAGCCACATCCTATTGACTATTCCTATTCCTTCCTAGCAAAGATAAACATTTGTTAGACAAGACCAAGATTTTATTTTTAAATAAATGGGAGAGACCGAAAAAAGAGGACTCAAATGTCAGGACACAAATATGGGAGGTCATGTATGACACTAGACAAGACCTCTTTGTAAAGTAAATGTTGCTTGTACACTGATGTACAGGTAGGATTCTAGCAACTATGTTACATTTTCTGCATAAGTGAATGGCAGTGAAAGATTATCCCTCTGAATTCACTACACAGCCAATCAAGACGGGACAAGATGACAAGATTACAAGTGTTGGGGTGTGAACCTGTCCCGTAACAGTTTCATCATGTAGCTTTAAACACATTTCCAACCACTGCAAAGATACAATATTCACCTACTGATCCTTCTGAGTATGTGAGAAACAAGTTAACAAACACAGTATACACTCAAGCACACACACACATTTTATGATCCATTGGTCTCTTTTCCTCTCTCTCTCAGGTCATAAGTAGGTCATGTGGACAGTATGATGGAGTATCTTCTTCAGCCTGATCAATACCTAATCACTGCTATTGACCCCGCAAGAGGGGTTTCTGTATGTGTGTGTGTGCGTATGTGTGAATTTGTTCACCTTCCGTACGAGAGATTTTGTTCTTACTTTTTTCTAAATTTCCTAATCTCGATTAACATTGTTTTACCCTTGTTTTATCCTACATCAATTCTAACAATTACTGTCATTACAGACATTTCCTTTATTGGTCTCTTTCTTTATTACAGAGATTCCTACTAGCTTGAAATTAACAACAAAGACAAGTTACAAGATGTAGCAGCTGTAACATACAAGGAAATCATGAGGCAAATAAATAATTAAAATTATTATTAACTGTTTTAGATAATTACACATACAAGAATATTTGTTTCTCTCTTGTCAGTGTTTATTTGAGTACAATCTATCTAAAAAAGGACATCACATTATTGTACTAGGCAAAAGTTTGGAAAAACTTTCACTGCTCTGGCAAATCTTTTAAATGTAAATGTGGACCTTGGCTTCTTTAGAGGTATTTTTGGCATTATAACATTGGAAACTGAGTATTTTTTAAAAGCAATTGTAGAAATATTTTTAAGAAAATAACCCAAGGACACTTTCTGGTATCCCCTCTCAGGTATCTGTAACTGCTCTGGCAGTCTTTCCGTCTCTCTCTGTTTGGCAATATAATGTATTAGACAGTATTTGACTGTGCGTTGCGGATAGATTTAAATATCTGCGGTGATTTATAGATTTATGACACCAACATCCAAACAAACACATAAACACACAAGTACCTGCAGCACTCATAAACCCATTAAGTCACACAGGAAGAAAGAAAGAGAGAGATAGAATTGTGTTTGTGTGAGTGTTCACTAAATTAGTTCCTGAAGCAGCAGAAAGCAAACTGCTGCATCAATATTGAACTGCAGCATTGTGTGGTTGTGACTTTGCATGTTATTGGAAAGCAATTATTGATAAAAATGCCCATTTCTGTTTGTGTGCATGTAAATGTCTGATGGTATGTTCATTGGCTTTTGTGTGTCTGTATATTTGAACAAAAGTGAACGTGTACATCCTTGTGTTTGAGTTTGTGTGTGTGTATGAGTGCGTGCACGCGTGACTCACAGCTCCGTGGTGTCCTTGGGAATGCCCTTGGGCAGAGAGTGCAGCCCTCTGTTGCTGCATCGCACCACGCCATCTGAGCACGTGCAGACGTCAGGACAACCAGACGCAGGAAGACAACCATTATCCTCAGCACCTGGAGAGAGAGAGGGGGGAAAGAGAGAGACAGTGGGATATTAGGGAGATACAAAGAGAAAGAAGTAGAGGGAAGAGAAGGATACAGAGAAGGACAGACAAACTCAAAAATGGACAGAGATGAGAAAGAAAACAGTGAGAGGGAAAAGGGAGTAGGAAATGAGACAGACCGAGGGATGGAGGTTGGGCCAGGTTAGGGCAAAAGGAGGGAGACAGAGAGAAGAGAAAAGGGAGAACAAAGAGAGGTAGAAAGAGAGGGAAGCATAAAGACTGAACTGTAAGTGTGGCACTTGGTCAATTCAACTCAGCACTTTTACAGAGTACTTTATAATCCATATTAAATGACCAGGGGCTGCTAAAATCAGCTACACTGGTGTGTTTCAACAGCTGGCTCAGGACCTGCAGGCGGGTCACAGTGATATTAAAAACCCTCAGATGATTCTGGAGAAACACTGAGCAGATGTTGACAGGACCGCCTGCAACAACTTTGAAAAGTCATGTAAATAGAGCAACATAATTAAGTTGTCACAACATCTGTAGTCATCTGTAGCTATACTACCTGCATTGTTTTGTCATACCAAGATGTGAATATCCTTCAAAGTCTTATTGTTTAGAGTAATTTTTTAACATTGCATGATATCATATTTATCTGAAAATGTAAACCTTTTTACGACAAACTTATTTATTAAAGATTGGTGAACCTGCAACTTGTACATGTTAATTTGTTGCTTTTTGTCTTTAAATTGACACCTTTAGTCTTGCTATAAAAAACAGGTTTTTAAAAAATGGTTGAATTAAACTGAACAGTTGTACTGTTAGAAAGTTCAGGTTATGCAGCTGCATTCCACACACACACACACACACACACACACACATGCACAGATGCTCACAAACACACTGTAGGGACAAAAAACATCTGAGTGATTGTAATCGTTTAACACTCAGAGATAAGAAGGATCACAGACTAGAGCGTTGTTCTTGGCTTAAAACGTCTTCCATTCCCTTGACTGACAGACAAACACACACAGCTTTAATCTAGCCCTGCAGGATTTAAATACTTGAACTGTGGTCCCAAATGTAAAACAAGCTGAGTTAAAACCATAATGGTGGATAATGAAGACTGGACACTAAGCCAATCATAACACAACTACAATCTGAGTTTGTGTGTTTGTGTGTGTGGAGGGAGAAAGAAAGATTAGGAATGAGAAAAGTTTATATACTTATCTATGTTCATACTTCGTTGTGTACTTGTTACTTTGTGCCAATATGCCCCCATGTGCTGCAACGATATACATGCACGTGTGTAAGCACAAGTGTACGCACATGCTGAGTTTGGTGCACATTTAGTTTGTTAAACAGCTATCTCCCCCTGTCCTATGGCCATTTTCTCATTCACTTTGCAGTTTTCTAATTGTGCTAATGTCTAAATGTTGAGTAAATGGGCGCTTATGTGCCCCTGTGTAGATCAGTGTGTGCATATGAGTGTATAGGTGTGTATCTTATCTGATGTGTGTAGCTTGTGAGTCCACAGGGAAGTGTAGCCGTGGGCTGACTCACTCTACAGTTGGCTGATTGAACTAACATCTAAATGTGCGCTAAATATCTTCTCACAAATTCAATTAACTTTACCTTTCCCCCGGCTGCCACTGGACAACTTAACAGTCATTTTACTCAACTATAAATAGACCGGACATGGGGACCTTGGTTGTGTGTGTGTGTGTGTGTGTGTGTTTCTTTGCTTCTATTCTTTTGAGAACCAGTTTGAGATTTACACCTTCAGAGTGTGGACCTCTTACTGTCGCCAAGAGGTTATGTTGCCCCAGTTTGGTAGTTTGTTTGTCTGACTGTCAGCAGCATATCTTCAAACCTTTGAGGACAGTTGGGCCTTGAGCCAAACAACAATTGATTTGATGTTGCTGATGATCTAGATCTTTGATTTCCATCATCAAACAATAGTGTTTGACTATGAGATAGAAATCATATCAAATTGTAGGTTTACAAGGTCAAAAAACCTAACATATTTTGCACAAATGAATTTCAGTAGTTTTGCTCCTCAGTTCTTACTGATTAATTTACATTTATGGCTTTCTGTATGTTGTATTATGTTGGTTCATATTAGAATTATCATAGAGTTAAAATTAGACATTTAATATAACCATTGTAAGGTTCTCATGAGGACAGAAGTATAAGAGCTTGAGTGTCAGCCATTCGAATTTATGTTTGTGCAGCTGAGTGAGTTTGAAGGTAGATTTGTGTGTGTGTGTGTGTGTGTGTGTGTGTGTGTGTGTGTGTGTGCAAGCAAGATGTAAGAATGAATATTAAGATCTGATAGCATCTTAGAGTTTCCTTACTTGGGCCAACCCAGCTAACTACTTTCCAAACTCATTTTCAGTAAATGGTTGCAGCACAGCTACAGGAAATTAGAAAACTGTAATGAATTCAAAGAAACTCAGGAGGAAGAGAGAGGTCGAACAACATGGAAAGAGAGAAAAAAGAGAGATCGAAAAGAGTTAGTGTAAAGTGTAAAGCTATAAAGAAAGAAAAAAAGGAAAAAAGAAAGAAAGATGTAATAGTCAGGAGAGCCAGACCACACTTTGTCTATGGCGTCAAACTTGGCGGCCACGCCAACAGCCTAAGTCGCTATAGGCAGGCATCGTCGTGGTAACAGCAACCTCACTGTAGAAACCACAAGCTGATGTCATCTACGGCTGCTGTTTGCCAGTAATTACTGATCATTCTGTCCTCACAATACCCCGCTGAGGATGTGTATGTGTGTGTGTATCTGCTGGCTTAAGACATGGGATGATGGAAGTTTTTGCAATGACAAGACAAGAATCAGGACTGAAGATACGCCCCAGTCGAGTCCAGTATAAACCAAAAGACCCGACATACCTCATAATGTTACAAGATTTCATTGTGGTATCAGTAAAAATGAGAAAAATAGATTTTCCTTATTGAGATGTAGGAATAAGGGCTTAGTCTTAGGGCAATTAGGGCAGAGTATTCTCTGTTGGCCTTTTGCTTACCACCAGATGCTCCACAGCAGCAGGGAATTTCTCAGTTTCATTGGAGTCTTATTTGCCTTCCTCCCATGACTGACATTCATGTCTCACAAAAGACTTTAAAAAACGTTATTAAAAGTTATCATTATCACCAAACATAAAACAACTTTCCTTGAGAAAATGTCCTCTAAAAGGTCTTTCTTGAAACAATGCATTCAGTAATTGTGATGAGTAAACATGATGCAAAGACACATTTAATTTACCTTTCAGTCACTTGACTCATGCTCTTATCTATACAGGACACATGACTGCTGAGTGACACATGTCATTTGTTTCAGGTTTCAGGCTGTGACCTTTCCTGACACTCCAGTGTAATTGCAAATGATAGCTGCACATCCTGTGGAACTTAGTAGACCAATCACTACAGAATGTTAGTGTTAACCTTCTTTTTGTAATGTTTTATGTGTAAGCACTGTTATTTCCACTTATCTTAATGGAGCCAAAAAGAAAAACTAAGTAAACCTTTAGAAGTGAGTGCAGTGTGAGAGAGAGGCTCACCGTCGCATGTGAAGTCTGGGGAGGCCACGTCCTGGATGGGGATCTCCTTCAGGAAGGCTGGTTTCTGACAGCGAGGGTTTCCACTGACCACCCTGGTCTTCTTCAGCCACTGACCCAACCAGGCCAAATGACAATCACACACATATGGGTTGGACAGGAGGTTACTATGAAAATAAAGAGGGGCCGAGATACAGAGAGAGAAGAAAATCATTGAAACAGGGTCAATGCAAAACAACAGAAACAGACACCAGTATTGGAAGCTTTTTATACACGTTGCTGCACAATTGTAGTTACAGTACATGCATTTTTCCACCATATAATGAATTCATCATGGCAAAATAATGCACATTTGCTAAATATTTTCCCTAAAATTTTCCGTCCTAAATAAAATATTCGTGCATAAATACGATATACAGACAGGACTCATAATAGGACTGTGGCTTAAAAACCAGTGCAACAAAACTGACAACAGTAAAGGAACACAAGGCATAAGAGAAAGATAATTAGCTACTTATTTCAGGAGCTGTTCCAAATTATCATAATAACAATAATAATGATAATAATAATAATAACAACAATAATAATAATAGTAATTTGTATGGTATACTGTCCACTGCAAACCACATAGATATAACTGTTGTTTTTGGTCAGTTATACACTTGAATACATTTAGATGGGAGACAAAGAGAGGCAGTGAGGGAGAGGGGACAAAAGAGAAAAGGTTATCAGTTATTTTTATTCATTTTGTGAAGTACAAGAGAGATTGAGAATGTAAAAAAAGGTGGCAGAGTGAGAAATTGTGAAAGGGAAAGAGAAAAGGTCATCTGTGCATTTTATTCATTTTTGATCACCTCTCATTGCATTCTGTTGCTTTTGTAACACTGCTCATGTAATATTTATACTGAACCATATTTAAACTGAATGGGGTGGGACGAGGCATCAGCAGCGCATACTATACTATATACATAAGTTTAAGCTGCTCTAGCCATCTTAACTCTGCTGACACTTCCAGGCTTGAAATGGGCAATAAATATCAAAGGTGTTGGGTCTTCTGTTGCAGCCAATTCTCTTTTTAATATTATAAAATTTAATTTTACCTAAAATTCTTCTCTGGTGCAGCATAAACAAAAGTTTTACAATGTAAAATGTAACAAAAATTAAATATATTAATCAATCCTGGAAATTATTTAACTGTTTTAGGCAACTTTGTAAAATTCGAAACTCTACCAAGTGACATTTTCTTCTCAGCTCACTGCCGTTTTAGATTCAACACAGTTCAGTGATGAATTTCAAAATATCCACAATAAGCTGTGGGAAAAAAAGAGATTTAGGGGTGCTGTTGCATTTGGTAGTATAACAATATTACGAGTTTAATGAGAAACAAAAAATTCCTTCCTCTTTCCTACCTTCCAATGACAAGAGAAGTGGAAAAACTTAGGGAATTCAATTTTAGCAGTATAATGATTAGTATATTAAAAAGTCACATATATATCTCTTTAATGAAGATGGTGTGCCTCCAAATTGTGTCAAGAGATGTGCAAGTGGCATATTGCCTTTCACTGTGTCTGCCGAACTAATAAGGTGAACCTGAAGGTTGCTGTTTGTGCTACAATATTAATGGTGTGTTGTTATAGATAGGGAAGAGTTATTTCCTCATAATGAATTGACCTCACTGCTTGGCAACCAGACCTAAGCTCAATCCCTTCCTTCCTGTTCAATGTGTTAATCTTTTAATTAAATGGACAAACTCTATTGGGAAACAATGCACTAAAAATGGAGACCGATATTAGAAATAGTAGGAGTGAGAGTAAAAGAGAGAAGAGAGGATTTAACAGAGGAAAAGATAAGGAAATGAACAGAGGAAGTGTTAAGAACAGAAGCTCTAGAAATAAAAACTATCCATCTTTCTTTCACACCAAACAGCAGGCAGGTGTTGCATACATAAGGCCAATGAAAACTAATACTGAAAAAAGAATGAATAGTGAAAAATGACAGGGATGAGGGTAATATAATATCTTTCATTTTCTGTAGTGATAATCAAAAACAGCCCCACTGAGCAAACCTGAGTTTGTGCAACAACCCATCCATCTATCCTCCCCCTCCCCCTCCACCGTCCCCATTATCCCTCTCCCACCTTTCCTCCCCAAAGACTCAAGTAGAAACTTGAATCAAAGATGACAGGTACATAGCAGGACAGAGAGCAAGAACAAAATGCAGAACAAGGGAAGGAAGCATAGAGGAAAATACAGTGAGAGTAGAGAGGATGTGATGAGACTTTTTTGGCTTGGCATGTCTGTGTGTTCACTGTAAGAAAAAAACCTATAATGTTTTATTGAGTTGAGAGAATCTATTATTTACAACCTTCACATTTAGGTGGTCAGAAGATTGAGGAAAACACACACACACACACACATATACACACAGAATCACTTCTCTTCTGCCTCCTTGCCTCCCATTCTCTCCTTCCTAACAATAATGTTATGTGGCAGATTAATAATTGTCTTCTTGGCATGTTCTTTCTGTACTTTTCTGCACAGACTGAACACCAGCCATCCAAGAATTCATGTCTTGGTTGCAGCAGGTGTGTACATCTTTTGGAAGATAAAAACAGGCTTGCAGATGCTCCTGTGTGTGTGTCCATGTGTATATATGTGTGTGTGTGTGTGTGTGTGTGTGTGTGTGTGTGTGTGTGTGTGTGTGTGTGTGTGTGCAGATGCTGAGATATATTTAGCTTTGATAACAAATGTCCTGGGATCCAGACCAATCTAGTCGATAATGATGGAGAGCATCTGTGTGGAGAACAGTGTCCAGAGAGCAACATGTGTGCAAATGTGTGTGTGTCTGTGTACGTGTTGCATGGTGGATAAATCCCACAGCAGGGCCAGACTCTGAAAAAATAGAAGATAGAGAAAGAGAGAGGGAGAGATAAAGAAAAAAGCAGAGACAAAGGAGCCAGATTTGAAGATAGACAAAAAGAGATTGTGGTACACATTGAGAGATAGATAAAGGGATGGAAATGGGGAAAAAACATAAAACAAAACAGGAAAATAAGCACTAGAAAGAGGGAGAAAAGTCGTCAGATAGGACTCACATGGTGGACAGGGAATGCAGGGTGGAGAAGGCTCCTGGGGCGATGCTGGAGATCCTGTTGTCATATAGCGACAGCAAACGCACAGAGCTCAGACCCGTGAATGTACTGTTGTCAATACAGCTGATCTGGTTGCTCCGCAGCATTCTGGAAATGCATATACCATATATATTTCAATGAAAGCTAAAAAGCTACTGTTTGCACATTTTGTTTTACCTTAAAGACTAGAGATTACAATAAAATGTAGTCTTTAAAGCATACACTCCGGAGTCTCATGCTTAGACCTTATCGCCCAAATCTTAAATCAGCTTAAACATTAAAATGAGGAATCAAGAATTTATTATATTCTCAATTTTTTCTTTTACTTGAGGGATGTTTTTTGACAGACAGTCTTATTGTTTGTCCTGAGAAAAATGTGGCAAAGGAAACAGTTTGTCTATGAATGAAAAATACCAAATTTACATACTTTGGGTGGATAAAAAAACAGCCAAAGAACATAAAAGAACATAACCTATAATGACATGGACAAAAGATAAAACAGAAAGCAGGGGTAAATTCAAACCAGTCCCCATAGGACAACCGTGACAGAGTCTCCAATATGACATTAGCTTCTGACATGCAGTCATGTGGGACCAGGCTAACTGAGTTAGTTAGCATTAGCAATCTCTGGGACAGGCTAACCTAGTTAGCAAGGCTATTACTGGAGCAGGGAGCCTCTTAACATAATACAGAGACAGCCATGATGCCATTAGAGAGTCATTAGCCGGCATATATATACATGATAGCATTAGTTAGTCATTACTGAGCATACACAGACAATATTAGCTCATGATTTCATACACTATCCTGTAACCCCTAATTGGACGCTAGCCTATTTATGGTGGGTGCCCAAATTAGAGGAACAACAATATGCTGTCATTAGCCTTGATTTAAGGGTGAGTGAGTAAACAATCCTGGTCCTCTCTTTTCAGTCTGGGAAAGAAAAAGTTAATGAAGTCCACCATAAATCAGATCACAACCATGACAACACTTGCTAGCCATTTTTTAGGAAAAATAGCACTCAGACAGTAAACAGAACAGCTAAACTATAAATAGTCAAATGTAGAAACAGTCAAAAATATGTTTTGTTGTTGCACAAATAAGTTAAAAAGCCTTTATTTACAGGCAACATGAAGAAAAATATTGACTAACCCTGTAAAAGATGTGATGTGAATAAATGTAACTTTAACTTTATTTAGGTTTTAGGTGATTTCATAGCTTGTGTTTTTGACATTTATCCACTCATGCATCAGAAGCACTTGCACTTGTTCTTTATATAGTGCAGAGTTTTGTTAAAGGAAAAAACAAGCTTTTACATATGTCAAATTCATTAGCATTAGCATTCTGCAGAGTGATGTGAAGAACATTCAAACTTGTGGGGTTACAAGTATCCTCCATAATAGAACTATATTAACTTTCTTAACCCACCACTACTCACATAAATATAGTGCTGAACACATTAACACATACACAAACTACTGTAAACAAGACTCACAGAGTTTTCAGGCCAATGAGGCCTCTGAACATGCGTCCCTGCAGTCCAGTTAGCTTGTTCCCTGTCAGCAGAAGCTCCAAAACTCCACCTGCTCCATCAAACGCACCATCACGGATGTCCCTCAGCTTGTTGTTGCTCAGGTTGCTGCAGGAAGGACAAAGAAATGATCATGAACAGATTTTTTTGATTTTAAAATTACAGTACATGCAGGATAGCCTATGAAATACACCAAGACCACATAACCACGCATGCAAACACATATGAACGAGTGTTACACACACAATATTCCCAATGTAATTGCAATAATCAATCATGTCACTTCAACTAATAAATGTTAACGCTTCTCTCTTTCATCTTAATGTCCTCATCTTGTACAATAGATATTCTTATAACAGCTTACAGACATCACTATAACTCACAAAGCGCGCACACACACACACATCTAAAAGTAAATGAGACAAGTGGTCACAGACAACGAATTGATGCAATGAAAATGATTGCTATCTCTCTTCCGCGCACACACAATGAGAAAAATTAAAATGAAAAGAGAGCATTTGGACTCAGAGACAATAACTTCAGATGATAGCTATCACAACCACTGTAGCTTTCATCCATTGCTAGTTTTGAGCTTCCTTTTATCAGCTTTATGGGGTGGAGAGGAGAGGCAAGTTGAGGAGAAGAGAGAAGAAGTGAGGAGAGGAGAAGAAAAGTGCAGAAAGTAGATGGACGAAGAGAGTTAAAAAAAAGAAACAAAAAATAATCAAATGAAAAGTAGCAGAGCAGATGCAAGGATAAGAGAAATTGTGAGGTGAGGAGAGGAGGAGATGAAGAAGAGAGGGAAGGAAGTGAGAGAAGGAAAATGGAAATGAGTGCTAGCCAATCTATATCGTCAGTGACACTGCTAGATGGTTAGCAATTTCCTCTCCAATAAATCAACTGCTGGTCTCTGCTCTGTCTTTCTCTATCTCACTCTGACACACACACAATACACAACACACACACACACACACACACACACACACACACACACACACACACAAACCTATAGTAGATAAGGACTGACTGTAAATCTGAACCGAAGGCCCATCTTCTATTTCCATTTAATATTCACTTCCTCCATACCTCCCACCCACACTTCCTTATTCTCTGTCTCCCTCTGTCCCATCCTCTTGCTTGTCTTCAGCCACTCCTCTTCCTCCTTCCCTCACGCATGTCTCGCTCATTTTCACTTCAGCCCTCTTCGCATGTATGCTTTTCTCTTGTCCTCCTTCCTTTAATACCTTCCTCCCTCTTTATTATCTTCCTTTGCCTCTTTCCTTCCCCCTGTTCCTTCCATTGCCCTCCCACTCACATTTCCTCCTTCCTTCCCTTTCTCTCTCTCTGCTCTGTCCATCCACCTTTTTTCATCTGTTCACATCCATCTGTTCTCATTTCAGTCATCTTGTAATTGCAATGCTATTCCTTCATTTCTCTATGAGCAATATATAGAACAAAGGGAAGACTGAATAAGAGAAATATCCCATTAGAAGTAACAAGGAAATGTGTGCCCAAAACATCCAAACAGATTCTACTCTAATAAACAAGATTCCCATCTTCTACTTCACTGCCAAGCATGGTCCTCTTTGCCTCCTTTTCAGGAGAGTTTGGTAAATGCATGTGTGATTTAATGAATAAATGAATGCAAAAACAAACATAAAAGCAACAAAACAACCCTAGTCCTAACCATAGAATACTGAATAAATAAGAAGTGCATTTTTTTAAAAAGTCTACGTACATCTTCTTCAAGTTAGGCAGCTTCTTAAACGTTCCTGCAGCCTCCAGGACGGCAATCTCATTGTCGTTTAACCTCCTACAGAGAGGAAGATAGAGGGAGAGAGTTAGACATTTATTCTTTCATGAAACAAACTGCTTTGAAGTCAACACACACAAATGAACATGCACACTTACTCACAAAAACAAGATGGAGAGCCAAAGGCTGCAAGTGAGGGAGGAATGACCGCATGAAGGTTAAGAGGCCTTTAGTGACTGAAGTATGATGCGGCACAACACCAGAGGAGGGAGTGAAAAATAATTTAACATATTGGCGAAGAGAAGAGAAGAGAAGAGAAGAGAAGAGAAGAGAAGAGAAGAGAAGAGAAGAGAAGAGAGAGACGAAAAGAGAAGAGAAATTAATCTCTTCTATGCGGTCATCAATACCCACACTGCCCTAAGCCAAAAGAAAACAGTTTGAGAGATAGGAAGCTAGACATCTGCTTTATTGAGGTAATTTGTACTAAAAGGGTGCTGCTAAAAGGATGCTCTTTATGTATGTGTGTGTGTGTGTGAGAGTGTGTGTGTGTGTGTGTGTGTGTGAAAGAGTGACAGAAATGGAGGAAAGAAAGTGAAAGTTCAGCTGGAGGGGACACTTTCTAATGAGATTCATGGGGAGTTAAAAGATGCATCAACCTGGAAAAACCCAAACTGAAATAACATATACAAGGTAGATCGGTGACAGAAGGGAAACAACACTGCTTTTACTGCTGGTTTGATTTGCATATTTTGAATGTAGAGAGTACAGATGAAACATGTGTAATCTTGTTACTTAGGATCTAGAGCCTTCATGTTCAACTCAGAATGTATAGTACATGTTATTGAGTGCAAATAATTCTCTTAAGACTGATTCTTTCATACTTATTGAACACTCTCAAGGCCGATGTCAAGGATTTTTATGGCTAATGGGAAGAGTCACAAAGCAAGACAGTAAGATTGACAGAAGAGAAAAACAGAGCAAAAAATATATAAGCCTTCAGCTCAGCCACAACCTCCCCTGATTTCCCCTGATAAGGCAGGTTACACAGGGCACAACTGGCGGCTTGTGTGTGTGTTTCTGTGTGTGCGTGTTTGTGGCCTTCAAAAACCCACTGGTTGGTTGTGTTCTTAAGGAAAAGGCAAGAGACAGAGAGAGAGAGGGTGTCGGAAATCGTAGAAACTTTGATCTGCCCTCTAACCAACCATAAAGGACAAAGTTTATATTTTTGACATGAGACGCCCTGGGAACAGATAGAGAGAAAAGGAAGGAGAATTGGAGGATACAAGGGTTCACAGAGAGAAACCGAACCAAAGAGAGAGAGAGAGAGAGAGAGAGAGAGAGAGAGAGAGAGAGAGATCAATAATAGCACATTTTTTCTGTTTATGTTTTTATTTCACACATGCTTTGGAAATGTTAACATCTGTTTCCCATGCCAATAAAGCCCAACTGAATTGAACTGAAAATTGAGGGGGGGGGGGGGATTGGGGGCTAATGGTGATACAACTAACCTCCATAAGTAATACTGTGGCAACCATCCTGCATCTGCCTTAATGCTGCAGTGGTGCCTTATTCTGCAGTTATTCTCCCGTAGTACCATGGCATGAGCCATGGCAGAAGCATTCAATTCTTCACCTACATTTTAAAGCCAGTGATTCAGCATTATTAGGTAAAATTTTGCCCCTGGCTGGAGTCCTATTTCCTGGGTGGAAATATTAGCTTATTGAATATTTGATCAAGTGCTGAATGTAAAATGGGGCTGGCTGATTTCAGCAGCAACACACTTTTCTTGTGTTACAGTTTTGAATCACAAATCCAGTTTTTGGTCTCAGTTTGTGTGTATTTTATGACTTAGCAATCATAGCAATCTCATGACATTTGATGTTACGCTTTATTTTCTGTAGCTCAAATGAATTATGAACAGTATTCTTGAATATTATCATAATTCCTTAGCATAACACTTCACCACCCTCATATATGCTAACATGTTTATTTTGTCAGTGACTCTAGCAAATTCTGAACACATACAGACTTTTTAACCTTTTTAACAATCAGATTACGGTATTCCTGTGTGTTATCTGTTACTCCCTTTCCATTTTTTAGCACCAAAATGAATGATCCATGGGACTGTTCAGCATTCTAATGTGAGACCCTTCGCCAGACATGATGATGGCTCCTTTGGGACTTTGAGGGAGATGGAAAAGACTGTTGAGAGGCAGTTTGGTCTGGGAGCTAAAAATTAAAAGTGACGTTCATGATACTGCTCTGAGAGAGGCAGAGAGACAGAGAGAGCAAGGCAGACATATGCGCGTGCATTGCACATTGCATGTGTATTTGTGTTTGTGTTTGCCTTTGCGTGTATGCATGTGCATGTTTCCATGTGTATGTGTGTGTGTGTGTGTGTTTTTTGATGTGTGCAGTGCCTGAGAAAGTGCATGTTAAAGGATGTGTGGTGGTTTACAGTTTCAGGTTAGAGCAGTCTAACACATAGCCTTCAATCTGATATTTCGTCATGTGTTGCATGCAATATATGTGTATGTATGTAAAAGGGAAACACCGGCTGACTTACAGGTCTGAGGTGTGTTCAGGGATGTGTGGAGGTACACGGGTCAGTTTGAGATTGGAGCAGTCGACCACGGTGCCTTCACAGCGACATTTCTCAGGACACACTAGATCCTGGAAACACTCCCCACTCAGGCGACTACGATAGTCCTCCTGACCTGCAGAGGAAAGAGGGAGGGAAAGAGAGGGAAAGACCAAAATAAAAGAGAGAAAGAGACATAGGAGAAACAGAAAAATAGGGAGGGAGGACAGACAAAAGGGTAGACAACAGGTAGAAATGGAAGGGAAGAAGAAAAGCCAGGTAAATTAAGTCAGAAGAAGAAGTAGGAGACAGAAAACAAGAGAGAAAAAAGACGGAGAGGAAGAGAGAAAGACAAAAGGAGACATCAGAGAGATGTAAAGTTCTTAATGTCAGACTCTGGTTTTTAATAAAAATATTGTCCCATTTACATATCATCAGATTTAAAGATGTTCCTATGTATAACATATGATGAAGGACAACATACTATTATCCCAATAAATATACAGCCAATAGTAAAAAAAAAGAACACATTCAGATGTAGCCATGTCAAAAGTTGTGCTTCCACTGACAGCTTATCAATATTTGTGTCTCAACTGTGTCTCATTGGAGTTTAATTGTTTGGAAAAGTCTACTTTCATTCTGATTTCAGCTGTCAAAGCTTGTAAAACATAATTAGCCAACCAGTCTTTTGCAAGACATGAATTAACTGTATCTACCTCGTCTATTAAAAAGCACAGGCTGCATATTGCTGCAGTATGGTACTGTAGAGCAGGGCTGATGCAGGGAGGGGTAATTCTGCATGGTTACCACTGTAAATCAAATTAACAAACAGATATCCATGTGGTTTTATGGAATCATATTGTAGAGATGTGGTTTAACCCTGGATGTTTTTGTTTAACAAGGTGAGCCAGAGACCACTTCTGTTATTTAGATATGATGTGAGCAGATATTATTTATGACCGCTAGTGCCTGTAGAATAGACCTGGTTTACATCATGCAGCACTTGTAGTGTATTTGTGCACCACATACCCTCTTTATAGTTTGCACGGTTATCATTACCGCTTCCTCTCTCTCTTTCCAACCTTTGTTTGTCTATCTGTTCTGTTTAACCTTTTCCTTTTTCATTTTTCACCACTCCCCTATCAGACTGCTCTGATATCGGCACAGACTACTTCTACTTTCGTCTCCACTCTCTCCTGGCACACATCCTTTATGGCTTATATGTTTTCTGCTTGTCATTGTTAAAGACCTAAGACCACCTTTTGAGGGGTCATTTGCAATGAATAACTTTGACAGAATGGAAAGAGCAAGGAAGCAAGTAAGAAAGAGAGCAAATAATTGTGGGTGGGAGGGTTTTTATATATTAAGGAAAGAATGAGGAAACCTGCTGAGTTTTTTCTTTAAAGTTCCTCAGTTGGAGCAGAAAAGGGTGAAGCGGTCTGTACAGAGGTGGTGGGATCAGCCGTGCTAGCCAGTGAAGCACTGCCATGCCACTGGACAATTTGACAGTGGAGGCAGGTGTACAGGTGTGGCCAGACCTGATTTTGCCATAAGAAATTTCCCCCCATGGTGTGTCGTAGCCAAGCAGTGTCCCTCTCTCTTGCAGAATGTATTATTTCACCATGCATTAATATAAACAATAATATAAAAAGAATCCTGAATGAGAGTTCAGTCCCACCCCAAATAACACGTAGGAGAGTCTGTTGAGAAAATTAAGCTTGGATTTATGCTTGCAGTTGAGCATTCATGGTGGATATGGATGTTTCTGAATGGCTTAAATGATTGATATTTATCACTGATCAAAATATTTTGATGTTAGATTACTTGTCTATGGCTCAGTGATGTCCATTTATTTCAACCACAGTTATAGTCCCATGTATCAGAAGCCCTACACATAAATGCAAACAAACAGAGGTAAATTATTAAGCCCTTAAATTTTGCTCCAAGGTGTGTGATTGGCTGGGAGAGGCAGGTGGGTGTGTGCTCGGCGGTCCCTGGCGCTTGACGGAACCATGTGATGTCACAGTAGGCGGGGCCACATGGTTAGATCAAGCACAAGAGACAGCTGCACGAACCAATCAGAATGCAGGTCCACACAGGAGGAAGGTGGGGCAACAGAGAGCTGCACCAATCAGTCAGGGGGCAGGGTCCATACAGGATAGGAGAGGCAACAGACAGCTGCAGATCCACACAGGAAGGGGATGGGACCAGAGAACTGCCCACCAATAGCAAAAATGTCCACACAGGTCCAGAGAGGAAGAGGAGATGCAAGGAGAGGCATGGGACTGCAGACAGGAAGGGCTGAAGCAAAGAGGACCGCCATAACCAGCTTTAGGAGCATTTGTAATCTAATGATTAGCTCCATGGGCAGAGCACTAACATTAGGGACTTGCTTACCACTGAGACCTTCCATGCTAAAAATGTGCAACATGCTCACGATACTGCAAAGCACTTTGGATAAAAGCCTTCATCATTTAATAGTATTGGTTATGCTATTATTATTGTGTGCCCAATTTAGGCTGGGACACACCATTTTAGAGAACAGGAGGGGTGAAAATCTCATGTCACCAAATGGTCAGTCTAACAGGCACACTTTTGTAACAGACTGATGTAACTAAGATGACTGTGATGGAAACAATTGTTTTAATGCTTGAAAAATCTATATCCAAATATTTTGCGTGCTTTCTGTTTTATCATTATAGGTTTGTGGTTATGTTTTTTCTTTAGGTTTCACCCTCCTAATAAAACAAAACATCTGTGACAGAAGGTGACTACTTGACAACATGAGTGAAATACCTGCTGTTGTACAACCCACTTTGTTGCTCATTGTAAAACAAACACAGGATACCCTTACATCAAATCATAAAAATGCTTGAATCTTTTCTGATAATTCTGTTACATGATCACCTTTTCTTAGCACAATCCCACAATCCCAAGTATAAGGTTAAAGCAACTGCTGGAACTAATGCTGAGGTCCCCTACTATTATGCCTTGTAAACCAATGATTTGCTTACAACCACCATTCTAGCACAATTTAAATAGTTTGTAAAATGTCTGTAAGGGGATTTTAAAAATTCATTTTCCAGCAATCCATAAAAAGGCATAATATTTAAGATGGAAGAAAACAATGTGAAGAACCACTGCAGAGAGGCACTGAGGATGTGAAGTGTATACAGTCATACACAGATACACGCTCATTCACACGCTCACACAAGTGGGCGATCACAGTCTATGACCAGTCCCAGCTGAGTTAGTTATTGTGGTGCTTCAATATACTGAATTGGTCTGTGTTGTAATTAGTGAGACCCATGGCTCATATCAAAGGAAACAACAGTAATACAATACTACCACAGAGAGAGATAAAGACTGTATGTGAATGCTTGTGTGTGTGTTTTAGTAAACGCATATCAATTTCAGTTTCTAATTGCACACATTAACCAACGTGTGTTTTTGTACTGTATGCAATAACATATGTTTTACTTGTGAATCTTGACATTATTTATTAACCTTCAGAGGTGACTCCCTGCGTGTTTGCTTGTGTTTGTATGTGTGTGTTCAGGAGTGTCAGGAGTGTGTGAGCTCATCTCCTACCTGTGCACCTGAACTTCTTGCCTTTAACCTGGCTGATGCGTTTGTTAGCCAGCCTTCTGGGGTGGCTGCAGCGCGCTCCACTGGTCTCAATAGGGTTGTCAAACAGGTAGTCTGCCAGCCACTTCAGGTGACAGTCACACATAAAGGGATTCTGGGCCAGATGGCTGAGAGAGAGAGAGAGAGAGAGAGAGAGAGAGAGGGAATGATGGGTTTGTCATGTGAATGGGAAAAGAAGAGTGCAGCACAGTTACTACAGTTGCCTCTGTTGTCATGTGTTTTAGTAACACTAGGCAACCTTTTGCAACTCTTCTCATTGCTGACTGATTGAACCAAAACCCATCAAAGCTTTTACATTTGTTGCTCTAAACTGCTGGTGTCTGCTACATCTTATTTTGGGGAAAATCCTTTAGCATATAGGAAGGGAGGTATTTTTTTGTTTCAAGCAGCAGAAACAGTGGTTAGAACTGTACAGTTATCATTAACACCAACAGCCTTCATTGATTAACCAGAGAAAAGAAAGAGCACCAGATACAGATACTTTCAATTAATCAAAAGAAAACGTCAGGAAAAAGAGGTTAACGTCTGTACACATTGCTTGATTAACAAGTGATCTAAACATAGTCCTAAGTATGTTGGCCTTTCTCCTCTGTCTGTCTGGATAATCATGTTTAAACATCCATTAATCTTTTAATCGTTTAATCATTTTCTCAGAGGCCACAGTGAACTACCAGTCTAAAACCTTAAGATATTCGATTTTCTGTCATATATGACAAAGAAAAACAGCAAACTGTCACAATTCAGAAGCTGGGACCAGAAAACATTTGGCATTTTTGAATGAAAAACAATTATCTAAATAGCTATCTATTAATCAACTAATTGTTGCAGCTCTAGTTAAGACACCTGGGTTTCTGAAAAATTCCTCAAAACCTTACTATACTTACAGAGTCTTGATGGAGCGCAGAGGGGTGAACAGTCCTTTGCTGATTGTTTGCAGTTTGTTGTCGTACAGCGACAGCAGGTTGAGGTTCTGTAGGTCTTGGAAGGTGTTGACTCTCAAACAGTTAATTTTGTTGGCATTCAGCAGCCTGAAACACAAGGAAGAGCCATTCAGCATTTGTTGTTTATCTGTATTTGTTTTACTCATTTAGCTTTAATATCTCTGTGCACTACACAAACAAAAGATAAAATGCATATGCAGACAACGAGATACTTTATTTTTCTCAGATGCATCTCTACTGCTACTTTTTCTCCCCCATCCTCTTTTTCTCACTATGTTTTCCCCTGTCCCTCCCTATAGCCCCTCCAACCCTTTCCACACAGTCATGATTATATTTTTTCTGGCCGTGACACATAAATCTAAAAATTGCAGTTTTATATATTTTCTTCTGGAGCAGGACGGGAATATCTACTGTTGGGTGGAAGTGTAATATCATGTTTTGATGGGAGAGACAGATGGTTAAGGGAAAAGGAAGGAGGAAGAGAAAAGATAGAAAAA
Organism: Siniperca chuatsi; assembly: GCF_020085105.1. Lineage (NCBI taxonomy): Eukaryota > Metazoa > Chordata > Actinopteri > Centrarchiformes > Sinipercidae > Siniperca > Siniperca chuatsi. Next base: position 8,943,705 of record NC_058049.1, on the reverse strand, counting down.
TGGAGATGGGATGGAGGAAATAATGGAGTGAGACAGCGAAGGGAAAAGGAAAAAGTTTAACTTGGAGCAATACAGATATACAATTAAGTGAAAGAGGCTGACAGCCAAAATGGAAGAGAGAGAGAAAGGGAAATGGGAAATGTGATAGAGGGATTAGGTAAATGAAAGGTTTGCACCTCCACCCTTTCCTCCATCTGTCTGTCCTTTCATACCTGCACTTCATTAGCTAATATAGCCAAGTTGACAGCTTTTACCTGTACTTTCTTTTTTCACTTCTTGTCTGTCTCAGTCTCAATCCTTTCGCTCTTTTATCACACAAACACTTTTTCTCTCTGTCTTTTCTTTCATTCTTTGTTTCTTTGTCCCTCTCTCACTCTACTCTCTTTCTCCTTTCTTTCTTTGTCTGACAGGTGACTAACTCAGTGCTTGCTACAGCAGCTCAGCTTAATCATCTCAAGTCATCCTACTGAGCGCCTATATAGGCACAACCCACTTATACATACACACACACATATGCGCACACACAGGCAGATACGCACACACATGCTGCTCTGCGACATATCCACACCTCATTAGGCAGCTCACTGGGGGAACTAATTACTTGAAACTGCACCAGTAAAACAAAGCAGCGCAGACGATATAAACAGCAGACCGGTAGCTATACAAAGCAATAAACACATCTTTGTCATGGAAGGTTGACATGCTGCTTGATTCACCAGTGAACGTTAATATATAATTTATAATTATTACACTATATGGGAGAATAACAGCATCTTGAAATTTCTGACAAACTCCCCGACTTTTTACAGATGAGAGGTTTTCTTCTGTCAGAAGCAAAATATTAAAAGACATATTCCCTCCCTACACCTGTTGAGCGAGTGCCAACACCCACAGGTAGTGTCTTTGTGGGATTGACCAATGATGTGGCAAGACATGAATATTTACTAGCCAATCAGTACTTTATTTATTCATTGATTGAAGCAGTCACAAATGGACAGAAACAAGTCTTGAATTATCATATTAAGGGATGACGTGCATCTAGAAACAATGATAAAACATTCAGTGTTTAACATTTTATGACAGCAGCATCATGACAAGTCTGAGGGAAATGCTTTTCCAGGGGATATTAAATGTTAATGATGTCATGTTATACATAGGTTGACACAAAAACACAAATTTCATTTCTCTCTCTGGTTTTCTTCTCTCTCTTTTCTAATCTTATCTGCATTTAAATGTTTCTCCATATCTGCCTTCTTCCTTATGACTGTCTTTCTTCCATCTTTCCCTCTCCATCCATTAATTTATCTATTCATCCATCCCCCCTTCTTTCTCTCTGTGTCTGACTATGCACCATGCATCCCAATGATCCTCCTAAGCCTGTAAAAGGTGTTTGTGGGTTAGAGTCACTCATCCTCATTCTCTTTGCTTCGCTTCACTTTACGATGGAAAAGCCCAGAACATTAGCTGTTTCTGCAGTGGACTGCGGCATTTGCGAGGACCATATGCTACATACAGTACCAATGTAGACATTATAGGAGTCAGAATTCTTACTGCATGCTGAACCACTGCTGCAGTTTGAACCTGTGCCCATGAGGAATTATTCAGAGTTAATAGTTTTCCTCATAGCAGACACTAAATGTTAGAAGAACTATGGGAGATTTCAGTTTTTATTACATTGCACCAATTTGGTTCATGATCATTAAGAAAGACTTTTCTGTATGCACACACGGTGCAGGACAGACGGAGGGTTAAAGTATGCAGAGGGGATTCTACTATAGCTGCCACTGTGCTATAGTGATGATTACCAAGATTTGCTCTTCCACATAAAATTACCACCATACCGTATATTGAAGCAATAAGGGCCTATAACGTTGGCCTTAGCTGTGAGCATAGTACAGAGCCACCAAATCATCTTAATCACAGAAAATTGAGTACAATACTAAACACAAATACAGCCAAAACTACGTACAATTATGATGCTCCAATTGGAGCCAACATAATGGCAAGATTGAGGGACACTGCAAGTAAAGTCTGATACTTTTTAAAGGATACTATTTTATGTTGGAATTAACGTGAGAATGCTGTAAGTACTTTTCCATATCAGTTTACACAAACTTTGACTGAAAAAGATCTTGAGGTACTGATTTGTTTCCACACAAAACATCAGTCCCATACTATAAATTATGCCACACAGCAGTTATGTTCCTTGCTGATAAATCACCTGTGATAAGGCTTTTTGGGTGTGTAGGCTGTTCTTCATTTTATATTTCACATGTTTATTGTTTGCCTCTTGGTCCAGACCGTTTTCTAAAGAAACTGTAGCTGAAATGAATTTTGGACCAGACTGTCACAAAGCCACGACAATGCAGTGTTTCCTGGGTAGTTCATCCCGTGTTTAAGTGTGATATTCTTTTGTTTACTGAATAATGTATTTCTTTGTTTCTGGGGGGACCACACACATACACACAGGTACACATATAACAACAGACCACACAGACAGTACTTACAGTAGCTGCAGGGAAACCAGTCCATCAAACAATCCCTTGGGCAGCTCTGTGATCTTGTTGCCATACAACACCCTGCACAGGACAGACAAAACATCATCATTTAGGTACAAGGCTGTCCTTACACGTTAAGACTTATGCGGTGTGAAGCCGGCCGTGAAGCACAGTAAAATGCTCTATATCCACAAGTTGTGGCATCTTATGGTGTTTTATCTCACTAAAGTGTATTTTGGGGATTTTTTGTTTTAATCTTTAAGTTGCTGTTATGAGGAAGAGCATGCAGTGAATAAGTAGTTGATACTGTCTTTTTTCAGGACACTTTTGCAGTTTTGATGATGCTGTTTTGAGGATTCAACCAATACCCCTTCACAGTTGGCCTCTCTGACAATTGCAACCCTGAGTCATATTTAGTGTAATTTACAGCATTATCCTTTCATATTCTTAGCCTAACTATAGGACTGTTGAATATTATGGTCCAATATGAAGTGGTGGATTTGGTTTTGCAAAATATGTGTACATTTAAATCAAATGCTGTCATTAGATAGCAAAGTTTGATGCCTATGTTAAATTGTTTGTCAGTATGTCATGACAATTGCTGTCATAGGAAGGTGACTCAAGTGAAAACAGCCTGTAAATCAAGAAGTAATAATGCTTTAGTCGATGTCCTGTGAAAACCATGTATCTCCAAAATGTCAACTTCATTAGCTAAGAAAAAGGTTTCAGGGGGTTTATTTTATAAAGGAAAACTTCAGTCATTAAATCACAAAATTTGAAGATAGATGGTTTTCACTGGTCATCGACACTTTAATACAAAACCATTAGAAATGATACAGTAAACCAAGATGTCCTTTGTTATTACTGTATTTCCTTGACCAACCCATCTTCCATAAAATTCCACTAATATTCAGCTCTCCTAAAGGCGGGGAAGACGGGATTGAAAAAGCCATCATGCTCACAGAGTTGGAAAAACTATTGTAGGAACAAGAACTAAGGGAGTGTTACAATCAAAGACACAAAGTAAAGTTGTCTGTTTCCAGTGCAGTATAATTTCAAACTTTTTTGTCAGATTATAAAAACTATTTCAGCACTAAAGTTTTTCTCACTAAGCACACTGTTGGACCAGTTATCTCATTTGATTGTCAAAAACTGAAATTATGTTTGAGATGTGCTTCCAATTGCAGTTTCAACCATTTAATTCACTTGAACAATTTTATATTTTACTACATCACGCCTCAGCTGGCCTCTACTGCAGAAGTCGTGCCTCTCAGTGCCATTATTGTTCAACTGACTCGGCTGTGTGTTGTGTGTGTGTGTGTGTGTGTGTGTGTGTGTGTGTGTGTGTGTTCAGTTTTAACACCCAGAGTTCACCTTGTCTGCCCCTTCATGTCTGTCTGTCTGTCTCATTTTCATGCTCCAGATTGATTCAAATTAAACTGTCCTTCATGTTCTTATCACATTCACCCTCAGTGATTACAGACACGAACAATTACACACACACACACACACACACAAAAAGCAAATGCAAAGACACACATACAGCACATATGCACACACCGCAGCATTGTGGTCCAGTTGTCAACATCAACAGCAACAACATTTCTATTTGCTAAATGTCTGGAAACTCAATTACTTTCCTGTCTGGATATGTGTGTGTGTGCACATGCCTTTGTGTGTCTATGCATGTACCTGTGTCATACTTACAGTGAGGTGAGTGACCGAAGGCCGCTGAAAGCATCAGCAGCAATGTCAGAAATCTGGTTCTTACTCAAGTCACTGGGGGGAGAGAGAGAGAGAGGGAATACGTACATTACTGTAATACACAGTAATGGGGTTCATTCTGTGTGAATGTCCTAGAACTGTCTGACAAATGATCATGACAGAATACATCAGCAGAGGTCAAGGGAAGGGGACAGGAGTAAAAAAAAAAAGTAAGGGCTGAATATGTAAGTAAATGAGAGACAGAGAGAGAGAGAGAGAGAGAGAGAAACTGGAAGCAGTGGCATGTTAAGTGCAGTCCATGTCATTCACTTTCACCGCTGTAAGATATATTATTTAACACTTCTGTGGAGGTTAAAACTTGTGCGTGCGTGTGTGTGGGTGGATTAGGTGGATAACCTTACAACCAAGTCTGCAAGTCTGGCATTTTTGGGCATTTGCATGATAAGGACATTTTTCACCAGTGAGCTTTATGTCTGTGAGCTTTATATCTTTTCCCTGTTTGCTAACCACATTTCTAAGACAATGGGGCCAGCCAATATGACCCTTAAAAGAAGGGGCCATATCTCAAAATATTTACATTACGATATGTCTAAGTTGTCAGTGCTGGTTAAAATCTGTGAAAAACTTCTAGTGATGATGTGAAAGCCTTGTTTGTAGTTTCAATCTAGAAAGCATATAGTATGATTACTGCTGCTATGAAGATTGTGAATGATATTACTGAAGAACTAAACAGGAGCCAGGGCCATCCAGCCTTATTTATTGATTTGTTTACAACCTTTGACACAGTTCATCATGCCTTGCTAAAGCTGAGGTTTATTAACATATGAATGTCTGACCAAGCAATACCTTGGTTATGATATCTTAGCTAAAACTCATGTGAAAGCCAATGGGCTCAGCTTGTGCTGGTTTGAGTGCCCCAAGGTTCCATACTGGGTCTGCTTTATTTTCTGTCTACATTAATGATTTAGGAGTGAATGCACATGAAACTTACTCAGTGTTATGCAGATTCATTTAAATGAGAATTAAATAAATAATTAAAATATCGCATCCCTGTGTGGTGCCAGTAAAAGAAGGTTGCTGCTACAGTCTTGTGAGCTTAGTCATGTTTATGCATATCAGTGCATGTTTGCATGCTTGCCAACTTGTGTGATTCCACATGCATTTGTGTGTGTGTGTGTGTGCTTGAGAGTGTGTACGTAGTTTTATCCAGACAGACTTACATCCTCTTGAGCTTCTTGTAGGCAGAAAAGGCTCCTGCAGGGACACTTTTAATCAAGTTCTGCTCCAAACGACTGAGAGAGACAGAAAGAGAGAGCAAATAAGAGAGCAAAAAAGAAGGGAGCGGGTGAGAATAAGAGGGAGTTAGATGATCTTTAACAATCTCTTCAAAAAATACCAAAAATTGAATTAGAAAAGCATATTACCCCTAAAACATACAATGAAAAAAAATTGAATACAACTTCAACATCAGCATGTCAGCATAAGATGATAAGTTAATTTTCTTTCCTTTCAATATTTAATTTCACCAAGGATAGAGAAATAATTTACTGTTTACCCCACAACCTCAGCCAACCACAAGTGCACAAAAAGTTCAAAAGGTGGCTGTTCCAATTAACAGCTACAAAATATTTCTGTAGGTTGGTCAGTGTTTTGCAGCAGGGGCTGGTCAAGGTCACTTAGTGTGAAATGTTGAGTTGAATTTTGCAGCTCAGTAGTAATGAGCTTACATGGGAATCAGAGTGTGATCCAGCAACCAAAACCTGGACTGCTGACCACATTTCCTGTTTGCTTAGTAAGACCCTGGTCAAAGTGTTCAGGAGCTACAGCTATATACATACATTTTTCCAGTGGCAAAGTATGACAATTAGCTAACTGGCTATATCAAACTTGCTGTCACTCAAGTCCCACTGAAATACAGGTTTTAGTGCACAATTTGCACATGGTTCAATTGGTTTAACTATAACTGGCAGCAGTAACAACTTTCAATTTCCAATCATAATTTCAATTTTTTCATAAATTCCTTTGATGGAGCCACAGCGCTCACTTTTTTAGTTTCAGTCAGATTGTATTTATGCACACTTTAGATTCCTCAGCATTTTCAGGCTAAGGGCCAAAGGGAATTTATTACATCTCTTTCTCCCCAAGACTGCAGACTCATTACACCATACTGGTAGTATTACTCTATTATCATGTGGGAATCCATCAGAACTAGGCACAAAGCCCACGTTTGGGGAAATGTACTATAGTTTAGTTTCTGCTCTCCTGATGGTCTAGGCAACGCATTCATCTATGTAGCTCATGCATGATTCATGTATCCTTGTTGCTGTGATAAAAAGGAGGGAAGGAAATAGGAAAGGAAAGTAAACGAGGTAGAGGAGGAAATGAGAGTACAGTGGAATAAAAAGTCATAGGCGTGTAGCAGAGAATTAGAGAAAAAGAAAGGATGAAAAGGAGAAGACAAAAGGTGAGAAGAGAAATCACAGAAGGGGAGTGGGAAATGAGGACAGCAACAGAGAAATCAGAGGAGTGGAAAAGTGTGGACAGCAGGGGAGAGGAGAGGAAAAATCAGAGAAGAGGAGGATGCAGTGAGGTCCCAAGGCCAGCCACAGGGTCAGCTGTCAGAATGATAAATGGGAACCAATCCACCCTTCTTCTTCCTCTCCTCCTCTTCAGCCCCCACCCTGTCTTGCTCTTGACCTCCACCCTCCATCCATCTCTTTTCCTTTCTTTACTCCTTTCCCTTGATATCTATCTATCTATCTATCTATCTATCTATCTATCACTATTTGCCTTTAAACGCTGTAAGTCACTTTACAGCTTAATACGACCAATGTAATGTATACACAAAGCTAAGTTTTGATCACATTTGCCAGGATTAAATGCAATTTAGTTGAATTTATTGCCGAACTTATGACTGCTACCCTGTAACTGTGTTTTTAAAATGAAACACTTGTGTGGTCCTGGCTTTGAACACAACAAAACCCTTACAGGTGCCTGTTTCTTGGCTCATGTCCCTTTCTAAATTGCCACACCTCACGCCCCTGGCAAGCAACAACATCTTATCTACTACTAAAGGGTCAAAGGAAATCAAGGATGTACAGATATTGACAAAGACAATCTGCACACACAACAGGTAACAAATTATATCTGGGGTCGTTAAAACAAGGTTGACACAAAGACACTTAAAGGCGCAATATCAACAAATGTATTAAAGAAGACAATTTAAGATATAAAGATATAAAAAAATCTATAAGATGAGGCTGCGATCAGATGACAACTGAAACAGGCTTCGGGTTTGGTAGGGGAGCATGTTCACAATGGGCTGAGTGTGCACACACATACACACACTTATAAAAGCCTACTCAAACACATCTCTGTTGATGTTCTAATGAAGTTAAACACCTTGAGACAAACCTGTTTTGTTAAATTGCTTTATGAATATATTTGACTTGAAGAGCCAGATCAACACACACTTGGAAGTGCACAGCTGCATGCTGCATTCATACACACACGCACACACACACATTTGGCAGTGATCCTTGCCACTAGCATGCAGAAAGATGACTTTGTCCCTATTGGAGGACTGACAATACATCACCCTATTATACTCTATTGTTTCTGGCTGCAGTAGCAACATTTATTATAATTCATCCAATGCTAATACTGTGTGTGTGTGTGTGTGTGTGTGTGTGTGTGTGTGTGTGTGTGTGTGTGTGTGTGTGTGTGTGTGTGTGTGTGTGTGTGTGTGTATGTGTGTATTTGTACTACATAGCGAGGACTGGAACACATTTTTTTAAACTACAGAGTGGGGACAATTTTGTAAAGTGAGAACATTCTGGCCGGTCTTCACAACTTCACAACTTCAAGGGCTGTTTGAAGGTTAAGTCTTGGTTTTAAGGTTAGGGTTAGGTGTAGGGTTAGGGTTAGGCATTTAGTTGTGATGGTTAAGGTTAGGGGAAGGAGCTAGGTAATGCATTATGTCAATGACGGTCCTCACAAGGATGTGTGTGTGTGTGTCCTAGAGATTTCTTCAGATATGTTTTGGTGCCTGCGGCTCAATCACAATGCATGTGTATGTGTGTGTTTGACCCTCCTAGAATGTGTGTGTGCATGTAATTTGTGCCCAATTATGTACTTTGTTTGCGCAAAAACAAACAAAACTGGTGTGTCTGCATATATGCGTGTGTGTATTGTTATGTATGTGAGTGTGAATCTATTACTTATGCTGGGGAGGTATAGTGGTATCGGTGTAGCGTTGCGGGGGAGAATTGCTTTCTTACTCACAGAGCAATCAACCAGCTGTCCTCTGTACAAACAAACAGGGTACAACGATCAATACGGATATCAAACACGTCCCACTGTGGGGGGGGTGTGTGTGTTTAAATATGTGTCTACGAGTCAGAAAGGAGAAGGAAAAGAGAAAGAGGAGGCAAAGTGTATGAGTATGAAGAAAAAAAAAGAGTTTTGCTGCAATCTAAAACAAGATGCCACTGCAAAACTCACACTTCGGGTTAGATGTGCGTGTTGTGTGTTTGGATTAAGTATTATAAGTTTAATTTTTGTTCAAACCCTGGCTTATGAAGAGTAGAAGTGGATTGTTACTTTTCTTATCTTATAAATAGTTCAAAATGTCTCCCTCAGTAGACTAGAATCACATCTCAACCATTTTACATACACACATTTGCATATAACCTGACTAACAGTAAAACCTGTTGTGGTAAATTAATATAATAACGGAGAAAAAGGCAAATCACCACATGATTTTCTTGTGCACAAGCAAATAATGTACTAAAACAAGGCATAATATGATATGATGATCGATAATATGGATGATCTGAACATGGGCACATCATGGGTATGTGGCCAGAATGCAGTTTTAAATAGGCAAACATGATAAAATATACTGACAAAGTGTGCAAAAATACAAGTGTTAAGAGACTGTGGAAATATTGAGAAAGATACACATGTTGATACTGCGCATGATACACGTACTGAAAATGACTTGCATTTAAGTCAAATTAAGCTTACATCTCCACAATGCCCTCAGGGAGGTTGGCTGGTATTTCAGTAAGGCCTTTACGACGACAGTCCACTATGTTGTTGTTACAGCTGCAGCTGGCTGGACACACAGCTACCTGAGGAACACAAGTCCTCGACTCTGTCTGTGCTGGACCTGTAGACAGCAAAATACAGATGCAATATATCAGATTCTGAAAGCATCAAACAGAGATGGCTTTAATTTTATTCAATATGAGATTGTTTTTGTTGGTCTGCTGCCAAATATGAGGAAGAGAATAGGAGATTCCTCCATACATGCAGCTACATTCACTCTCATAAATTCTGCAATCAAATTTTAGCTTCTGTTTAATTCCTAAAATTCTTTGTGATGTTTTTATACATTTTATCCAAGTTTCTCTCATTGGGATTAGTGTCAGCTTCAGTGTCCCATGATGGCCTTTGTGTTATTTCAGAAGCATTTGCATCCTGCCAGGAATAAAATTCTTTGGGGGAAACATGGAAACATTTTTGGTATGAAACATTAAGTACTAAATATCATCTGGCCACAGCATATACACAAAAACATTGCTAGATATGAGCAGAATGCAGAAAGAGAGAAAAGGAGGATGGAAGGGTAGGAACTTCGGGAGATAGACAGGAACATGAAAAAGAAATGGAGGAAGGAATGGAAGAGGGATAAATGGTGAAAATGAGGAAAGATGGGGAAAAGGGAGTGAAGAAAGTGAAGAAAGTAAAGAAAGAACAAGAGAAATGAATCTGTTATTGACACCTAAAGTAAGGGACGGGAATGGAGAAAAGTGTGGTAAAAGGATGTCTGTGGAGTATGTAGGCAGAAAAGATTAGGCTAAAGGCTAATAAAGAGAGCACTGCCTGACAGTCTATTAGCACAGAGAGCTGAATCAGAGGCCTATAAACAGTGTCTATACTATCTGCAGCTGATAACACTACTGCTCTTATACCGGCCTTTTGGCTGATTACACGCTCTACATGGTGTAATTCTTTCAGTGCTATAAACTCAATGCAGAGCTGTTTGAAGATGATAACAATGCTGCCTGTAATAATGGCCTTTATGTTTATTAGATTCTCTGTATTGTGTACCTCTATGTCAAAGAGTCTCTACTGTCAAATAAACTAAACACTAAATCCAACCGTGAACTTCTTCTTGAGTCCATGCTGTATGTCATATTTATATCTGTATTGCTGAATAGCTCTAGGTCAATTCTGTGTCAATATTACAATAAAAACATCACTTTAAAGGCACAATTTTAAAAGTAGTATTATAATTCATGTGTCAATTGTATGTAGCTGCAATGGAGCCAAAACTGGCAGCTTTTCTTCAAAAATGTTTTCATGGGTTTTGTTCCACAGCCAATTTTAAAAAAAAAAAGTTGGGTAAAACCAACAACATGCCAAGTTAGGGCTTTTTTTATTACCACCTTCACTTAAGTAAGAGTCACATCATAACTTGAGGAATAGTGCATACCACAATAATTCCTGTGCTTCAGCCATACTCTTTGTTATTTCAATTGAATATCTTGTGTATGTGTGTTTATGTAAGCTCACCATTGCAGACAAAATCCTTCTTCTGCACATCTGGGACATTGAGGCCCCTCATGTGGGCAGGGACCATGCACTGGGTGAAGGGAGCCAAGCCCCGCCTGGCTCTGAGCCAATCAGAGAGCCAGGACAGGTGACAGTCACAGTGGAGATTGTTGGAGTGCAGACGCCTGAGACAGATGGAGAAACAGATGAGTTATTTTTAGGAAAATGGGTGTAATTAAATACTGTCATTAGTTTAAAATAAGACCCCAAACAAGAAACATTAACACAATAAACTCTTGATTATCCTATCTGAAATGTTAACCTTCTGGAGGCAAAAGTCTCAAAAAGTCTGTGAAGTTAAACTGAGCCCATCAGCTCAGTAAGAGCAAATGTATTTGAGTCTGTATTCAAATAGGTTCTATTTTTCACACAGCTTACATCCTTGGCCAGGATCATGAGGCTGTTGCTTAGGTGAAACACACAAACAAACAGGCACTCACACACAAACGCAAAGAGTAATATCCTCAGCTCTCATTTCCCCAAGGTCTGTGACAATATGACTCCCTTCAGAGGGAGGACGCATACGGCTAAATCACAATCCATTCAGACAGACTGAGAGGCAGAAAAGAGACAGAGACAAAGCAGGGAAAGAAGAAGATTATGATTCTGGAAAAAGAGACTGAAAAGGGTAAAGGAAATATTCAGACATGAAGAGAGTGGACACAAAGAATGAATGTCAGAAAGAACATTATTACATTAAGAGAGAAACAGAATCAAAAAATGAGCATGAGGTGAAAAAATTTAGCAAAACTGAGAAAGATCTTTTTATCACTTTTGGCTTGATTTCATAGTGGCTAGCTAAGAGTGATAGGAATTGTTGATTACATGGGCTGCATCTTTGATCCCTGGGACTCCAGACCCCCAAATATTTTCTATTTTATTTTGTTTCAAAGGGTCAGTTCAACAAAATTTCAAAAATGCATATTTTCTCACATGCCTCCTGTAGTATATTGCCATACATTTTGTTTTGGGTTTATGTGGCCATGTTTTCAGATATCTATCTCTAAGTTCTCCTCCTCAGTCAACATCCTTTTTGCCTGTGATAATTCACAGAACACGTAAAAACAACTGTTTTTATTAGAACTATTTCTTTGAAAGATAGTGCCAATCCCTGTTAGCAGTGAGGTCTGACGATTATCCTGAGTTACTGGAACGCTGTTTCTGAGAGGGATGTTACTGGGTTTTTTAAATGTAATTTTTGATGAGTGACAAAAAAATTCCATTTACACAAATGCACAATGCACATATCTCAGAGATGGATATTTCAAAACCAGGACAAAAAAGCAAAACTGTCTCCATGGCTATAATTCACACTTACTACTAGATGTAGCTGAGAAAATATGTTGGGTTTTTTTGTAAATTGTGTGAGCCGATCTTTTAATGCATTATGCTGCACTTTGCATAACATTGTACATGTGACATTGCAACAGTGCACGTAAATTTAATGATAAGTGTGTCATCAGGTGACATTACTGAATCTCATTTTTACACAAGATGCTGATGAGAATGATCATTGCCAACTTATACATTATGTAACGTCACATTAATGGCCTTTTAAAATTTCAATTGTAGCATTAATTAAAAGGTACTGCTGAATATAGAACGCATCAGGTGATGTTTCACAGAGCTGAGACTCTACGGGCTACGCTGGCTGGATTTGAAACCTCGAGAGAGAGAGAGAGAGAGAGAGAGAGAGAGAGAGAGAGAGAGAGAGAGAGAGAGAGAGAGAGAAAGAGTGGGAACGAGAGAGAGAGATGAGGCGAAGGAGGGTGGATGAACAGCAGAATGTCTTGTCAGCATATTATATGCCAGCCGGGATATCTAGCCTTTCAGAAGACAGGCCTCCCTTTGTAATAAAGCAGAGGACAAATCCTGTTATGGAACAGAGATGGGCTCATTGATGCTAGCAGCGGGGGCAGTGGGTTTTAATACCGCGCTCCCATTATAAATCCAGTTTATAGTCAAACCCCTGCCTGGAGATAGGCACGTCCCAGCCCACCCCCGGCTCAGCCTTAATTACTGACAAGTAGGATTAAAACACAGGGGAGAATGGGAAGAGGCAGGGGGTATGGAGAAAGTGCTGTGTTTGTGTGTATGTATGTGTGTGTGTGTAGCTGTAAGTCAGTGATAGCGTTTGTTGTGCTTATTAGTTGCGGTGACTAAGGGCATGGTGCTTCTGTGAATGTGTGTGTTTGGTATGTGTGTCTGTCTGTGTGTGTGTTTATCCTTAGTATTTTCTCCAGAGGGTCACCGGGCACATCTTTAGTACAGTGAATAGCACACACACACACACACACACACACACACACACACACACACACACACACACACACACACACAGATAGAAGCAGTGGGAGTTCTAATATTTTCATTTGTTCAAATTTCTGAAAGAGAGATACCATGAGGTGATATTATTACTGCTAATAGAATAGATAGACACTGCAGAAAAAGAGAGAGAAAGGAAGAAGGAGAAGACAGAGAGATAGATGAATGGATTTAAAGAATATTACAAAAAAAGAATAGAAGGAAAAAATATATGTTAAAGCAGCCGTATGAAGAAATCATAGATTAAGATGGCAGGCGAGGTAAGCCATTTCATTTTGAAACACACACACACACACACACACACACACACACACACACTTCTCTAACTTTCCCGCTAATCAAATCAGGGACATCTCTAAACATTTGATTGAATGAGTCGTTTTTATAAAAGCAGCAAATTCAATACTGGGATCTGAGGGCGGCAAAGAAGAACGGACACAAAATTTAATACAGAGGAGGCAGCAAAAAGGAGGCGGAGGATGAAGAGGTAGAGTGGGAGAAGGGACAAAGAGGAGGAGTATGGACTAAGAAATGAACAGAAGGAACAGAAGGACAAAAATGAAGAGTGGAAAGAAAAAGAGGAGGAAGAGAAAAGGGAGGAGAGGAGGAAACAGAGGAAGACTGAAGGTGAAGAAGTAGGTAGTAAAAAAAGAGGAAGCAAGAAAAGGAGCTGATAGAAGGAAGGAGAACACAAAGAGAAAAATGACATGAGTGACAGGAATATCAGAGAAATATGAAAGGAGTGCAATGATGGCAAAAACAGAGAATACATGATAGGAGAGGCTGAAAAGAGAGATTAGACTAAGCGAGGAAGATGCAAAAAGAGAGAGAACAAATGTGAAGTGGAATGCACACATAGGAAGGAGGAGGAGAGAAAAAAGGAAGAGGACGAACGAGGAAATCAGAGGAGACAGTCACTCAGTGTTGACAAAAAACAGAAGCAGACGAGTGCTTCTGATTAAAAGATATTGGATATTGGTAACTCTGCACTCAATCTGCTGGCAACTGTGTAGCTGCGCTGCTGCCTGGAATCCAATTTTAAAAGGCTGATTTCAAGCCGTATCGCCACTAGCATTGCAGCAGTATGCAGGAAATATAGAATCCTTGCCATGTGATCGGCTGTTGATGGATGCTGACATTCAAAAGTTGAACAGAGAAAATGCTCATAAAAGATAAATAGAAATCTGCGATTATTATCCTGCTTGTATTCAGATGGGTTGTGTATTTAGAAATCCCCATTTCTGAATGTTAAGTAGGGCTGCTTGACCACACAAGTGCCTCTTAAAAATTATGATTTGGGGAGGAAATCCCATTCTATGCATGCTGGTTTGGCGTAATTAAACCCCAGTGTGGCCAGCAGGAATGCAACCAATGGTCTGCCTCTCAGACAGTCCCACTGGATTATGGGTAGTCTCCCTTGAGATGTCGTGCCATCGCCTTGGCAACTATAAGATCTCCTTCACACAACTAAATACAGAAAAAACACATAAAAAGACACATACACACACACAAATCAAACCCCAATTCTAATGAATCAGAAAGGATGACTTGGCCTGGGGTTCATGTTGGATCATGTGTGTGTGTGTGTGTGTGTGTGTGTGTGTGTGTGTGTGTGTGTGTGTCTTAGTGTCTGTGCTCACATCAGTAACATCAGTATAGGAGGTTTCTCCTAATGAACCAAAGCACATTGAACTTTAGAGCCTAAACAACCCTTTCTTGTGGTATTAATGAGGTTACCATTACTAGTGTGTGTGTGTGTGTGTGTGTGTGTGTGTGTGTGTGTGTGTGTGTACGTAATGGCCACATGATTATTCACAGTCATGAAACAATAGAAGAGTTGGTCTCTTATTATGACATGATTAGATGATCACACAGACCCTGCTGCCATGCTGTGTGTGTTTGTGGCGTGTGTATATGAAAATGAACATTAGTTATGTGTGTGCAGTCTCTGTACTTACTCAGTTTGTATGAAAGTAGGCACTAATGCATCTCTGTGCATGTGTATGTGCAACCACAGAGTGCGTGTGTGTGACCATCTGTAGTATATGTTAGTAGTTTTCTGTGTGTGTCTGTTTGTGATTGTGTGTTATACTCACAGTGTCCGCAGCTTGGGCATGTGGTTGAAGCTCGACAGGGGGATGAGGGTGATGTTGTTATTGTTGAGGGTGCTGGACAAAGAAACAGAAGAAAAAGGGCAGAAAAGAGAAAAACAGATTGTTAGAAAAATAAGACCCTGGTGCCACTTATTGGTCTGGTGGTTTAAACTCTGACGTAAGTCAAATTAAATTCTATCCAGAATGCAGGTTCAAGTCCTTGTCACCTTCTCCCTGGCCTCTCACAGAGAACTGCCACAGATCTCCAAGTTTGGTGACTTTTGTTTTAGAGTCATACTTGAATAACTAAGTTTACAAGAACCTTTGTCTATGCCAGTGGTTCCCAAACCCCAAATGGGTTGCAAAATGAATTCTCAGGGGGTCCTGAGATGGCTAGTAGAATAGCAAAGAATCAAAAACATATTTTGCTACACCAAAGCATGTTTTTTCAGGCTTTTCTGTAATATTTTCTTGTTAAATACTGTATAGTATTACTAAACCCTTTAAGTTCCGGAAAATTATTTGAATTAAACAATCTGAGAAAGGAAAATCACTCATAGGACAATACATACCATATTAAACCCATGACAAGGGGCCCAAGTAGATATTACTTTGTTTAAGGGGACACAAGTCAAAAAGGTTGGGAACCACTGGTCTACTTTCTTCATGTGGCTCAGATGGTCACTTCATCTTCTATGATATCTTTCTTGTATGTTTTTGTAAAGCACATTGTGACTTATCTCTGTGAAAAGCACTTTATAAATAAAGTTTACTTACTTACTTTTAAAAACATTTATGTATTGTTTAATGTTAGACATCACTGTACACTCACAAAACTGTTAAAACTAAATTGAATGGACAAAAAAGACATTTAGTTCAATAACTGAGCTTAACTTAAGAACTTTTAGAATTGCTTAATCGGATCTATGGTGCACTGGAGAGCACACTGGCACAAAATCGTATGACCACAGGAGAGTTCTTTAATTTATTAATGACATACATTATTGTCCTGTCTTTTTTACTGATAAAGTAAAGTTTTTCTTTATCTGAACTGAAGGTCTCAGTATAGGGGGGTTTGTATGATGTAGAGATTGTAAAGCCCACTAGGACAAATTTGTAATTCTGGGTTATATGAATAAAATTGACATGATTTGAATTAAAATTATACAAGCAATGCTGGTACATTTCAAACATCATCAAAACTGCAACACACTGCATTTGCAAATTCTGACCTTCTGTCCAGGGTGCCGCAATTGTGCCAAGTCATCACATATAGTTTTAACTCATTATTTATTGATACACACACATATGAACACACACACACACATCCCAGATCTGTGCTTCTTCCACCTCTAACTCATAAGCAGGTCACTGCTGTCTCTTACTATTAGCTCTCTCATAAACTACACTCTGTATCATATGTAGTATCGACCTAAAGTGGAATGAAAAACAAGGTTGATTGTCATTACAACCCAACACACACACACACGCACACACAAGCAATCCCACTCAGTGTGTTGAAGAAACACAACACTTATTGATTCTCTGTGGTTTTCATGTACAGAAATGGAGACAGAAATGAGAGCAGAGAAAAGAAAATGCAGAAAAGACAACTATTTCATCAAAGCAGTCCACAGGGGGGATGAGATCGCATTGACAGACTGGTACAAGCTGGTAAAGCTGCATATACAAAACACTCGCGGGGTGGGGGAAATATATGAGATCACAAGCAGGTCCCTCATGACTGAAGCAGTGCACACATGCATATAAAAATGACAATACAGCAAAAAAAAAAAAAAAAAAAAAAAAGAAACCCACAAGACTGGACAAACACATACAACTTACATTATGTGGTCATAGTGCAATGAACATCATGTGAAAAACAGAGCAAATACTTCAGTTATTATCCTTAGAGGAACTTTAGGCTATAAATAAGGTTCAGTCTTTGGGATTTTTTACTGATTTTCACCCCAAAAAAGTAGCAGTCTGGTTTAAAACAATTTTCACCCTAAAATATATTGTTTCCTGATGCAAGAAGACACTGACCACTGAAGTTTACAGTAAACAAGGTCATCAGAAATTGCTTCCAGAGTTAGAAAGTGAAGAAAAAAATTTGGAGATGAACTGCAAATGAACTACTGATCATGCACCAGATGTGCCAATAATTAAATAAAAACAATACAGTATATGGATAAACTCTGAGCTGCAAGTGACATTTTTAAAATATGTTTTCAGCCAGATCTTTGTATTATTCATTTTATAATCAAAATAAACAGAAACATTTCCAGATTGATTTGGGCAGAAATAAAACAATATACTGCAAAAATAATGTCCCCTCATTATAACTTGTGAGACTGTTGGCTTGAGTAAAATATTTACAGGAAAAATTCAACATTAAAACATGCGTAAATGAGAGAAATCCAGGGATTTCTAAAATTTATACTGCAGTATAAATTTTCTGGTGGCTTGTAGGAGCCAATATCAACACAAGCCAGTGCAACCCTTTGCTTTGTTTTTGCCCAAGTTTCATGGATCATTAATTTCACTGGATAGAAAATAGGGCTAGTTTACTTTACATATCACCCGAAACCTTGTGTATTCAAAGAGTCATTGTTTCAGGACGAATGAGGACTGAGCGGTCATTTTTTATAACTGAAAACCATTCATTTTTCAAGTCTGACAATGTGTTTTTAATGCTTTCCGACAAGGACAAGGTCAGGCCCAAATTCAAGATGAGAGGATTTTTTTTACAGCATCTGCAATATGTTTGTGCCTAAACATACAGTGTGACCACTGAGTGTTCGTATTTCACCGACAAAAATCAAGGATGGTTTGTTTTACACATTGTCGTCACAACTGTTCAAAATAGGGTCATTACCGGTGGTTTGCTGTGTTTTTACTAACACCCACTCAGACTTAAAATAGACTGTTTTTGTTTCACTCTGTTGATGTTACTACTTTTCTTTCTCTTTAATTCTCTCTCCTTCCGATTCTCTTTCTACATTCCCCTCCCTGCCAGTATAGCCTCAGTGGCCTTGGTAGACGGATTAAGTTTCACACTCACTCTCACATACACACACACACACACACACACACATCAGGAGTGCTGCTATGGTCAGCCCTGTCAGGGGTGATTCCACCCAGTATATATAATTTAATTGTGAAATAACAATAATTTCCCTCTGCAATTTCCCTGTCAGTTATTCTCCCACTCACTCCGTTCAACCCCCCTCCACATCTCTATGCCTTAATAAAGTAGTGACTGGACTGATTTAAGCCAAGATAAACACTAAAAACATCATTTAGAAGTCCACAACTATGTTTTATATTGTGGCCGTTTTTTTCCAGCTCATTTTACATGCCTCTGGCCATGGCTGCACTCTTAAAAAATGGCAGATATCTTTGATTTGAGGTGATCATAAAAAATATATGCATTTTGGCAAAGAGAGAAATTGTTGCAGGAAGTTCACTGTTTAATATTGCAAAGATATAGTGGATCCAGTTGGTAAAAGTGAAATCCCCTTACCAAAAGAGGACTATGATAAACAACTAAAAAGTGTTATAGTTGCCTCTGTTTGCCCAAAAACATACAGATGGGATGAAACATCTCATTTTTAAATTTTGGGTGCATTTTAAAACTGACAGAAATGTCTGATCTTTTTATGGTGTGATTAGAGCTGGCACTGAGTGATATAAGCTACAGGGAAATAGCCAGAATACTGTACACCTGTGAATTTCTGCAAGATTTGATTCAAGTCTTTACTTTTACAGTGTAAAGTATCTGATTGGTCCAGATGGGGACTTTCCACTGGTTTTGCACTCCACCTTATGTCAGTCTAAACTTTATAATCCTGTAGCCTTGACAGATCCCAACACACCATACTGTACTTCCACCACAAAATCACACAGTGCAAACCAGAACATTGGCTGTGTAGTCGCAGTCCCATTTACAAATGTTTCACAACTGATGTTATATGGTTAGGAAAATACTTTGTGTGCTGTGTATTAGCATCCTGTGTTGCAGCTGTTTCCAAAGTGACGTTATGCTTTGAGTGAGAAAGCTTTATTTTTTCGCAAGCCTTTGACTCCTGTGTCTTATGACTGCTTTTAGAACTGATTTTACAGCTAATGTTACTTCGTATACTGCAGCTGTGTGGACCAACAGGGTTAAAGATATATGATTTATAGGTTAGACTCTTGTGTCTTGGGTCCCTGGGAGTTCTAAGGCAATCGCAATGATTATGCCTTTAATCTTGTGTATGTACAGTACATCATAAGATCATCGGTCAATATCTCTAACATGGGATAGCATGGGACAGTGTGCAGTTACAATGCCCATTAAAAGACTCAACTTTCTTACAATCCTTTTCAAAAGTAGTGATTTGTCTTTGTTCTGTCATTTATTTTAAGGTGGACAGTGTTTTTTTCACTGTTCTTATATTCTCATATACGTCCTTAAAAGACTAAACTAATCATATACAGTATATAGATTTTAATATAGGTTTAGCCAATGTATAGAGCCCACATTTTACTGGAAGCTTGCTGCTCTGCAGATTAATTATTAGAGAAAAGCCTGTTAAAAAAAAAATCACATTTTGTTTTTGCAGTCACAGTAAAAGAGAGCTCAAGGATTGGTCCAACACTGTTTGCGACACACAATGTTTCTATTACAAAATGCCTATTCAGCTCTATTTTTCCTTTTTAATTTAAGATAGGCTGCAGTGACCGCTGCAGTGGTATTGCAGGATACATCCATGATCCCTGAATGTGTGTGTATGTGTGTCTGTTTGCTGGCGTATACATGCTTGTCTGTGTGTGCTCTAGTGTGTATTCTAGAGTCAGCATGTACAGTACATGCTTGTGTGTGTCTGCATGTGTGTGTGTGTGTGTGTGTGTGTGTGTGTGTGTGTTTTCGATGCAGTGGTCTCTCTGTTGCCGTAAAAGGCCTCTGCAGTCAGTGATGGAGGACACTCTTTAGAGGCAACCCACCAAGGAGATGCTATCGCTTGTGTTTGTGCCTGCTTGTGTGTGTATGAGGGTGTGTCTGTGTGTGTGAGAGAGAAAGAGAGCGATGTTATCATATGTGTCTTTGCTGCAGCCTAAACACTGAGGTCAAAGCCTTATTTGTCAATCTTTCCTCCCTCGTACACACACACACCCAAACATACATATAAAGAGGGTTAACTGGCTATTTTCAGAGGTCCAAACATCTTCTGCTCTACTTTTACGATCCTGGATATTAAGCCAGGCATGAAAAATACCTTAAATAATAAATAAACACTTCAAAACAGCTTTTGACAATGAGCTTGCTTTTTAGTATTTGACAACATTACTGTGTGCAGAGTATGACACATGACAACTTGAGAGAGAACACACACTTCATGTAATCTTTATCAGCATTTAGATCGTGTGGTAAAATCAAAGTAACAACATATTCCACCTAACTGGTATCTTTCTTTGTGTATGCCTTGTTGTATTTAAACATGGCAAATACATCATAGTCCCTGCAGAAATGTTGCATTTCAGGAAGAACAAGACCGACCGTCTGTTACTTGTGAAACGACAGAGAAAGAAAATGCTGGCACACGGGCAAATTGTGATCACCTGCGTTAAGTTTGGAAAGATACAGATACAGTATATAATTCCTATCAGAATTTGATGTAATTTTAAAATTACCTAAATCAAATACAGAATTCCATGAACTTTTTCGCTGTTATATATTTTATTGTTGCATATGTTATATTTCATAATACATATCTGATCTATCCCGCATGCCAGCAAAAAGTGGTGTAAAAGTGGTGTAAAAGTAAAAAAAGGTGGTTTCTGTGAGAAGAAGTCAGTGATGTTTTTCTGTGGGTCAAGATGAAAGTTCTTGTTTATAAAAGCAATATTCTACATGCTCTCCAAACCCCTGTGACCTTCAAGTTCAAGGTCATAAATTTATGACCTTAAAAGATATAATTTCATATAAATAATAGATAATTAGGAATAATTAGATCTAGGAATAATAAAAATGTGAAATTTTAGATATGAATCTACAAAAAGGACACATGCATCTTGCTGTATTTATGTTTGTCTGGCTGTTCTTGAGTTCTGTTCAGTTGTATATTGTTTCTATTTGTGTCTGACTCCACAAAGTCTGAGCTGCCGTTGCATGTGTGTGTGTGTAATAAAGTGAATTTTCTATTAGTCTCTATTATGCTCAATCAGCCTTAACAGACACAGATCAATACACTGACAGAATGTCTGAATTACCTCAGCCACTAAAACGTAACAATGTAACTTTATGACTGTGATTACAACCAATATTGACTTCATGTTCAATATGATTATTTTCTCTTGTAATCACTAACATTAGTTATGGTCTGTGAAAAGGAAAAGAGAGAAAGAAGAGCTCTGATGACTGAATTACCAAACACAATGTAAAATGTATCATAAAATGTACCTTTATGTAACAGTATCGAATAGTTATTTTAGTGTTAAGTACTTTTATTAAATTTCTGATTATACAATACTCATACTGCAAAGGGCTGGTGAACAGTGTATCAGACAGACTTCCACAGTTGCTGGTAATCCTTTTCCAGATAAATCTAAATGTCTTTGCCAGTTTATAAATTATTCTTCTAGTGTGTGAATTTTAAAAATAATTTAAATACTGAAAACTTAATTTAAATAATGTTGAGCATTCATTATTGGAAAAGCAACTACTATCTGAAGATAATTTCCCCAGCAGTTCTAATATATGAGCAGCCAGTTAACAGAAGTGTTATGTTTTTGTAAACCAGAGGCTAAACTTCATTGTTACCAGTGGAAAAACACTAAACTTTATATTCATTTTCTGCAATTATCTTGGAATATCAGACTTTTTCTAGTGCTGATGTCTCATTTTAGATAGAGCTCCTGGGGAAAACGCTTCCAGTGCACTTGGACCTACTCTTGAAATCTCAAATCAATACTCCATTGTGGGAATGAAACCACTAACTGAAAGCACAACAAAGCAATTTTATGACCCTACTTACAACTGCATTGTTGCTACGATTGATCAAACTGCCTCTAATAATTGCAAACATTATATAGAAATCTTTGATGGGGCAAATCGAAGATTCCAGAAACACACATTGTTTTTATCAGTGTCTTACTAGTGACTCATCATCAGTGACTCATCATAAGGAATGCCAGGTCAATGCAATCAACGACCTAACTGGTTAGAAAACTGGCAGCTGGCCGTCTTGATGGTGTTGATCTTTGCACCAACTGCTTTTATTCAACTCTACTTTCTGAGAGTATGAACAAAATAGATATGGTTTGCAGACAGTTATGAGACGGGAGTCAATGGTACAAATACTTCTTTTGAATAAACAGTTTGAGCTCATAGTCTCTTTAGCAAGATTTGTCTAACTTATTAAATGAGATGATGTACAATCCTGACAACAAAATGCCAGGAGAGCTATTGTGACTAATGGGTATCATATTACCTGCTAACTAGTAAAATTAATTGTTAGTTCAAACACAGAGATACTCAGCAAAATTTTACACCAAAAAGCTGCCTCAAAAGACCAGTAGAGTGCAATGTATCCACAAGACATTTTATGTTTTAAATTTTAATACAAAACTGACTTATTCTTGCTTGTGAAAACTCACCCTTCTCATTCTCTGCCTTCGTACTGTAAAATCAACTCACAGTTATTGTAACAGCAGCATGATAAGTTCATGTCCCTTCTCTGGAGGTTGTTGGGGGAAATAGCCTATGGCATTAAATTAAATTAGTTCCATACGGTTAAAAATGGCAATGTGGATCATAATTAATGTTCACAAGAAAAATCTAAGACCTCCAGCTGACCACCTGCATTCAATAAATCGTGTGTAAAACATTCAATATCAATACCTAAAATAAAATGCAAAGGTTGTGCTGTAATTAATTTTATCAAGTTAAATCAAGCTAACATGCCTGTTTTCTAAATTGAATCTTTTCAGGAACCAAACTGGCATTCCAGTGCCGTGACTGAAAAAATATTGATTGGAATGATGCAAAATGTTATTTGGCAGAAAATGTGGGGTGAACAGCAAACAGGGTGGACAGGTTAAAGGAGATATAAATTGTATCAGAGAGGAATGTTGATTGTCATTTAAAGCATGTATTAAGATAAACTGTGACGCCAACATTCATTTTGGAGTGTGGGTGTAAACAGGTTTAAATTCATCCAATGACTAGGAAGATCCTTGCGTTTAAAATCTATTCTTAATCTATTTTACATAAGTACTCATGTGCAGCTGTAGCTGAAGCATAAAACTACAAGAACATGCATATTATGTGCAGTACAATTTTTTTTTTTTACTCACTCAAAAGAACAAAATCTTACTGCAAAATGGCACAAGCTGAAGCCTCAGAAATCAAGGGTTCTTTTGCAAGCATCTGATGATAATTCTAACAAAGCTGTGGTAATCCTAATGACTTACCAGAAATGACTTGTTAGTTAAATGAGTGACCTAAAAATCAAAGACAAAAGATATATAAACATGTTGTCTTGATGTCAGGTTTCTGAAGGAATGCTGAGGAATGGCAGTTACTGGAGCCAGACCATTTGGGCAAAGGTGGACTTGACATGGGACGAGCCACCTTATTGTAGCTACCTTTGTGTGGTAGCAGAGACACCTAACCAGCTCCTGGCCGTAGCTTTATATTTACTGTACAGAGAGCAATTTCAGTCTCCCCATCTAACTCCCAGCAAGAAAGCAAATAAAAGTATTTCCCAAAATGTCAGATTATTCCTTTAAGAGCCAAACCTCTGTGTAAAACTGCAACAACTTTTTATTTTAAGAGAGTTTGTGGCAGTTTCTCAGTCACTTCATGACAAGAGTTTTCTTGGAGCAAAAATCTAGCAGCAAAAATCAGAACTGCAGCTTAAGGCACTTCGTCTTTGGCATTAGCACTCAACTGCAACTTGCACAAAGATCGATTTTACTTGGCTAAATACCTAAAGTACCTGCGACTTGAGAAAAGCAAATGTGCTGTAGCTTGTAGAGCCAACAGCAAAGATACTGGCTAAATCACTGTTGTGTATATTAATTGGCAATACAGAGTAGACATGAAAATATTACAGATTATTACCTTACTCTTTATTGTTCATCCAACACCAAAATATTATTTTTACATAACAGTTTTCCTAGAGTAATGTGGAGTGTGTTCTGCTGCAGGTGTTTTTCCTTTGACATGAGTTCTAACAGGAATTTATTTCTCTGAGAGCTTTCCCACACACACACTGAAAAGGGGCCAACTGTCGAAAAGGCCTAAAAGACTCTTTGAGTTGTGTGAAGAGCCCTCAGCATCTTCCCTGAGGCCTCATTATAGCTTTAGGAGAGGAGGCAAAAGGGAAACGCACAGACGCTTCACTCCTTCAATCACTCATTTGTTTAACCCCTTCACACCCTCCATTCACTCTTTCACTATGGAGAAAGAGAGCAGCTAGTAGAGGCCCCCAAATGGATGACACCCTTTCAATCAAATAGGTCACATGATCATTTAACCTCTTCACTCTTTCTAGTCACTCCTTCACCGCGAGAGAGAGGGGGGAGGGGAAATATCTGTCTATAGGTAGATCTTAACATAAATATGTATGTATGTTCGTGTGTGTCTGTTTGACCGCATGCTTGTGAGTATGGTGGGGGCCAGACAGCTGTATCCTGTCTCGCTGAGTCAGACAGTGAGATTCACCGACCCTTGAAGTAATCTAGTAGTAGTCATCTGAGAGTCATACAGTGGCGCAGCTCGATGCTGTGCTTCTGTATATGCAGCTGTGCGTGTACGTTAAGAGTGTGTAGGAACACACATGTATTGTTGTGAATGCTTGTGTGTGCCTTTTTGTGTGTGCTAGCGGGTACGTTCAACTGACAAGAACAAACAAAAGAGTTTTCAGAGATGTAACTCTGTGTGAATGAAAGCTTGAGTGTCTTTATAAGTGTATAAATATGTGTGTGTGTGTGTGTGTGTGTGTGTGTGTGTGTGAGGTTGTTTAGGCTATGAGACACAAAGAAACAGAGAAAGAATGGGATATGCGAATGAATGCTCCTAGTTGAAGTGATTTTTGACCCTCCTGACTTTAATACAGAACTCTAAAGGTCTATGAGATCTGCAAACAGGCTTTAAGGGCCTTTAAGTATAAGAGTTAAGAGCTTTTAGTGGTTGAATTGTCTCATATTTGAACTTTCCCACGGGGTTTAATGCCTGCTTTACTGCTTTACCCTGGTAGCCTGGTGTTAAATCGTGTATGCATGAGTGTGTTTTGTTTGTGTCAATGTGTCAAGTATCTGTGTGTGCATTTGTACTTTGTGTATTTGTGTTGTTGCATACATATGTGTGTGTATGTGAGTGTGTGTAGGATAGTTTAATAAACTCGAGTGTTTGAACAACCAAAGTCGCGCAATTTACTCCTCTCATCTCTGAGAAAATTGACATTTCCAGAGTGTTGCCGTTGGAAACCACCCTGGGAAAGCTCAACTGTTTACAACCCAAACCGAAAAAGCACTAGGGGGTTGAAATAATTAGTAGTTAAGGTATTTTCTGACTGAATCTTGAGCTTTACCGCATCTAAAATTATATTTATGACAGAGTAAGCATATGACTGACCACCTTTCAGGTGATGCGCAAAAACAGTGAAATGATTTTCTCTCAAAGAAATAAACCATTTTAAGTGAAACCTTGACATTTCAAAATCCAGTCTGTTATTTTTCTGCTGAAAATATAGTTGCACAAATGGAGGCAAGAAAAGGTTTCTGTATTGGCACTTCAATTAACTGAATAATGGATGTTTGCATTATTCCTCACTGAGACCAGTAGGTGCTGAGTGCTGCAAGCTTTTCAGATTGCCTGACGGACAAAGGAAGAAACTTTGTCCAATAATGTGCTAAGCGCTTGGTGAAGAGTTATAACAGATTAAAGCTTGAAATATGAAGGTATCTTTGTGAAAAATCAAGGCTCTTTGAAGTGGGGTGTAAATGATAGCCTGAATGTGGAGTAAAGTTACAAAATCTGTCCCTAAAACTGCAATCTGATTATGTTGATTTTAATCAAATTAACTGACACTAAGTAAACAGGGATACAGGATGATTATCATTGGACACTCCCATGTGGTTTGGCAGAAGGCTTTATGTGTGTGTGTGCATATGGGAGACAGAGAGAAATGCAGAGAAATGGATATATATGTGTGTGTGTAGGAACACAATGCCAGACTTTTGCTTTCTGATATATCATAATATGTCACCTTTGTCTTCCGATTGAATACAAATGCTTTGTGGGTTTCCAAAATGAAAATCTGCAAGCAAGACACAGAGAAGCAAGGGAGAGGGGAGAAGGAAAGAAAGAAAGAGGAGCAGACTAATAATATGGGAGGGAGGAAGACATGCAGAAAGAAAGACGTACATAAAAATCTACTGATGAGACCATTACACCTTAAACGGGAACAATTAGATTGCAGATTGCCTCTCTTCCTTGACTCTCCTCCTCCTTCCTTTTGCTCGCCTCTCATCTCTTCTCAATTGTCTTTTAGCTCTGCTTGATTTCCACCTTAAATCGCCTCTCTCTCTCTCACCTCCCCCTCTCTCTCATCACCATCTCTCCTCCTCTTTCCTGTCCTGCCACCCAGTGGGATGTGATTAATTGTGAGTGGGTCAGACTGCTGGCACCGAGCTCTTCCAATATCTGACGCTATTCCCACCTCTGCATAAACTCAGTGTTACCCGCCCTCCTCCTCTGTGTGAATCGTCTGCTACTGACTTAATGTGATACCTGCATGGCCGTTTAGGTTTGTTAACACCCCCTCCCCTGTAGCATGGTCTGAGTCAAACTTTTGTTAAAAGTACAAACTCCTGTCAGAGCATTTCAGCAATATAAATATAAAGAATGAGCATTTGAGTTATATGTAATTTTTGAAGATATTTACTTAATACAACTCAACTCACTAAAATTAACAATTTCTGCTCTTATCAAGACAGCAGACAACTGTGTATAGCTGCATAATGATACAATAAGATAATTGATATCACCTCAAACATTACACTACATTAAACACATAATAATGTATATACATAAGACTACATAAGAATGGACGAAAAGTGCAGATAGGAGTTATATTTCTATTTTTGGCTGCTATTGTCTGGTGAAAGCTCAGGTCGGGTTGGGCGATATGACGATATATACACAAGACGATAGAAAGTCAACCATCAAATAAGATTTTGTTGTAACATACATTATGAGGTAGCTATTCTTTTAATTCCTCAGGTTGTATTAGGCAATGGAGGGTGAATGTTGCAAATCAATGAACAAGACGGCATCATGACATTGTTGGATTTAAGGATTTTGCATCAATGTGATGATTGATTTTACACTACATTATCTTTCATAATATAAATACACTTTTGAATTATTCATTTTTGAACATATCAACTCAAGGTATTGTCACAGCAAGGAAAACAAAAGTGTGTGTAGGCATGCGCAGGCCTTTCCGACAGACACTGAATTAATGGGGCACACAGTAGGCTTTAGTTAGCAGTAGTTTTTAGGAAATTAAAATAAAGAAACTGTACATAAATATTTTGGTTTTGGCTTATTTTCAACTTCTAGAAACAATCAATCAACAGAATGGGTAACTCTATCCTGTCTCTGTCATCACTCCCTCCTCTGTCTGATGGCTGTATTTCACTCTGTCTCCACCCTTACTTCCCTCCTTTCCTCTTTATCTTCTCCCCTTCTTTTCTCCCTCTGCCTGACTGTCTCTTCCTTCTTTATCACCTCCATATCCTTTTCCTTCACCTGTTTTCTCTCTACCCCTCTCTCATTTTCATCTTTTTGCCTCCTCCAACCCCTCTGACCCTTTCTCTATGTCCCTCTCCAAACCAACAAACTCTAAAGCACTTTATAAATCCACTCATCATTCCAATGGAAACAGTTAACTGTCACAGTTTCTCTTTATCTCTTTTTCAGGCCCTGCTTCTCTTTCTCTTCTTCTTAGCCCCCCACCCTGTTCTCCCCTGACTACTTTCTCTAAATCCCAAACAAATACGTCTAAAACCACTGTCATTATTTTGAAGACAGTAGTTACCTTACACACTTATCTCAGCCTGTCTCCTTGGCTCTATTTATTCCCTCTCTCTTTTCCTTCCTTCCCATCCTCCCAGCAAATGTTATACAGATATTTCTAAACTTTAAATTCTTATGTTCACTACTGACCCACTCTCTCTTGTTTTCCTGATTTCTGACCCTCCATCTTGTCTTCTGTCTTATTTGCCTTTTCTCTCTCTTTCCCACATTGCCTCATCCCCTCTCTTTCTCTCCCTCTCTCTCAGGTCAGACCCTCTGTCTTTGCCAGGGCGCTGGTTGTTGCCAGGGTGTGATGGCTCTGCTGAGCCCGCTGACTCAAACAGAAGCCAAAAGGCCAGCCAAACCAAAATCACTGAACAGCAGAAAGCTGCACTGCTCTGTTTTCTTCTGACCCCTCCGTACACGCACGCACACACACGCACGCGCGCACGGACAGATAGATACAGGCGTATACACATACAAGAAGATGTGGTCGAACATATAGGGCACAAACATGGACAAATACTGACCAAGACACTTAAAAACAGGCATCCACTTAAAGTGAATTTGCTTTCTCAGAAACATCTACAGTATGCACACACACACACACACACACACACCTACACACACCAGCCTTTGTATTACTAAACTTTAGGTTCAAGCAAGGTTCGTTTCAGGGGCTTCGATCCAGCGCCCACGCGTCGGGGATATAAGACAGATCTGGAGGCAGGACGCGACCACAGAAATGCAATCGTTACTGGGGGCGGCTGAGGCTGGACACACACCAACTGCACTGGGGATATTCTGACATGTAAGGCACGGTTTTCTCTACCCACTTACTCTTGTTTAATTTTGACAGTTCAGTACCAGTGGAGTTGCACAAACAACTACTCTATTTGGCCATACTCTAAGTTCAAATTAGACTTTAGGCAAAAGGAGTGCATGTACACAAAAATACACACACACAAAGCCAGGCTATTTCACCATACTGAAATTACTACTGGGACAAACATCCAGAAATACGCTTTCTGTCTTTTGTATTTGTTCACAATAGCAGAAGACAGATACTTAACAGCATATATATCATTCATTTGGAGCCACACCTTGTTTGTTGTGTTAGAGGATTTGTTTAAACTTTGTTTCTGTTGATAGATGTTCAAGATGTTTGAGATTTTACTCTCTTTGAATGAAAATTAAATGACTGAAATACTGGAAATGTTCTGAAAGTATGACATGGGCTTTACATTAATTTGTGTAATGATAATGAAGATAATTTATGTATGTATTCAAAAGTCTGGTTTAGTCTTTGTATACTAACTTAATAAATCGTAAACCCCTTTTAAACCTACTTAGTCATTTGTGAAAGAGACTTTCCCCTTATAAGAGAGCTGTTGGAAATATCATTAAAAAGTAATGCTAACATTCCGATTCCCATTCCAACCCATCCACTTCTTTTTTAAAGTGTATTTTCAAACTTGCAGCCATGAAGGTTTGGCATCTGGCAAAAAAATAAAGTCTGAGGAGTAAGGGAGACCCGGTGGAAGTGAAGCTGAGAAGTCAACAGCTCAGTGGGTGGAAATACAATTCATGCCTCCATCTTACAAGCTAGATGCATGTTATTCTGTTCTTCTCTCTTGATGTTTAAAGTTATTCTTGTCTCACTGCTTGGTTGAATAATCACTGAATTTCCTTGATTTAACTCCTATTGGTTCAAAGTAGACACTAAATTACCTACAACAGTAGATTTTGTAATCCCACCAAATAAGAGGAAAGGGGTGTGGGCAATGATGAAGGCGAAAAATACAAAAACGACAGGAAGAAGCAGAGAGGAGGAGAATAAGGGTATACAGAGATATAGAAAGTGAAGAAGAGGAGGGGCAAACCATAGAGAAGACATGAGGGAAGGAAGGATGAGAAAAGATGAGAGAGAGGCGGTAGATGGAAAGAGAGAAAAAAGGTATAAAGAGAGAAAAAACAGACCAAAAGACAAGAGGGAAGGCATGTTAGATAGAAGAGAGGAATGAAAAAAGTGTTTGAGTGTGCGTGTGCGTGTGTGTGTGTCTCAGTGTGTGTGTTTGAGAGAGAGAGTTACAGGCGGAGTGAAAGTCACCTTGTGGAGCTACAGTGCACTGAGCAACTGTCTCCCCTTATGAATTATGACAGTCGCTGGTTGGCCAAAACCCCTCTGCTACACACACACACACACACACACACACACACTTCACTCCTCTCTGTCTCTTTTTCTCTTTCTTTTTCTCACTCTCTCCTTCTCTCTCAGTGGCACACCCTCATCCAGAAAGCTGTACTTCATGGAGAAAAGCAATCATAAAATATGCAGCTGTTCCACTGCTTTTTAGAGTGCTTCTTAGACCCCTTGACTCTTTGTGTGTGTGTGTGTTTGTGGGTATGTCATGTAACGGCAGTGTGAGCCCTCTTTTTTCTCTCTTCCCCCTCTAACCATCTTGCCTTTTCTCTCTCCATCTGTCTGTCTTTGTCACACCCTGAGTTTCTGTCTGTCCTGGTCACAGTTTCAGTTTCTGAAAAATTGAATTCAGTTCAGTGGACATTATTTCCATGACATCTGACCTGCTTCTCATTCACTCTCGCTATCTTTCATGCTCAACCCCTCCTTGTTCCCCAAGTAATTTTTCTGTGGTATCAGCAGAAAGGTAGGCTGTCCTGCAGGAGGGAATCCAATAGGGCTACAGACTCAAACGGTGTTCCATCTTTCTTGCTATTAGCAAAGCCTTTGCTTTTCTCTCAGTCTTTCATCTGCAGCACATTTGTTTGTTTGTAAGTAGTCCCATCATGAATCTGCAACATATGTCTGTGCTTTCAGTTTCTACGTAACAGAGTTCTCAAAGATATTTTAATCTATTTAGATTTACAAAGGTGTAAACCAATTACATGTAGCATACTGCATTTCCACTGTACTTCAAACAATCTTCATATCTTTAAACAGGTTATTAAGAAATTGTCTTGTAAGAGGTGCTGTTTGCAACAACGAAAACAGAGTGGTTCCCTGCCAAAATGATTACAGATGATAATTACATACTTTGTGCAAATACATGTTTGGTATTCAACTAAAACTCTTGCCCAGACTACTTTCCAATAAGTGACTAGGTAAGAATTGAGCTTTTGGCTCAAGGACACTTCAATAGGTGCTGAATGCTGATGGACACATATTGGATTTTTCAGGGACTGAATGGGTAAAGATTATCTGATTTCTGATGGTATCAAGCCTGCACATAGATGGAGGCAACAAGTGGCTTCAGAAATCCATAATGGTAATTTACAAACACTGTCATAATGTCACATCCCATATTTGAACATGTCATTCAACAAAAATGCAAGATACTGTAGCTCTGATTAAGCAGTAACGTCTGTGGATATCTGTAGCCGTTGTTATTGTAATTAATTGTTATGCAAATAAGTTATTGCCCTAGGAAACAGTTCATGGTGGATTTCTTAGTTCTTAATACAACTTTGAAAAGAAGCACAATTTGAAAAAGAGAAGGTTCAACATTGAAACATTGTGTAGTGACTTTGCAGTTAAATGTGGGACATACAGTATATTCCCATCACCTTGAGAAATAAACCGCTTTCAGATCTGAAGATTAACGATTCACTGAAAACTCACCCTCTTTACATTTTCTGACTGAGATAGAGACCCTTTTGAAAAATGAAACTGATTAAGTACTTATTATCTATTTTCATTAATCTTCGTTGTCAGCAGAGAAAAAAACTTGAGTCGAAAGATCAGTGAATGAAAACCGCATCTAATTCAACTGGTTGAAAACTGGCCTATGAATAATTATTAATTAATCAGCTTCATATTAGCCTGACATCGCTGCTTTCCACTACCCATGGAGCCCTTAGAAACATACACACATGTGCACACACACAAACACACGCACACACATACAACACACGCTTGTGCGGTGTGTGTGTGTGTGTGTGTGTGTGTGTGGGCTGTGTGTGTGGGGCTGTGTACGTGCGTGCTTCCCGGCCAGAACCATTTGTGAATTTATGATGAGTGTATGCATGCATTTATTAAAACACTCCAGCATGTTTTTCCTCTCTGTGTGTCCCTCTGTGTGTATGTGTGCAAATGGGTGCCCTTTCCTCAGCTCATTGGGATGCAAGACGAGAGCCCGTCGAGTGAGAGCTGTCCAGGCTAGCTTTGGAGTCATTAGCGCGCTCGTTAGTCCAGTTATGTTAAATCTAAATTACCATTCATCATCACACAGGGACCCATCATTTATTCTGATGTGGCCTGGCAGACACATGCGCTAACTGGATTAACTCATTCAAAGACACGCAGACACACTTGCTAAAACACAGTGGAATTCCAAATCAGTCGTTAGCTATGTGGTAAGTGTTTTAAAATAGATTATATATTATTGATTGAGACATTGCAGGGCATTAGCAATGATTGGTTTGCCCTTGTAAATGCAAACCATCTGCAAACTGTGCCCTACTGCAGACAGAATAATAAATTGAGAAGATAAGCTCTACAGTAAGATTTCTGAGTAGGTGTTCAATTGGAGACATAATTGGAATTACATAAATTAGCTTATGGGTTGGTGGCTCAAATCCCCAGACCACAAAGGAAAACTGAATATACTACTGTACTTAATTAAGCTACAAGAAGTTGTAAAAAATGTAATCAAAATAACAATATTCTAACTACATATTTAATATGATAAAAGGAAGTTCTTCCTGCTATTGTGCATTCCTCATTGAGACAAATGAACACAGTAATATATGGAAAGACTTTAGGGTACAGCAGAGGAGGGCTGGCCTGCATTCAATGCTGGCTCTCAGCATTAAATTAGCTCTCACTGAGTAAAAACACACACACACACTGGCACACACAGTCATCGCTACAGGAGGAATGCCTACCATCTGTGCTGACATGATTGCAAAGACGAGGAATTCTCGGGAATCAAACCGACAAAGTGGATCGAGCGGCTCCTCTGCCAAATATAAAGACTGTGTTTATCACATAATTACATTTCCACTTCTGCTGTGTTTATTAGCCTTACACATTTGAGCACATACAGCTCTGACCATGAAAGGCTTTCAAAAAAAGGTGGAATAAGTAGCCGACTGTGGAGTTGTGAAGTTTAACGGTCATGGTACTCATCTCAGTCATGCTTTGAAGTAAAGTCTCCTTCCAGCTTGTGTTTGTGGCAGCATCGCAGCTTTGACCATCAAAACATGAAATGGAAATATTAGTAGGAAAATCTTTGTTTTTGTTTTTTTTATTAATCAGAGCACATTCCTCAGTCAAGCATCAATAGGACGTCCTCTAACAAATCCCCTTAATATGTTTATTAGCTATAAGCTGCCCAGGACATGCAGCTTTGGGCAGGGTCTGACCTTTGTAATGGATACAGAGCAAAGAGTCTCGTATTTGTTGTTTCCAATAATCAGCAGATGATCTCAAGTTCCAAATGACAAAATGTGTTTATAAACTTTAGCAGTGCCAATGTGAAGCCTTCAAAAGCTTGTATTGAGATGAAAGGGGCTGTCAAGTAATTAAGATGAATCTTTTTGTTTAATGTTAACAATGAACACTAAGAGACACTGTCATGCATCAATAACATTCGCCATTAGGAAAATCACTTGTTTAGAATGATTATGCGGCTCTAATTGATTCTGATAGGTGTTTAATGACAAATATGATAAGGCCACCCTGGCTTGCAATCTGTTCATGATTTTAAGTAAAAGAATAATGTGGGTCTGTCTCTGTGTTTGTGGATGACAGAGAAGATTCCAGAGTTTTTTTTATCTTTAAAGGACACTGGTTTTGGCACTTCGGTGTCCCATCACCAAACCAGTGCGGACACCTTTGAAACGACAGCTGTTTTCATATAACGTAATCAATGCTACTAATTCCTGGCAGGGCATCACAGAACACAGAAAGAGGAATATCGAATGAATTGACTCGTCTGGTAAAACAAAGAATAACACTGGCTTTAGCAACTTGATTTGTTGACTTTTTGAAAGGGTCTGTTTGCTATACAAGAGGAGATGTCAGCTTCCATACTGTTTCTGTTTTATTTTAAACATTTATTTTTAGTTTGTCTTTACCGTGACCATGATCTTTTCTTAACCTTAACCAGGTGTTTTAGTTGCCTAAACTTGACCATATATTAACCAAAGTGTATTTGCCATAATTGAGATCTTTCCCTAACATTGACCATACTGTAGCTGCCATGTGCAGATGTTGTAGAATTTAAAATTAAAATGTTAAAAAACAACATCATTCAACGTAATCCTCAGAATTGTCCAATATCATTGTTCTTGTCAGGCGATGGGATCGAAATGATAACTGTTAGTAGTGAAGAAGCTAAAAAGAACACTTTTCTTGTACTAAATTTCAGTTTATGTCTGTGATGGGATGCAAACTTCGGCCTCCTGCATAAAAGTCAAACGCGCTACACGCCCATCCCACACCTCATGCTCACCCTTTTCACCTCTCTACATAAAGGGCACACTAATCCTGCATTGGCACTGAACGTTGGCATACACGTATATTGTGTACTGCAGAATCATCTAATATGAATGTTATTCTAAGAGATACTGGGCTGACCATTCACACCTTTTAGCTGGATCTCCCAGCAGAGCAGAGACCCTGCTAAAGGTCACCCTTGATGCTTGATGTTAAGAGATACTGCATAAGAGTGTTTGTTCATTTCCCCACCCAGTGTGTGGCTTTCAATTACACAATATGGTTTGAAAACACCCACAACAGTAAATGCCAAATGTCTGCTACATTTGTCTTTCAGTGAATCAATATGGTGCATCCACTACAGTGGCTTATGTTTCAAAACAGTAACATTTGAACTCCACAGTGGTATAAAGTCTTTGGTCTTGGCCTGTTCCAAAACTTTATCCCTGCTGTGCATGGTGCACCCTCTGACCACGAGGCAAACAGTTTCTGTATCAAAAAAGCCTCAAATTGCCTGCCTGTTTCTATGCCTCTCAACAAAACTGTAACTTTCTGTTTCTGTTTTCTATCAAAATACAGACACACTGGAGAGCAGGTAGGGTAAAGCATTTTAGTGAAAAAAATGTTAATTCATTATTTTGGTCACAAAAAGTGACTCCTGGCAGGTAATGTTTAGTTAGTACGCAAGCCCTTGTGGACAAGCCAAAAAGTTACTTTCAGAAATTGACTGGCAACTTCCCAGTCTCAGACTCCTAATCTTCAGGCAATGGAAGCTCACCAGAGCATGCTAATTTCCTTCTTTAATTTTTCACCATGGCAGTAGTGGAGTTTATCTTCATTACAGGACAGTGGAAAATGGCTGGACGGATATTAAGGAGGGAGAAGAGATGACCTGCAGCAGAGGTCAAGTTGGACTCAAAACCACACTATGATAACAGTTTATAACAGGTCGTGTACAGGCTTAAATTCAGAGAAACAGTATGTGACTCTATGAATAACTCTTAAACATACTGATGCTCACCTTTCAAGGCTACTATGAAGACAATTATCAAATGCAACTATTTAGCCTTTCTGTTAAGTTTATGTATGCACTAAAGGCAATTACTGTTTCAGATTCAGCTTGTTTATCCATCCACTGGGATGTTTCAATTTACAAACATCGATTTTAGAATCCAGGAGTAAAAATGTTAGTATGAAAATTATTACATAAAAATAATGAATATATTTGAACTGTCAGAATCTACTTATTATAAATGTTTAAAAAAAAGTCTTCTCTAATTACAACATTAAAAACATGAGCAAAAGCTCTTAGCACTTCAGGTAAGTATAACTATTTGCAATCCAATTTAAAACAGATTAGCAATCTAACTTTCAATTAAATAAACTCTGCGTTTTGAGCACATATTTGCATTTCAATCGAGGATGATAAAACTTAAGGACCCAGAAAATCAACACACCAGCGACCCAGTCGGGGACTCCATCCTTACTTTGAGAAACGCTGTTCTGAGTCTATCTGACAGCCCTGGTGGTCTGGAAACAACAAAGGGCCAAATTGAGTCAGTCAGTCAGACATTTGTTCCATCAATAATTAATGCCTCCCTGCTCTCCTCCCTCTGATCCTTTCAATCTATATTCTATCACTGGTCTTTTTTTTTTAACCGCTAACGTCACATCAGTGTTTCTTCCTGCTTTTCTGTCTCCTGTTTCATCTCTTTTTTGCTCTCTGATGTCTTCTACACCTTTGTGTTCTGCATGTACCTCTCTTTCCTCTGTCCTCGCTCTTGTCTCTTTTTCTTACCACAATACAAGGACAAGTTTTCATCTGCATCTTTTTGTCCAATCTGGTCCTATCTTTCGGATTTGTCTGATCTTGTATCTGTTTTATGTATCTGTCTATCTTTCAGGTATCTCTCTCCTTCCCTTTTTCCTATTCCTCCTATCTTCCTCTCCCAACCTTATATCTTTCCTTTTCTCCACCTATATCTTCTGCCTCCCTCTGCCTCTCATCTCTGGATTTCCCTCTTTCCCTTCCTATCTCTTCCTCTGTATCGCCTGGTTTCTCCCCCTCCCTCTCCTCAGGTCCAACAGCAGATTAATAAATGATGTCCCGGAAACTGGCTGCTTTTACAACACTGATACCACACTCCTTCCTTTCTTTCCCTCCCTTCAAATCCCTCCTTCTTCCCTTTTCCATTTTGTGAACACCCCCCACCCCAAATCTGGAAAGAATAGTAACCGCAGTCCTTTTGGGTCTAAATAAATCATAGCCCAGCACTGCCTTGCTTTTCCAACAGTGATCCTCCACTTTCATCCTGGCAGCCATGAAAGAGGGAGTAGAGAGAAGAGGAAGTGAGAGAGAAAGAGACTATCTATGGACATATGAGTAAACGGAGTGGATATCAAAGGAAATGGTGAATGTAAAAGTGTCTTTAGTGATATCCGTCTGTCTTTTTAAACCTCTTTGAGAAGCAAAACTCTTCTGTCAAACGGAAACCTAAAGAAACAACAATTCAAAACAGGTCTATCCTGAACTTAATAGAAATTAGTTCTTTGGACCAGCATCCATGAATCAATGAGAAGACTGACAGCTGATTTATTTCAGTGTGATTAGAATATATTTAATTTTATACATTGCTCAGTGATGCTTTAGGATGTGCAGACAGGATGTGAATGCACTCTATACATCTCAGAGGTGCTACAGGACATTATATCCTCAACACTTCTGTTAATGAAAAATGAAAGTAACAAAATAAATGAAAATGCAGTAATTTAACAATGCATGTGCACCGAAGATAAATGATTGTCATTTAGTCACATTGGCACATACATTTTTTTTGTCAAACATTTTATAAATGTCTCATAATTTTAACATGTTCTCTAATTTAATGGGAAAAAAAACATCCAGAGATGTTATTTTCCCATTATTTCCAGAGAACAATTATAACAAGATTAATGAAAATAACAAACTAAAATCCATTTAGCATTTTCAAAATGATGCCCCAATATTCGGCTTTTGACTCGTCAGCGCTCCTCCTGTTAAACATATTAAGCAGTTGAGATAAAGCCTAGTCTACCAAGAAACAGCAACTAATTAAAAATGACTAGATTAATTATTGTGGAGATTCGTTAGTGGCACACACACAGCACAGTGCTTCTTTCAATTGGCATGACGCACACACGCACACAACATGTATCTATTTGCCTGCCAGCCAACATACAGTCTCTTATACAATACTTATGCAATACTAACTGCATTTTCTAACTAATGTTTACACAGTCACATTGAAATATAGAAAAGTACATTCACACACACATGCAGGCAGACATCTTTTGGAGTGATCGTCATCTTAAAGCTCCATCATGCATTAACTGGTCACTTTTGACCAGTAATGTTGATGGAAAGAACATGCAAGAATGACACACAGGCGCTTACACACTTTTATACTTGTGAGGACCCGCATTGATGTAATACATTTCCTAGCCCTAACCTAACCCCCATCACAACTACATGCTTAAACCCAGATGTTATCCTATCTAGGGCTTAAACTAACAATTATTTTCATTATGAATTTACTTGCTGTGTATTCTTTGAATTAGCTGAATTATCGTCTATAAAATGAAAATACTTAAATCTACCAATTATGATGTCCGAGACACCAAGGTGATAGCTTCAAATTGCTTGTTTAGTTTGACTAACAGGCAAAACCTCAAAGATATTCAATTCACAATGATATGAAACAGAAAAGCAGCAAATCCTCTGGCTGGAACCAGCGAATGTTCGGCATTACTGCTTGATAAGAGACCTAACTATTGATCGACAAATGGATCAATCAAGTAATCGTTTCAACATTAACCTGCAAACAGCCTTTTGAAGGAGTGACAGACGACACATTTGAAAAATGTTCTAAAAGCAAACTGGTCCTCACAATGATAGAAGTACAAGACCACAAACACACACACAGAAGGAGACACACCTACCTGATGTTGCAGTCACATGAACTCCAATCACTGTTATCTCTATCACCCCATTTTGCACTACGGTCACGAAATCAACCCCAGGAACTGAACAGATGGGGCTGTGCCTGTGTTTATGTGTGTGTGGGTGTGTGTGTGTATGTGTGTATCCATATGCGAGAATACGCATACATCTGTGTGTGTGTATGTGTGTTAAGATGCTTGAAATGAAGATCAGTCCAGCGGCAGAATTGCTTACTGTCATTCATGCCCTTTGCACATGTGCACAAACACTTGCACACACACATACACACACACACACACACCTGCCTTTATTAAAATGTCACATTCAGTGAATATACTGTGTGCTGTCATGCTGTCTGCTGTGAATGGGAACGGCTGCGTATTTACAGTGAATTGTAAATCCTGCCAAGTACTCAGCTGTCAGAGTCTTATGAATTGCTAATATGTTGTATCTCGCACTGCCGATCCCCCTCTATCTGCCCCCTATCACTTCAATTGTGCGCTGAGCAAAAAGTGAGGCCATGGAATCAAAAAAGCTAACTTTACTAAAAAGGAATTAAAATGTAGAAAGGGAGTCACAACAGATTGAATGAAAGGTGGTTAAATAAAGAAATTTCAAAAGCATTTCAAATAAACCCAAACTAAGACATTAATAAAATGCTTTCTTTTCTTCACAGCTTTTAAAATTTAAACATATACATTTATTCTATTACTTGTAAGAGCTGTGAGTACATTTCATTTTGGACTGAATGTCCACAGTGTAAGCTGCCATATATTGAACCATTTTCCACTCTATCCTCTATACTCTCTTTAATCATTCATGTGAACACATTAGGCAGCCCCAGACTGCACCAAGAACAATCACACCTACAACAGCAGGGTACTCATCAAGATGTGCCTGATACTGTTGGGAATCTCACTGAGCTTTTACATTACATAATTATGATACAAATACTTTTCACCTCAGCCTTGATCCCGTCATTTTTTTTAAAATTACGAGTGATTTCAAGAAAAATAAAATTGTACTTTGTGTAAAGTAACCAAAATCAATGGTTTCAATATAAAATTAATTAGGAATTAGTTACCCAATTGATTTTGACAGAGTTTTCATAAACTGCAGCTCTGGTTTGTATCATGTCCTTAGCACAGATTTTATGCATTTTGCATGATGGTCTCTGGTTTTAATAGTCTGTCTGTTTAATAGTCTGTCTCCCACAATGTTGCTTGGTACAGTAGATCTTTATGTGATAATAAGACAGATGTGGCCAATTAGAGTTCTATTTTTCATTTGGGCTGCCTAAAAATCTCGATTATTGTGTTCAAAACCATGAAAATCAACAACTTTCTGTTACTGTTCAAATGTCAACTTCAACACTGTATTATTAGTATTATGAGTCTTGTGGGTCTCTCATGGACCTCAACCATGTCCACTTGTAATAATCAACTAGCATTTAGCTCTGCAGTATGTAACCAGGGACAGACAGACTAGAGGTTGGGACAGTGCTGTCAGCCTTCTCTTTTTTTCTGCTCTCGTTCTTTCCAATCATCTTGTCCTCTCCTGTGCTGTCTCGCCATCTTCTACTGCCTGTCTTTCTTTGTCTGTGTGCTTCTCTCTATTGCTCTTTGTCCCTGCCTTACTTGCTATACAGTTTTACCCTCTAATAAAGATATTCAGCCACAATACCACTAACCTTTCCCCCTCTCAGCGCCATACAGCAGAAAAATGAATGCATTGGCAACAACCCTGCAGACAAATGAACCAATGCTGGTGCCAACCAAAGAAATGATTCCTATTTGTTAACTTTTTCAGCTCGCTTTTTCATAAAATTAAGACATGACACTGTAACCTTTATATATTTTAGCACAAAAAAGGGGAAAATTGCTTCAGATGCACAACACACAATGAAGCACAGCATCTGCTTCTGTGCGATGGCAAATGCACACCATAGACACATACACACACATATTTGTGTACAATAATGCACGATGCACACAAACACACACAAGTGTGAAGAAAGTAGACACCTTTCCCAACACAACCTAGCATTGCACAGTTGCCAGTCACACCTCTGAGCATAGTAACAAATGAGCCGCTCTAAAAATGTGGACAGATCAGACACACAAACTTGTGCACGCTCTCTCTCTCTCTCTCTCTCTCTCTCACACACACACACACACACACACCCCCCACAGGCTCAATCACATACACAGCTGGAAGCAAACACGCAATAACATCAACATATTTCCATATGCAGAGGGAATCATCCACATGCACTAAAACACATGGTGCAGAGAAAGCGCAGGTGGCAGTTACACTGTTTTCCTCACTCTTGGTGTTCATGTGTGTATCGATGTATTGTAAGTCAAGGACAACACATTTGCAGATGAATGAACAGGTATGCTACACTTCATCTTTACACGTAATACACACAAGAACTACGACGTGCATCTCAGCTCACACACACATACACAGGGATATTGCAAAAGATAATTCACACACAGAAAATGTAAAGAAACTACATTTTCTAAACAGAAAGCATCTTTAAGTTAAAGCTTTTCCTACATTGAAGATGTACAGCAGATAAAAAGTAGAGGGAGGAAAGAACGAGGGATGACATGCAAGCAAGAGAGGAGAGGAAGATTTTGAATTTTTACATGAAAAGAAAAACAAGCATAAAAGGATAAAGAAACTGAATAAGACAGAAAACAAAGCTGATACCGAGAAAAGGGGAGCACAGGACAGGTCCCTGCTTCACAGACAACACATGAGAAAGGGGAGAGAGGAGAAGAGACCAGGAGAGGAGGAGGAGGAGGATGAGGAGAGAGATGGAGGAGCCAGAGTGAGAGGACCGGGGTTTTTCTTTACTTACAGAATCTCCAGATCGCGCAGCGCTCGGAAAGCTCCATCTTCGATGCAGCTGATGTGGTTGCTGTCCAGTTGCCTACACCGAGCACAAAACACACACACACACACAGACAAACACACACACAGATGAGAGAGGGAGATAGGAAAGAGTCAGGCGCAAGTATGCAAGTATCCTCTCAGCTGGGGGAGGGACTAACAAAAAACAGGTTCCGTGAATGAGTTTGTGTGCATGTTGGGGTGTGTGTGAGGTGATACCCCAGTAAGTGGTCTTAAGGTAGCAGGTAGAAGACGCCGGCGTTAACTCTCTCTCCCAGACACACACACACACTCTAGGGATACCCAGTCCAGATGATAGCAAACAAGCTAAGGTTAAGTCTCTCACCTCGGTGCTGATATGGCCAGCACTGAGGAGAGGAGGAGAGGAAAAGGAGAGCGCGAGAGAGGAAACTAGTGCGCTGGAGTGGCCTGTCTGGCGTCAGCCTATCACCTCCCTCCCCTGCTGCATGCCCAGCGCACACTGGCCACCGGGAGAGAGAGGGATGAGAGAGGTAGACACAGTGAAGAAGAGAGCGAGCGAGCCATAGCTACTAAAGCCCACCCTGCTTGTCTGTTCTGTAAATATTAATTGCATTTTCTCCTCTTCCATCCTCCTCCCCCTCCTCCTCCTCTCCCCTCCTCCCCATGTCCTCTTTTATTCTTTTTTTCCCCTCTCTCTGTAGTGAAAGAGGGAGTAATTTCATTACATTAGGCCAACCAATCC
Organism: Siniperca chuatsi; assembly: GCF_020085105.1. Classification (NCBI taxonomy): domain Eukaryota; kingdom Metazoa; phylum Chordata; class Actinopteri; order Centrarchiformes; family Sinipercidae; genus Siniperca; species Siniperca chuatsi. Next base: position 8,901,307 of record NC_058049.1, on the reverse strand, counting down.
ATTAAGGGCCTTTTACCGGCTCTGTCACTGAAACAATTTCATTAAAAGGAAAGCCTCCGTAAATCAACCTACAGTCACGACTCTGCCTCTCTTTCCCATTCTCCTTCCTCTCACTCTCTACCTCCCTACTCTTCTTCTCTCTCCCTCTCTCACCCACCCCCTCCTCCCTGGCTCGCTCGACGCCTCGTTCACCGGACTCCCAGATGCACCCTGTACCCCACCGTCATCTATCCTTTGCTTTTACTTTAATTTGCTCGGCTCTATGTATTCAACCCCCCTCCTCACCACCATTCATCCCTCCATCCATGAACCCAACAACCCCGGAACCTACACTCCTCCCTCCGTCCTTCCTTACTTCACTCTGATCCATCCATCCCTCTGTCTCTCCTCCCCCTCTCTTCTTTTGCGGAGGAGCAGATGGATGGATTGCAGATGAAAAGATACAAAGGGCAGATATTTAGAAGTATCTTCTTGTTTTTTTTATCTCAACCGGGAAGGATGAGTGGCATTTACACTGTTACACAAACACACTCAGACAGGTGGACACATACACAAATACATGGATGAAAATATGCAACCAAACACACACACACAACACACACACAACACACACAGAGCTAGTTACTTTCTGCTCTCCAGACACTAGAAGATGAAAGCATATCACTCCACCTTAATCTTCACCTCCTTGTCCCCTTCCCCATCTCATCTCTCTTCCACTAGATCCCTCCATCCCTAATGCTTTTCTTCTTTGACTTTTCTTTTTTCTCCCCCTCTTTTCCGAACATCCATCTTCTCCATTTTTCATGTTCTCTCCATTCATAATAAATTTTTTCTCCCTCTAGTGCCCTCTTGTCTCCTCTCATCTCTGATTCCCCTTCACCTTTTCTCTTCTCACACACCATCTGTCCATTGCTAATCTATTTCTTCTACCTGTTTTCTTTTATAAACCTTTTAAATCTCCTTTTCTTCTTCTTTACATAGCCCCGGTGTCTGTTCTGCACACTGCAGCACCTGTTATATCAGTCATGTCAGCTTTTAACCCTGAGGAAGGTGGTTCCCAAAACAGGAGCTGGGTTGCCTCTGTAGGGCGACAGAAATTACATCAGGGCTTCAGGAGCAACACATTCTTTGGTTTGTTTTTATATATGCATGTTTGTGTGACTGTGTGAGTAGAATCTGAAAAATGTATTTACTATAGTACACCACAAGTGCACCTCAATATGAAGCTGCATTTCAAAAAGCAGCAGGTCAAGGCTCAATTGCTATAACTTTAAACAAGATGTGAGTGTGAAAAATAGACATTAAAAAGTTTACTGTACATTGAGCATCATTGTCTTATCACAGAAAAAAAGTGTTGTGTCCTCTAACTTGCACTACCACAAGAGCTTGCAAACCAAACCAAACTGCAAAATATTTATGAACAGGAAAAACCAAAATACTGTAACTGTCGTTGTTTGATCAGTATACTCCTATTTTGAAATTTGCTGTGCGCTGGAGGTAGCACTGATGTGCACAACAGGATCATAGACAGCAGTTGGTGGCACAGTACAGCAAACACATTTTTCACGTATTTTTACCTGATATTGACCAACTGCTGGTGGTTAACAGTTGGTATGAGTTCAGTTTGGACTCAAGACTGTAAATACCAAACAACTCAGTGCCCACAGACCAGGTTTGGCTCGAAACACAATTATTTCGGCCCCCCAAAGGCTTCCAAAGACTGATGAGATGTTTTGATCTGTTTTGATACAATGCGGTTATATTTTAAAGGTGATTTAGAGGTAAGATGTTTATGGCCTTGCCATACCGCACTTGATTAATTGAACACAATTTGCAAAGATTGCTAGGATCATCGATGTGGAGCACTAAACAAGTGTTCTATTTTATAACAGTACATAAGAATAGTCTGATAAGGATGTGTGCTCTTGCTAAAAGCCATGTTTGGGATCTAGATTTCTTTTTTCTTTTTTGGCTAATTGTTAGCTGTGGGTGTGAGCATCTGTTAAATGACTGGACTTTAAAAGATAGTGAGTCTGGGGATCATAACCAACATATGGCTGTGCCATGTTTGTGTTTTATGTAATTAAAAGGCATGTTTTTTTTAGGGAAGCAAACTGGCACATAGTCTGATCAGCCATATGGAGACACATGGCACTGCCAAAGTTGACTGTAGTTATTAAAGCAATTATATTTTCAGTCGTGGTCTTTTTCACACTGAATATGAAGTATAGGGATAAGGGTGAGCTATTCTAGAGAACAAACAGGTCTATTAAGGTTTGTCTAATTTGATTCATCCGTGTTATTTTATTCATTCAAGTAGTACAGCCCAGTATCTAGTAATTCTGTAAATATTGGACAATTCCACTCCTCACAATGTATGTTTAATTCTGACATTCAGTACCAATGCAGGAAGTAGACTGAAGTTCACGTCCTGCAATTATTGTTCACTATCTTTCCCTGACCTTAAATTAGGGTTAAGTTAAGTGTTCTGTGTTTCAATTGCCTAACCTTTACTGTACCTTAACCATAGTTTATTTGGCATAACCTTGAGCTTTCCTCAACCTAAACTATACCTTAGTGAGGAAAGGTATAGGAAATATATTTCCATGAGGAAATATTGTAGACAGCGAGAATTTCAAAAATGTTCAAAAACAGCAGTGGTGCTAAAAATGACCTATGTTCATGTTTTCCTGACAAATCATCTTGTGGAAATAATGGCTGTCTACTCTAAGTTGCAAAGGTGGAAGTAACTTGCCATTATTATAGCTTCCCCAAACCTCTTAGGGAAGACTGGTTGGGATACTGTGGTTCGCATCCTGCCATCTACCAACAATCAATGTTGGTTTCTTTTAACCATGACCATGAGTTTCCCCTAACCAAGGAGTTTTAGATGACTAAAATTTAACCAAACCTTAACCATACAATGAAATCAGAAAATGCTCATGTGTATCATTTTTGTAATGGTCGTATGGATCGTTTTGGAAGGCACTGAAAAAACTACCTATTTTATTGGTTGGTGAGAACTTGTAAGATGTCCACAAATAAAGACACCCACATGACTAAAAATTGAAAGTTGAAGACCTCAACATCTAGACTACATTGTCTCTCAATGTCCACCATATTACCAGTGACATTCATGACTTCTTGATATGAGGCTGGGGGATTCCCACCACTCTGTAGAGCTGACAAGGACTGTCAGACAAGTGATGAAATGTCTTCAACTCTTCAACTGTACGTAACTCTACAGGGTTGTGTTTTGATAATTTAGAGAACATATCATCACTGTGCTCCTGAAACCTCACATCTGTAATTTTCCTAGAATCGAGAATAACTGGTGGATTTATATTGGTGGCCATGTACTTCATCTTCCATACTTATCCACAGTAAATGATTCCATCATCTGTGATATGATTGGATTCCTCTGACAGCTTTGTTCACCAACCACTCTGATTAGCAGTGACATGATTGGTATCAATCTGGATGAGGGTGTACTTTGTGTGTCTGTGTGAATGTGTGTGTACCATCATGTTGCATTCATAGTCCTTGTGTGTGTGTGTGTGTTTGTGTGTGTGTGTGCTTTTATGTGTTCAGATCACGGATGTTTGTTAGAGGGCATAGACCGGGGGTCCAAAATTTAATTTCAATCCATATAATTAGTTAGTGTGTTTAATCATGTCTATCACAAGGCCTATTGGCAGACTGATTCAATGCTTCCCTCTGCTACCATCTGGAGCAGAGGGGTGCACACACACACACACACACACACACACACATATAAACACACACAAAGCAGCCCTGCCACTCCATGAATCCATCAATGAGCAACCACTACTGGCTGAGTAATTAATGAAATTGACAGAGGAAGGGAAGGAGGATATACTAGCATTTCAATCCAATGCATATCAACAAATAATGCTTCATCAAATTTGAAAATTAAGGTAAACAGCACATTTTTTGACTGGAAATTACAAAAACTGTTTCCCATTAGCCTGACACAAAAAAAAAATCTTGATAAAGAAATTACACAATGAATAGTGATGGAGACATATTGGAAACACATTGGATGTGCTGTGGCTTTTTTATCATATAACTACTACTATCATTTTGTTTTAATGCCATTGTGAGGGAAATGGCAACAGAAATCAACTTTCCAAAAGCCTATTTCAGATTTATATGCTAGAAATAAATAGAACTTTCTAGAAACAGAAATTTGTCTGTGACATCCAAAACCATTTGTAATCACTGTTGAAAAATGAATACATTTTATAATGCTATGGTTAAGGTTTGGTTAGGTTTAGGCACAAAAACGACTTAGGTTAGGTTTAAGGAAAGATCCACTTGCACAAAATACTAATGCTGTTGTTTTTCTTGGGAGGACAGTGTCGAAAAACATTTGGTGACCAAAACTTCCCTTCAAATATTCATTGTTGCTGTACATATGCATAAACTTTGAGTCTGCTCACATTTCTAAGTCATGTCACTAAGATCTCTTCACCACACCCTACTTTCTGTCATTTTTTGGTCTATCAAGTAAACCTATCACTTTGTCTCTTGTTATTATTGCTAGTCAGAGTGCATGTTTAGATAGAAACATACCAAGAAAAATGAGCAATGTGCAGATGAGCAAATAAAAAAAGTCCCTGGGGTGAATGGGTTGAAGAGAAAAACAGAAAGGGGGAATAAATAAAAGGTATGACAAAGGGAAAATGAACAACAGAGGGAGAAAGGAGACTACAGAACTGGTGAAAGGATTCAAAGAAAATGTACAGAGGAGTGAATGATGGGAAAAAATAAAAGGAAGGGCTAAGGAATAAGAACAAATGTTGCAACCTGCAGAACTGCTGATGTAGGATTAATGCGGACGGGATGGACATCTGAAATGGCTGCCACTGCATGTCTCCTTCATGCAGTAATTGACAATTTGTACAATACAGGGTAGGCTTTGACTTGCAAATGATGAGTCTGCTTTTAGTGATATTCAAGGGTACAGGAAGCCATGTCATGTTTTTCACATAACTATAAGTCCACCTCTGTTTGCTATATTCCAGACTGAGATTGGTTCATGCTGTCAAGGTCTCCAAGTGGCTTTTCATCCAGGTCCAACTTTTTTGCATATCACATTAGACACACTGAATATAAACTTTTGCTTTAAGTGGATTTATAACTTTTTATCTCTGTTAGCAAGGAAATGAACAGTGAAAAGAGATGGAAACACATTTGTTTAATGTTAAAGTTCATGTCAAACCTGGCAACCCTGCAAAACTTTAAACATTTTATTTGACACTTTGTGGGAAAACATGTAGAAGTATATGTGGTGTCTCTGTCTATAGCTAAAACTACACCAAAACTGAATCACAAATCCTATCACTGTGATTACAAATGCAACTATTAGGGGAATGCTGTCTAGCTAAATATGCTATAACTCAGAAAGAGCTATTGACATTTTCTCCTTCCTGTCTCAGTTGGTCACAACCTTTAATGAATTAGCCACAACCTGCCATTTAAGCAAGAGCGTAGGGGGTTGGTGTAGTGCAAAGAATGATGGGAATCTGAGTAAACAATTTCAGGAAGCTGTCTATTGTGTCTTCTGTCTTCTCCCCCATTATTCCTTACATATTGGTGCAAGGCACAGTATGCTTGAAAGGGGAAGAAATTAATCTTTTTTTGTATATTTTTTCAAACACACTCTTACTAGATATATGACCGGCTCTAGTTGTCCATTGTTGGAATTGTGGTAAAATAAAAACAACTGAAGGCAAACATCTGCAATGACTGACACACAACAGTGCAGGTCAGAAACTTGTGTGTGTGTGTGTGTGTGTGTGTGTGCGCGCGTGTGTGTACGCAGCCGACACAATGTTCTCACCTCTCTCTAAGGCGCTGTAGTCATAATTCAAACAAACGGCCATCCTGCACTGCATTGTGGGTAGGGAAGCGTGAAGCGTGGAGGCGTTTTACGAGGGAGAAAAGAAAGGAGAGGATGACAGGAAGGAGAAAGGTAAAGAAGTAAAGCCATGGGGTGGGTTCTTTTTTGTTCTTACACTGATATACTGTATGGTTGTATTGTTTGAAGAAATTACATATTACCTTCACATTTTTCCAAACCACCCGAAGGTACCACTATATCAGCATGTAGATGTTGAGCATGGGTGGACCCAGTGGAAAGAATGAATTAAATTTTATCACAATAGAGAGCGAGAAGGCAGGCAGATGGAAAACAAGGTACAATATGAGGACGTGATGGCTACAGAAGATAAAAAACGTGTCTGTGTGGGCACTGAGGTGTAATGTGAGGGCATATGAAACAGCTGTACCTTATCTGATGCATTCATGCTTCTCTGTAATCCAACTACAGCTATATGCCTCCCAACATGAGTGATATGTTGTTATATAAGCGTGACTACAACTGTACACATACAGTATCTGTGGATGATGACATTTATGTCTGCTTCTGCATAAAGTATTTCAGTAGCTAACTACTGACTATTGTAGTATAACTTTTGTATAGGTCTCAAGGAAATAGGTTTAATAAAATAAAATAGTAGTCTGACAGAATCTCATCATATTATGATGTATCAAATGTATCTAAATGTCAGATGTAAGTTTATTCCACTTTTGTTGTTGGCTGTAACCAGTGTGCTAGTGCCATTTGAACCTAGTCTATGGTGTGTTAGTGTATGGCACTCAAGGCTGACAGTTCAAGGAAGGAGAGGGATGTGTCATTTTTAACATCATCACCTGTATAGTTAACTTTTTTAATGATTGTTCACTAGTTTTTAATCTCTCCTTTTATTTGATTTTTATTGTTTTGTGAATATATTTAGCATTTTTACATTGCATTTAAGTGTGTGAATTAATTGTCTGTCGTGATTTTATGTTGTTATGTTTGCAAACCAGCTTGCCTCAAATTGCCTGAAATTGTACCCCGAGGGATGAATACATTTTGAATTGAATGAGTTGTGACACCACCCATTAAAGCAAGGTCTTTGAAACACGTGAAACAATGTTGTGAGTTGTGATTTTTTGTACTTCAATGAACTCACCAATGTCCTTGGAAAAATGCCACAAGAGGGTAAATGTTAAAGTTGAACATTCTAGCTATAACTGCTTGGCTGTGAGAATGTTGCTTTTAGACAGAACATTTTTTTAAACATATCTTTATATCTTTGAAACAATCCTAACAATGATTGAAGCTGTTTAGGAGCTACTTTTGTACTTTCTCTCTTAATTTTCGATTTGTCACTTCCTGTGAGCAGAGGGAACTTGCTACCAGTGATCACACTTAACCAAGATTACTTGGAAAAATTGGACGATTCTATGGCGCCTTGTTTTTCAGAAGGGATGAGACACTTTTCACTGCTGCATCCTGACTTTGTTATAAGCTCAGGAGCAGCAAAGAAAGCAGAGGTGTTACATGCCAAAGAAGCCACGTTGTTGGAAATCCATGTGGTTAACATGATGACTTTCCTGGCAAGGCCAGACAAGACACGACCAGACATGACATGATGAGACAAGATTAGATTATAGAAAATCTGATTAGATAAGATTAGATATGATAAGATAAGCATCCAGAATATGACATACTGTAGATAAAACCATAAAACAGAAAGTATTACAGGAATTTTGGCACATTGCTTTCTATCCATTCTAACTCTACATTTACCTCTATCATCTGTAGTTTGACTGGGAATGACAGGACCAGCAGTCAGCACAATGTATAGGGGAGCACACACGTACACACACAAACACCTACGCACAGATGTATGGCATATACCTGTCTCCTTAGGTTAGCAGAAGCCTACAGTAATCAAATTTGCCAGGTTCTTGGCAGTTTCAGCAAAGCAGTCAATCTGATAGCAGGGTCGAACGGGTCCGTTAATATGTGTGTGTGTGTGTGAAGTGCAATAAATGGCATACGATACGATCCTAGTCACTAGGCAGCATAAAAGGGAACAACCGAGAGAGAGAGATAGAGACCCTGCCCTCATAGAAACAGAATGAGTGAGACAGAAAGGGAGAGAGAGGCAAAGAGGCAGTGAGAGAGACAGAGGAGAAAGTGAGAGCAAGGGGAGAGAGAGACAAAGTGAGAGGGAGAGAGAGACATATGAGAAAATCAATGCTGTGTCCACCAGGGACAGAATGTCATGACATTTTTTTTACTCTGTGGTATAATGGGGGGTTGGAGCCTTTTACTGCAGGAGTCACCTTGTCTAATGGAGGGAGGGATGGAGGGATGGAGGGGGGTGAAAAAGGAAAACGAAGGAAATAGTGAGGAAAGAGAGGGAGAGAGAATTTAAGGGAGGTGGCTAGTTGGAGGGAGCTGGGAATGGAGGGATGATGACAATGGAGGAGCGGAGGGAATATGGGGACTAGGGATGGAGTGAATGATAGAGGGTGGAATGGATGAAGAGCAGAATAAAAGGGAAGAAAGAGGGATTGAGGAAAAAAGATCAAGAGGGAAAGAGGAAGGAAAGACAAAAGATTGACGGACAGATAACGGTATAAGAGAAACAAGGAAGAACAATGGATGACGGCGAGTAAAATTATTGGTGGGAAGGATGGAGGATGAAGATGTGATGACAGATGAAGGGAGAGAGCAAGAGGTGATGGAGGACAGAGAAAAGAGGAAAGGGAAAGTGATGCAATTAGAGGGGGGAAGGAAAACATGGAGGGAGGAAAAAAGGAGGAGGAGAAAGTGTAAGGAAGTAGCACTGACAAGAGGAGAAACTAGAGAAAGAGGAGGAGGAAGAAATGAATGATCTTTATATGCCTGAGCCACTCCTAATTTTGGCAGAAAGAAAGTAAAATGATTCACTTTGTAGGTCAAAGCAATTTAGTGCAAAGCATTTTAACGGGGGAAGAGACAATTTTACCGTCAAATTTGATTGATATGACTTTATAGCTTTGGCAGAAAATGAAGAGCTGTGTTAGAAGAGAGAGTCTGGTGTTAAAAAGGTAAGGGCAGGGTGCAGCATTTTAGAGTGGAATATGTCCTATGTGCAACGTCTGGAAACTCATTGAATTTCACTTACTGTACATTGGAGCTGCTCAGTGGGGCAACCATAGGAGACTGTGGTTATAATGGGCAGCTCTCAGGTGTAAATGTATGTTAATGTATAGGATGTGATGCAGGGATTTACCGAAAAAGAGCTTTCATGCTCTGCAAACCTTCCCTGGATAAAATACATTATATCAACATGCAAGGTGCTGTAACATTGCAAGATGTGATTTGCTCTGCAGTTGGTTGTTTTCTGGCACTGAAATTCAACTGGTTGTGAAATTTGACTTGAGTGGGTCTAAGGTAAAAGAGGTAAGGTGGTTCATAGCGTTTAGTTTGGATTTGGTCTGATGTGAGAAGGGAGAGTGGATTAGATGATCAGAGGCCAACCTGAACTCAAAGGTTTGGAGCACAGCCATGAGAACTGACACTCGCTCACTTACATACACACAAACACACACGCACACCAGTACAGAGCACAGAGTACAGGCACTTTCAGGTCCATTTAACTTAAGAGTAATAATCTCCTGTGGACTTTGGCGGCCATATTGAACTTACATCACACTTGGGAAACTAACCAGAAGAGCACATTTGCCTGTAGCCTAACTCTGAATTACTGATCTGTAGCAAGATGCATATTTATCAAATCACAGATTGCCCAATGAAAAAGTGCTAGAAACACATAGATCTTAACAATTCAATTCAACACATTAGTTCACATTTTAAGGTAATATGTGTATTTGGCTGATGTACTGGAAATAAATTCAAGTAGCTGTTGAATTGTCTCTGTGAGTGCTCCCTAAGCTTAGCTTAGCTGTGTTTTTGCTAGTGGGGTGAAATATTGTGATGACTGTGCCAACCCAAACCTGGGCCCAGAATTCCTAGTCTCTGTTGGTAAGAATCTATCTGAATTACTTTTGTATTGAGAAAACACTAGTTTGATGACAAAAATAACATAAAACTCCTTTGGAAAAATGACTACTAAACTAATCTCTAAAGTAACTTATAGTTACAAACAATCTTATCAAGGTTGGCTGCAAATTAGCGGCACTTGTCAGATATACAAAGCTAATAAGAATTTTTGTGGTTGGGAAAACAATCTCACCACGAGGTTCATTTGGTAGCTGTTCAGGAGCTTTTGATCATATCACATGATCATCAGCAGATGTTCAGATTCATTCAGTTCATTCTTGAAATTGTAAACAGCAGCTAAGAAAACAGTTTCACAGAAAGTTCTACTTGATGATGGTCTTCATTGGCAGAATGGAATGAAATAAATTGTGATTTATTTTCATCTAGCACTTGTCTGGTGCATAAATATGACAGATACAATTGGCATGCAATCAATTATGACCCATCTTTGCATCAGTGATTGCAATGATGATTTATTTACTTCTACGTTAAAATCCATTTTGGGAACTTTTTATCTTATTTTATTTACCCAATGTACCTACAGTCTTCCCACACATGGCATATGTGCTTCACATTACAACAAAATCACTTCTAGAGACAATCTGTGTATTAAGATCCCAATCATCCCCTTACACTGTCTCCCTCTCTCTTTTTCTCTTGGTCTCATTTAGCCAAAGAATACGGTTTGTTTGTTTTTTCCTGTCAGTCAACAGCTATAGTAGTGAAATAAGGCTTGGGGAGCATCCAGAAGGATGGGTTATTATCTTTTTGCATCTTGTAATTATTATGTTCTGCTCTCTTTTTCTATCTATTTCTCCCTTCCTTCACTCTGTCATGTCACTCATGGCTGATGAAACACAAAAGCAAACTTTAATTTACACAGAGAAGATTTGTTGAGCAAATCTGCTTTTTTCAGCATTATCCAGCTTTAGTGTCCAATATTGTTACAAACCTGAACTGCCCTACACAATCACAATTAGCACCTGGTCAATGTACTTAAAAACTATTCTATTGTGTTCTATTTTATTCTACTCTTTCTAATCCTATATCGAACTCTCACGCATTGAGGACACTGTTTAGCCCCAAGAGTCTGTCTAGTAGTTTCCTATGCAGGCCAGATTGATCAGCCATTATTGATGAGAAGCATTGATTAGGCAGCATATTGATCACACTATTGGTGATTAGGACATCATGAATAAATGACAGGGGGGTATTGAGCGCTTGACATGAGGACAAAACCTCTCTGGACAGCAAGAGAAGAGAGGGAGAGGAAGAGGAAGATGAGAATATGGGAATATAGGGGGAGGGGGAAAAAGTAAAGTAGAAGGTGTAAGGAGGAAAAGGGAGGAGGACAGGGAGAAGTGATGAAAAGCTTAATGCTAAATAGAGTGAGGAGATGCAGGGAAGATGGAAAAAACAGACAAATCATGAGGAACTGGAAAATGTGTAAAGGTGTTTCATTTATAAGCACTTAGTACAACTTAATCTAAACCATATTTGTGACACATAAATAAGTTTTGATGGCATATCTAGGAATAACACTCCAATCCAATTCTTTGTGATAAAATCTACAATATGAACACCATATATACAGGTTGTGTTTTATTTTGAAATGTATTATAATTAACATACAGTTTCTCCCTTTGTCTCCCTTACATAGCTTTAATGTTGAAACATAATCTTATTCCACACTGACTGACAGTATAACACAAACCTACAGTATATATTGTGCTAACACTGAGTGAAATATTTAAACCACAGAGCATATCATACACAGCCTAAAAACTCAGCCTGACATATGTGGAATGTCTGAAAACTTTAGGATCTCTACCAGAATTTAAAATAAAGCTACTGGATGATTTCAACAGCATGAGTCTGTATTAACGGAGCTGCAGCAGCAATTGGGATAAACTTTTGTGTGAGATAAAGATAAAAATTGGGCTCAATAACACAGAAAACAGAAAGGAAAAGATGGAGGTGCAGGAAAACAAGATGGGTGAGATGGGAGAAAGAAAGCTGGAGGAAAGGAAGGGAGTAATTGTGCTTACAGGTTCTTGACACTTGTGATTCCTCTGAAAGCTTTCCTTGGAACCGCCTGAATCTGGTTCTCACTGAGGTCTCTGGAGAAAGAGGGAGGGAGGGAGAAAAGAGAGACATTAGTTGAGGTATTCCAAGCACTCAACGATATATGGAGTCAAATGATAAACAAAACCACAAACATTTGATCTATGCCACACACACACACACACACACACACACACACACACACACACACACACACAGAGCCAATTACAGTACAAAGGCACAGAAGGAGAAAGAGATGGAGAGAGGGAGAGAAGGATGATATGACATTTATGATCAGTGGAACAATTTGGCCCAAAGAGCTTCAAAGACAAATGGAACAATCAGAAATACTGCTGGCATGAGTCCATCTACTGCCTTGAAGTGTGTGTGTGTGCGTGTGTGTGTGTGTGTGTGTGTGTGTGATTAATAGAGAGGCAGTGACGGGTAAAGAACGAGGAAAGAGGAAGAGAGAATCAGAATAAAAGAGTGTGCGTCTGTTGAATGTGTGCGTTTCGTATGTTTTTAATGTAAAACATTTTTTTCTAACTTTAAGCTCTCCAACAGCGCAGCGTTGCTCTGGCAGAAAAGTGAAGCAATCGCATCTATTCTGAGAAACCCGAGAACACACACACACACATTTTAATACCACCATCAAGCAACATGTTCATTTTATTCTTCCTCTTAGTAATGACTCTTTTACTCTTTGTCTTTAACACACACACACACACACACACACACACACACACACACACACACACACACACACTGAACAACGGGCACGCAAGTTTTGCTTTTTCCTTTTTCTTCCTCCATAATGAATACCGATATGAGCCAAATGATTTTTGACATGACACAACGGTCTGGCCTTAACTCTATTAGTGTTGTTTGTTGGGGAGAAGGCCTGGCAGGCAAACCGGGTTCCGAAAGCACAATGTAATTAGAGAGAGAGAGAGAAAGAGGGGTATGAAATATCAGACAAGCTAATCACCCTATATTCCTGCCAGTCAGGCCTGAGTTGGATACACACAGACTCGCATACTGAACACACATGTGCTAACAAAGCCAATCAGCAGCAGCACACAAATACATGACCACGCATGTTAGACAGTCAACACACACAACAGAGCAGCCCTCTGCCTGGACTTTTCTGTTTGACCTTGACACACACACACACACAGCAGCCAACCTCTCTATGGAGAAAGGTAATTATGTACCAACCATATTCATAACATTTTCCTGTCACGCAGTTAAGAAACGCTGCCTCTCACTGGTCAGTTTTCACGGACAGACAATCACACACACGCACACGCCTGCCCACGCACATATACCTTGGAATAGACCTACTCACACATGCAGTAACACATACATACTGTATATGCTTAAGCCGTCTAATTTACACTCACGCACACATTCATGTACACAGGAGGAAAATTGGTTGTGCATTATTCCAGAACCAATCAACTTTTATTAGGGCTGTGAATGTTAATTGGCGAGCCGTGCTCGGAAAACAGAAAACTCATTTCCTCAAACTAACAAGGTTTCATCGTTTTGGACGTTTCCCTTTCAGCCCTGTGTTTTCTGGCTCATTCCTTTTGTTTGACAAGAGATGAGCGTTCCCCGTTTTCTCTCCCCAGGCCTTGATGGGAAAAGTATGTGCCTGGCATTGTATACTCTTTAGGCGAAGAAAATATGTGCTTTTATGTGCAATTTTGCTCAGTGCTGGTATTGTGATATTTTAATGTGCAGCACAGCCGGAAAATATTCCTCGTGTTTACACTTTTTGTTTTGAAGGTTTTGACACTTTTTGGGTAGGGATGGGATTTTTCTGAAAAGGAGGTTTTCTTTCTTTTTTTTATGTTTTTGTTGCTCTCATGGTGACGTTGACAGAGCAAATAGGAGACTGATAGAAAGCAAAGCTGTTATCAATCGCTCTCTATCCTGCACTCCCTTTCTCTATCATTCTCGATTATCTATTATTTTCTCCGTCTATCTACCTAGCTATCTAACTATATCCATAAATCTATCTAGTTTATCTCTCTGTTTTTTTGCATCTCTTTTTACCGCCCTGCCCTCTGTGGACTGCTGACAAACAGTGGAGAATGATAACAAAAAAATGAGAAAGAAAGCAGGAGAATGAGTACAAGATAAAGGGGGAAAAACATTAAAAAGTCATATTTCACAGAAGTTCCATGGCTAATAAATATTTTATTGTTTTGTTTACCCACTATGATATTTATTTGTTATTTCTTCTAACAAAAGAAAAGCCATCGAAGTCAAATAAAAGCCATTATGAGACTGTGTGTCTCTCTGTCGGCCTTTATGACTCCAGCTGAGTGACTGACACCAGCTCTGGGAGTCCACAGTTGAGGCCGCCATAATAAAAATCATATGTCACAAGGCTTTGAATAAAGTTTTCATCATACGGGTGGTTACTGGTTGTCTATTTGTGCAATTGGTTTTAGGGTTATGGAAATATTTTTATATCCAAGCTGCATCCAGCGCTTTTAATGTTTGGGTGACATTTTGGGAGGTGTAAACAAAAGAAGGACACCTCATCAACATTTTATTGGAAACTAGAAAAATACAACATGCTATTATAATGTTGTGAGTACAACAAGATTCAATGTTGATGTTTGCTATCCCTAAATTGTGTTTATAGTTAAAGTATGTATCGGTCTGATAAATGTGTTTGTAGTAATTATTTAAAGCTGTACTAGGCAAGATTTCTATGTACAAATGCAAAGGTCTTATCAGCTTGAAACAGAATAACATCCCATTGCCGTATGCAGAAGATTTGCTGTAATTGTCCAAAACTGAATTCTGTTGTGGTCACTGGGTAGACACAGGCAAAACACAGGAAGCCACAAAAATGTGTAAAAAGTGAATAAAAAGTTAGTAGTCATTGACCAGTTTTCACTACCTCCATCTCCACCAGACACAGAGACGAAGATATTTAAGGACAAACATTATCTTGAAGTCACTTTAACCTAAAACCACCTTAAAGCTGAAACATGGTTTAAAATTTTGAGTATTTCTCTATAAAATTAAATATCCATTACTAAATGCCCAACAATCAAAGTTAAAGTTTAGAAAAAACATCTGTATTATTTACTGAAAGTTTAATACTCAAAAACTCTGCCAACTTGCTTAATCAGATTTGATTGAGAGTGGCCTGGCAACAAAAGCAATTAATCCAACAACTGTCATCACATTTTGATATAAATGTTGCTAAAACCTGATTGATGCACTGCAAAAACAGAAACTACAGCCATTTGTCCCGTGGAATAACCAAAACTATTCAAACTTAGCAGAAAATGTTGTGTTCATGCAGGGACCCATCGCTCATAGTAATGAGCTGATTGAGAAAATCAGCGATCAGGGCCTATAATATTCAAGCAGATGTCAATGGCTGCCATTTGGCTCAGTTTTGATATGACCTCGTGTACTAGGCAGATATTAAAAACAACATTTTATCATAATTATTAATGTCTGAACAAATTTAACATAAAGAGCTATGTTATGTCTTCATGTAAACATATATACTCATCTCATCTCTCTGTGAGTCATACCTGCCGACCTTTGAATACAGCGACGGCTATCACCAACAGGAGACCTGTGTGTGATCCTTGAAAAGGACACTCAGACCACACACACACACACACACACACACACAGGCAGGGTTAATTTGGGTAGCAGGATGGTTTGTATACCAGTGTCAAGCAATCTGCACCCACATTTCAATTATTAGATTTGGCCTTTCTGGTCCTCCTCTATCGCCGCAGTATTTGAGGGAGAGGGCAATTAATCTCGTAAAAATTCTATTAAAGAAACGGATGGCTGTTTGAATTATACATCAGTTCTATTAGGATGACAAATTCTGTAAATTATAGTGATACTTATTATGAAAACAACTGCATATCTTCTGAGGAAATGGAGGATCTCAAGAATGGATGGAGACAAGACAAACAATGCAAAGGTTCAGAGAAGTCCAAGTAAGCTAAGTTTAGTATCCATGGGTACAAGGATAAAATGAAGAGAACCAATGAGAAGAGGAGGGAGAAAAAGAAGAAGAGGAACAACAAACAGCAGCAGCAGAAGGAGAAAAAGCAGTCTTCCATTATCCATTCCATGTTTGTCATGGCTTTCTAAGTACTGTATAATTGATTGAATTTTGACCAAATGTCTTCCAGACCTTCCCCTTTCACCACAGAGACCCCCCACCCTTGGTTAAAGTTTCCCCAGCCAAGGCCTCTCCTCTCTGGGCATGGTGACTCTCTGTGGCCCCTAGAAGTCTGGAGGGATTGAGGATGACAGCAAGATCTTCCTCGGGTTGGGCTAGTGGTGGTGGTGGTGGTCGTGTTGGTGTGTGAGGGTGTGTTTATGTGTGTGAGCTCCGAGCTATCACCTCCTCCATATTAAGTTCCATTATTCATGTGGGAGAATAATAACACTAGCCAGGTCACCCTTTGCCACTTCGGATATTACAGTTAACCCTTTACCACACACATATACACCAGGAAACACACACACATTACTAAACAGGCCATATTGTGCCTCCTCGGACACTGGTGTTAACCTTTTACACACATAAACACACACACACATTGTACATGCAAACACACATTTGTACCCACATACCCCTTAGCAACACACATGCAGATATAAAAACAGAAACATGTGCATACACATCTAATTTTTTCTCTCTTTCAGTCATACAGACAGACCAAATTAACTTTTCTCCCAGGCTATCTCACCCTACACTTTTTTTGTGTAACAGTAGAGACCAGATATTAGACGGATCTGCCCTCAGGCTCGTCCAGATATGAGCTAGGGCCACTCTGAACCATTAACCTGTGAGCAGGGGAGTGGAAACAGCCCTGTTTGATTTCATATGGCTTTGTGTCAGATGGCATCACAGGAGGTCTCAGTTAGACATAGATGACAAGGAGGGCAGCAAAGGTGTGTATCCGTGTGTCAGGTAGAATTTGTGTGTCCTGCGTGAGAGAAACAGGATGGGCGACAATGTACAGTATGCACCTTTGTGAGTGTTTCTCTGTGTGTCTTTTATTAAAAGAAGAGTGACTGTAAGGGAAGAAAGACAGAAAGATTACCCTTGGCTGGGCTCCAGGGAGAGATGAAAAGAGAGAGGAGAGGAACAGGAGGAAAATTGAGGGAGAGGAAGAAAAGGGATAGAGAAGGAAGACAGAAGTGGCACAATTCTTTATTGAAACCTGAGAGACCTTCAATAGTTAGCTCAAGTCTCTCACTTCTCTTCTCAATGTCTCTCTTCCTCTTCTCTCACTTTCTTTTTCCACCCATCCCACTATCTCACTTTCTCTCTCTCTGTCTGTCTCTTTTTCTCTCCCTTGGGAGCTGTAACTGCATTTAATATTGTTCCATAAAGAGAGTAATAAATATCGACTGCTGGCTAGCTCATATTCCCCTTGTTTTTTAAGGCACTCTACTGTAGGGTAAGACCAAAGTCATGTAGCAGGTATTACAATGCTTATTGCTTGTACTGTAGAAGTGATTAAATATTCTGTGGTATCTGTAACCTTTGAAACTATTTGTGTCCTTTATACTATTTTAACTTACTATTTTAAGTACTGCCATTAAGTCACAATACATATATGGAAAGGTTTTAATGCCTGTTAGTTTATATGTATTCCTGTAGCTGTAAAAGCAGAATAATTCCTTCAATTCATATTCTAACTTTAAGTGGTTAAGATTCCTATTAAAACTTTTCCGTCACTTTTTGTCACAATGCATGAATTGAAAAAATGAACACCCCATTGAATGGATTTTCCCAGATTACTAGCCAGTAACCGCATAGTGAGTGTAGGCATGTTTTCATGTATTATATATATATATATATATATATATATATATATAAAACTTCGTCCTTCACCCTCCGCGGGTGGTCTCATCCTTCGAGCTCGGGTCCTTGAGCTTGAGGGTTCTGCGCGCAGTATCTTTGCTGTTCCCAGTACTGCATTTTTCTGGACTGAGATGTCTGGTGTTCTTCCAGGGATCTGCTGTAGCCACTCCTCCAGTTTGGGGGTCACTGCCCGAGTGCTCAGATGACCACAGGCACCACTGTCGCCTTCACCTTCCACGCCTTCACCAGCTCTTCTCTGAGCCCTTGGTATTTCTCTAGTTTCTCATGTTCCTTTTTCCTGATGTTGCCATCACTTGGTATTTTTAAGGACAAACATTATCTTGAAGTCACTTTAACCTAAAACCACCTTAAAGCTGAAACATGGTTTAAAATTTTGAGTATTTCTCTATAAAATTAAATATCCATTACTAAATGCCCAACAATCAAAGTTAAAGTTTAGAAAAAACATCTTTAAGTATTATTTACTGAAAGTTTAATACTCAAAAACTCTGCCAACTTGCTTAATCAGATTTGATTGAGAGTGGCCTGGCAACAAAAGCAATTAATCCAACAACTGTCATCACATTTTGATATAAATGTTGCTAAAACCTGATTGATGCACTGCAAAAACAGAAACTACAGCCATTTGTCCCGTGGAATAACCAAAACTATTCAAACTTAGCAGAAAATGTTGTGTTCATGCAGGGACCCATCGCTCATAGTAATGAGCTGATTGAGAAAATCAGCGATCAGGGCCTATAATATTCAAGCAGATGTCAATGGCTGCCATTTGGCTCAGTTTTGATATGACCTCGTGTACTAGGCAGATATTAAAAACAACATTTTATCATAATTATTAATGTCTGAACAAATTTAACATAAAGAGCTATGTTATGTCTTCATGTAAACAGATATCCTCATCTCATCTCTCTGTGAGTCATACCTGCCGACCTTTGAATACAGCGACGGCTATCACCAACAGGAGACCTGTGTGTGATCCTTGAAAAGGACACTCAGACCACACACACACACACACACACACACACAGGCAGGGTTAATTTGGGTAGCAGGATGGTTTGTATACCAGTGTCAAGCAATCTGCACCCACATTTCAATTATTAGATTTGGCCTTTCTGGTCCTCCTCTATCGCCGCAGTATTTGAGGGAGAGGGCAATTAATCTCGTAAAAAATTCTATTAAAGAAACGGATGGCTGTTTGAATTATACATCAGTTCTATTAGGATGACAAATTCTGTAAATTATAGTGATACTTATTATGAAAACAACTGCATATCTTCTGAGGAAATGGAGGATCTCAAGAATGGATGGAGACAAGACAAACAATGCAAAGGTTCAGAGAAGTCCAAGTAAGCTAAGTTTAGTATCCATGGGTACAAGGATAAAATGAAGAGAACCAATGAGAAGAGGAGGGAGAAAAAGAAGAAGAGGAACAACAAACAGCAGCAGCAGAAGGAGAAAAGCAGTCTTCCATTATCCATTCCATGTTTGTCATGGCTTTCTAAGTACTGTATAATTGATTGAATTTTGACCAAATGTCTTCCAGACCTTCCCCTTTCACCACAGAGACCCCCACCCTTGGTTAAAGTTTCCCAGCCAAGGCCTCTCCTCTCTGGGCATGGTGACTCTCTGTGGCCCCTAGAAGTCTGGAGGGATTGAGGATGACAGCAAGATCTTCCTCGGGTTGGGCTAGTGGTGGTGGTGGTGGTCGTGTTGGTGTGTGAGGGTGTGTTTATGTGTGTGAGCTCCGAGCTATCACCTCCTCCATATTAAGTTCCATTATTCATGTGAGGAGAATAATAACACTAGCCAGGTCACCCTTTGCCACTTCGGATATTACAGTTAACCCTTTACCACACACATATACACCAGGAAACACACACACATTACTAAACAGGCCATATTGTGCCTCCTCGGACACTGGTGTTAACCTTTACACACATAAACACACACACACATTGTACATGCAAACACACATTTGTACCCACATACCCCTTAGCAACACACATGCAGATATAAAAACAGAAACATGTGCATACACATCTAATTTTTTTCTCTCTTTCAGTCATACAGACAGACCAAATTAACTTTTCTCCCAGGCTATCTCACCCTACACTTTTTTGTGTAACAGTAGAGACCAGATATTAGACGGATCTGCCCTCAGGCTCTGTCCAGATATGAGCTAGGGCCACTCTGAACCATTAACCTGTGAGCAGGGGAGTGGAAACAGCCCTGTTTGATTTCATATGGCTTTGTGTCAGATGGCATCACAGGAGGTCTCAGTTAGACATAGATGACAAGGAGGGCAGCAAAGGTGTGTATCCGTGTGTCAGGTAGAATTTGTGTGTCCCTGCGTGAGAGAAACAGGATGGGCGACAATGTACAGTATGCACCTTTGTGAGTGTTTCTCTGTGTGTCTTTTATTAAAAGAAGAGTGACTGTAAGGGAAGAAAGACAGAAAGATTACCCTTGGCTGGGCTCCAGGGGAGAGATGAAAAAGAGAGAGGAGAGGAACAGGAGGAAAATTGAGGGAGAGGAAGAAAAGGGATAGAGAAGGAAGACAGAAGTGGCACAATTCTTTATTGAAACCTGAGAGACCTTCAATAGTTAGCTCAAGTCTCTCACTTCTCTTCTCAATGTCTCTCTTCCTCTTCTCTCACTTTCTTTTTCCACCCATCCCACTATCTCACTTTCTCTCTCTCTGTCTGTCTCTTTTTCTCTCCCTTGGGAGCTGTAACTGCATTTAATATTGTTCCATAAAGAGAGTAATAAATATCGACTGCTGGCTAGCTCATATTCCCTTGTTGGGGTCACTGCCCAGATTACTAGCCAGAGTGCTCAGATGACCACAGGCACCACTGTCGCCTTCACCTTTGCCACGCCTTCACCAGCTCTTCTCTGAGCCCTTGGTATTTCTCTAGTTTCTCATGTTCCTTTTTTCCTGATGTTGCCATCACTTGGTATTGCCACGTCAACCACAATGGCTTTCCTCTGCTGTTTGTCCACCACCACGATGTCTGGTTGGTTCGCCATTACCATTCTGTCAGTCTGTATCTGGAAGTCCCACAGGATCTTGGCTCGGCCATTCTCTACCACCTTTGGAGGTGTTTCCCACTTTGACCTCGGGGTTTCCAGTCTATACTACGTGCAGATGTTCCTGTACACTATGCCAGCCACTTGGTTATGGCACTCCATGTATGCTTTCCCTGCCAGCATCTTACACTCTGCAGTTATGTGCTGGATTGTCTCACGGGCCTCTTTGCACAGCCTACACCTTGGGTCTTGTCTGGTGTGGTAGATCTGGGCCTCTATTGTTCTGGTGCTCAGGGCATGCTCCTGTGCAGCCATGATGAGTGCCTCTGTGCTGTCCTTCAGTCTGGCCCGCTCTAGCCATTGGTAGGATTTCTTGATATCAGCCACTTCAGTTATGTTCCAGTGGTACATCCCATGTAGGGGTTTGTCCTCCCATGATGGTCCCTCCTCCAGCACCTCTTCCTCTGTTCCCCATTGCCTGAGACATTCACTGAGCACGTCATCTGTTGGGGCCTTATCTTTGATGTACTTGTGGATCTTGGATGTTTCATCCTGGATAGTGGCTCTTCCACGGCCGCCTTCCTTACAGCTAGCGTACAGTCTCAGGGTGCTGGATTTGGGATGGAACCCTCCATGCATGGTGAGGAGCTTTCGTGTCTTAACGTCTGTGGTCTGTATCTCTTCCTTTGGCCACCTTATTATTCCTGCAGGGTATCTGATCACTGGCAGGGCGTAGCTGTTTATTGCCTGGGACTTGTTCTTGCCATTGAGCTGACTTCTTAGGACTTGCCTTACGCGGAGGTATTTGGCAGTTGCTGTTTTCCTTGTTACCTCTTCAAGGTTGCCATTTGCCTGTGGTATTCCAAGGTACTTGTAACCATCCTCAATGTCTGCTATTGTTCCTTCTGGGAGTGAGACCCCTTCTGTGTGGACTACCTTCCCTTTCTTTGTCACCATTCGACTACACTTCTCAAGCCTGAATGACATCCCAGTGTCAGTGCTGTAGATCCTGGTGGTGTGGATCAGTGAGTCGATGTACCGCTCGCTCTTAGCATATAGCTTGATGTCATCCATGTAGAGGAGGTGACTGATGGCGGCCCCATTCCTAAGTCGGTATCCATAGCCAGTCTTGTTGATTATTTGGCTGAGGATGTTATCGCATCAACAGCAAACAGGGAGGTCTGCTGTTGCAATGTGGCATCTGAGTGAAAATAACTCAAATTCAGCCTTTGTATATGATACCCTAACCATTATTTTTATTGGGCAAGTTGAAAAGGAACTTATAGCAACTAATCATAATCAGATCAGAATCAGAAATACTTTATTGATCCCCGAGGGGAAACTCTTTTGTTACAGCTGCTCACTATCACATCAATGCACACAGGAATAGAGGTACTAAGCAATTCAAAATATAATACACTATAATACAGGTAAGATAAATTAAGTACAAAGTGGATATAAGTATAAAAGCTAAAATAAGTGTAAGTACCAAAGTGGATTTAGAGGTTGATAGGTTGATAAGTATATACGGTATAATAATACAATGTAATAATAAAAGTAATAAGTAGTAGTGCAATAATGAGTACAGTCAAGTTAAGTGTAGCTTATTAAGATGATTATGAGACGGTGGATAACCTTCATTTATCCTCGTATAAAGTATAAATGCTGCATTTTGGCAATGCCATAGACATATAGCTCCATGCATTCAAAAATGGAACCTTCCCATTACAACCACAGTCTTCGAGTCTTGGCTACAGAGCCACTCTACTCGAGTGATTCTGACTTGTGCCAACAAACAAGGGGGATATATTATCCAACATGCTGGCAGTGCATTGCAGACTGCAGACTGCAGCGTGGGACTGTAGAGGGGAGACTGGAAATGTTGCTGCAGAAAAGTACTTACATCAGACACATATTGCTTGCCCTCTGTGTTCTGGTGTACTTTAGTATAATGGCAGTAACACAGAATGGTCTTCCTTCCTTCCATAACCCCCCCCTTCTCTTTCCAGTCTTTGTAATTCTTCATCAGTCTTTTGACTCAGTGCCCTTGCTTCGTCTTGTAAACCCCCTGCCCCCCGCTCCACTCCCTGTGATTTAATTAAGTGGGCGCTTTATGAATAAAAATATTGCGCCCCTCTATTGATCATGGTGGACGAGAGGATGACAGCCCGGGCTGGCTGGGACGGGACAGGACAGGACAGCCGCTCCCCTAACTCGCTCCATTACACTGATCTAAGTAAGTGTGTGCGTGTGTGCGTGTGTTGGGGTCGTTACAGGTGTGTATATACAAGTGACATTGTGTGATTGTGCGTGTGTGTGTCTGTAGACTGTAGAGTGCAGTATGTCTATGTGTGTTTGTTTGAACATTTGTGTGTGTTTGCAAGTGAAACAGCCATCAGGGCCAACAGGGAGCTGTAGCATCTAAATCAAACTAAGCGTTCTCAAAAGCTCTCATGGGCCCTTGCAAATCCTTCGTTAGAGACACACACTCACACACACCTACATAGACACACACATGCACACATTCCTCAAACGCTTCCTTTGATACATACACCACATCAGCATTATAAATGGACATTGTCTGCACTTTTCGTTTCTCTCCCTCTCCCTCTCTCTCCCCTGCTCTTTCCCCTCCTCTAACCATCGCTCTCCGTAAGGCTGTAAGTATCTATTATGTTTTGTCGATACTATAATTAAATTGGACAGCTTAATGCAATTCTCTGTGATCCATAGGCCTTTATGGATATAAAAGCTTTTCTGGCCCCGCGCCCGAAAGACGTCCAACAAATTTAGATGAGTTACTATTGGCAAAAAAAATAAATAAATAAAAAATAGTTGGAGAGGTTAAAGCAGCGGGGCGCACACATGGTCATTTGTAATTGGCTAATTCACTTTAATGTCCCTGACGCCATTTTGTTTTAATACATTTTCTTATTTGAATTGTCATCCACGGGACTAAGCGATATTACTACTCTGCCTGTCTTTCCTTTTTTTCTCTTGTTAGTTCTTCCTTTTCTTCTAGTGCTTTAGCTAAGCGATATTGCAGACTCTTAGGGACATTTATGGAGCTAATAAAACTTCAGCAGCAAAGGATCAAGAGACGACATTAGAATGGCCACAGAGAGGAGAGATAGATGGAGGGAGGGGAGGGTGGATTAACAGGCAGGCAAGAAAAGATGGAAACAGACTATAGAGCAACAGATGGAGGGATGGAGGACAGATAGATTAGAGACAGATGAAATATATTTCTTTGTCTATCTATTGGAATAGATTTAGTATCTCACATGTACATGTAAGAGAGAGGGTAATGTCAAACTGTTATGTTCACTCTTAGCAATCTTGACCAAACCACAATTTGATTACTATCAATTCCACCATGTCCTATAAAACTAAACCTAACTGTGAGCCCACTTAGGGTGTTTTACCAGTAACGAGATAGATGTATGCTATAGTAACATACAGTATAATAAAATCAAACCTTCAATTCTGATGTATTCATTTGAAGAAAATAGTTGCCAAAACAAAAATAATGTATATCTAAATGAAAGCAATATAAAATAGCTTTACTAGTATTGTTCACTGTTTGGTGAGAGATGATATCACAATTTTCAAGTGTTGTTTTTCTTGGCTTATCCCTTGTATTCTGAAACCTAAAGAAGCTGAGGAATTTTCCCAACTCAGAGGACGTAATCCTTCAATTAATATTAAAATGTGAAAATCACAAAAAGTGTGTTTTACGGAGCAGGGATATCTTATCTTCTCTGTAACATCAAGAGGATATAATGTCAGCTACATACCAGGGAGTTAGGTTATTTCTTCATCTTTTAAAAACTTGACAAGAATAATAAATCATATTGGTAACAAGGAAAGGCTGTGTCCCTGCCAACAACAGATAGTTGCACTCCATTGATACATGCAGTGAACAGTTGAACATGTTACTTATAGTGAGTTTGGAGCCTAAACGACTTATCTTTGACCCTTTGGTAAAACTACTAATACGTATATGCTGCTTCTTGACCTGCAAAAAGCTGTTAAACCTGTCAAAATGACAGTCAATGTTTATTTTTATTTATTATTTCTTCAAAAGGATAGGGATTAAATTGATCAGGTGTGCTTCATAATCAATTACTCCAAAGTAAACTGTCATTGCAGCTTTGATCCTAAGATTAAATGTTTCTTTTTTTTCTTTCCATAAAGCCTCACAAACAGAAGAGGTATACTGACATTTGATTGAGCTTACGCATGCATTGACACCTAAGTCGAATAATTGCAATGAATCGCAATGCAATACATCATGAAAAAGATAAACTGGTAATGGATTCTCCCATGTGAAATGAATGATCCTCTGTGAGAAATGGTTTTGAAGCATTATGAGTTATGGAGGATTTAGGCTGGAGACTCTCATTTTGAGAAAGCTCCTTGACTAAATGGATTTGTTCTTTGGGAAATTGTTCAACCAACATAAGGCTATTTGAGAGCCCCTTAGTTCACAGACAGTTTTCTAAACCTCTGATCTGATATGCCAATCCTAGCATGCTATATCAAGTGTTAAAATAAAAAAAAACATGGTATTAAGAGATTTTTGTGTTACAGAAGCAAATTAAGTTAAAAAGAAATAAAAAGCATTATTTTAGCAGGAATAAATCCTGTTGTAGGCAAAATGATTAAACCCTCCATTGCATGTGGTAAATGGCTGGGCAGGCTTTTAAAGTAAATGGTGAAGCGCATTAATAAATGGTTGATGTAGGAAGAGAAGATGGGTGCTGCATAGGCTTGCCATTAGAATGAGGATGCACCCAACAAGCCCTGTTTGACTCTTTACTGAATGGCTGAATCGCCATCATGGAAGAAGAGATGGACTGTTTTGAAGACGATGGGCTGTTAGAGAGACTAAAAGGAGGAGGAAGGCACGAGGAGAGGAAAAGAGGAAAGACAAGGGTCGACAGGGGGCGAGGTGAAGTAATGAGGAGGGGGTATGAAGCTGGCAGGTGATGGAGGGAAAATGTGTGACAGGGGAAAGACGTAAAAGGGATGAGGGCAAAGCAAGGAATGATGGAATGAAACATTGAGGGAAGTAGAGAAGGTGGGAAGAACACACAGGAAGGAAGGTGGGAAGGAAGGCTAGTGAGCCAATGGGTAAAGAGAAAGGTAGGTTTGAGAAAAGAATAGAGGGATAAAAGGGGGGTAATGGAGGTATGGAGAGAAGGAGAGAGGAGGAGGTGTGAATAAAGAAGCTGACTGTGGTGTTTTGCATTTATAAGCATCTGGGGAGCACCTCAGCACCAATAAATAATACACTGCAAATTAGCAGATTGGATAGAAGAAGGGAACTGCTGGAAGTGTGTGTAGTTATATATGTGCTGCAGAGAGGGAGCGTTTCTATGAACATGCATGCATGGCAGTGAATATGCACATAGTGTATGTGTGTGTTTTGGGTGTGTGTCCATATTAAACACTATGTACTGCTTGTTTAGTACTCAGCCTCGTACAATGTGTCTTTGAAATTGTTTGTGTGCATGCCCTGTGTATGTGTGCATTTGTGTGTATGTGTATGTTGTGTGTGTGTGTGTGTGTGTGTGTGTGTGTGTGTGTGTGTATATGTAACGCATCTCCCTGAGTTCTGATCGGTCTCTCAGCAGGTCAGCGTTGTCAAGGTTACTGCAGACCATTTTGCCGGTGGGCCAATTAACTATTAGCACAGAAACAGACCAGAACAGCGCAGGTGCCTCAACGGTGCCCAGGGGTTAGAGAGAGAGCCTATATGTGTATGTGTGGTGTTTTTTGTCTAAGTGTATAGTATTGAAAGAAACTGACAAGCAGAGAGAGGATGTGCGTGAGATAAATTGAGGCAGTGTGTGTGTGTGTGTGTGTGTGTGTGTGTGTGTGTGTGTGTGTATGAAAGAGAGGAAGCGAGAGAAAAGAAACATAGCAAGCCTTTGTTGTTTCTGTGTTTGGCAAATAGCTGCGAGGTCTTTCATGATGCTGAGAGAAGAATACAACTGAGGGTGAAATGCGGGCAAATGTGAGTCTGAGCACAGCAAGACGTAAGGGAGTCAAGGCTCCTGTGTGCCGATGATGACATAATGTGTTCCCTTGTAAAGGTTGATGCAGTCCCTTGTGTGCAAAGAAAGTTTCTTGAGTCACTTTCGGCCGAAATCTCATTATGTAACAAGAATATCTGAAAGCTGATCTGAAAATTGCTTGATACTAAATATCTGAATATTATAATAATTTTGCTCCTTTGGATGTACAGTTAGTACTACAATTAGCTACTACACTAGTATTAAAAACATCATGAGAAAGGAATTTTTCATATATTTCATATATTGTTATTTTAAGGTACAATAGGCTACTCAGGAATGCCATGATTTGGCATTTTGGTGAACAGTTGAACACAATTTAAATTGTTTGTCTTTTAGTCCGTATGTTCAAAAGTTTTCAACACAGCATCTCTTGGGAGGTAAATTTGCACCATTAAAAGTCATACGGATTAATTTGCTTACATTTCCTGTTTCTACTGCAAACATGGCAGATAACAATCAACTTATGATGCAGAAAATGTTTAAATTTGGTGATTGTGAGGCAAAATATGAAGTTCTAATTAACTATGAAGGAACCAAATCCCCACAAAGGTGGGTCATATTAGCTTAAATGCCAACTGGCAACATTGTTTAGCTATAAAAAATGTCTGGCAACCAACAAAACAAGATCACAACCCACAGAGCTTCAAAGAGGCTGAATCATGTGTGCCCAAAACGCAGGTGCAACTCAGTCAAGGAAACTGCAAATTTATGTAATATGTTAAAGGAAATAATTGGGGAAATAAATGACATAGAATTACAATTAGTAGCACTAAAATGTCAACTAGTTCAGTCAGTGTAGTTTTCAATCCTGAATAGATTCTGTACAATGTCATGTTATCACATCTGGCATATTTTAAGCGCAGTTGAAAATTATAGATAGATAGATAGATAGATAGATAGATAGATAGATAGATAGATAGATAGATAGATAGATAGATAGATAGATAGATAGATAGATAGATAGATAGATAGATAGATAGATAGATAGATAGATAGATAGATAGATAGATAGATAGATAGATAGATAGATAGATAAGTTAAAACTATTACCTCTTAAATGACTTGTTTCTCATGTTACCCTCTCATGTCTAAAAAGCACTTTAAATTAGACTTTTCTCAACATTCTTCTTTGGTGTTTCATAACACAGTAGTGAAACAAATGCACAGCAAGAAAAGGAGGCTTTTACAATGGTTGTATCTGTCTGAGTGTACTTGGTGAAATAAAGTGATTGTGATGGCTAACAGAGCAGACTGTCATCCTCCCTTCCCATGCAGTGGTAGGCTAATTCCTCTGACAGACTGTCTTCCACAATGGCTACTGGCTGCTGTCTTCTTAGCCTGAGGGCCTGTCTGGTTGAGTGAGAGCAAGTGTGTTGGTGTGTGTGTGTGTGTGTGTGTGTGTGCGTGTGCGTGAGAGAGAGAGATACAGAAAGAGAGGAGTTGGGTAGATAGAGAAATAGAAAGGAATAAAAGAGACAACCACGGAGAAAGAAAGCACTTTTGTGTATGTTTGTGTGTACGTGAGAGTATGTGTGTGGTTGCTATGCTGTCTCTAGGCCCTAATCTCTTTAGTAAGCCCCATGATCCAGTTAGAAACAGCAAGTGGCTAATGTCAGGGCTAACTGGAAGAGAGGGATCTATGTGATGAGTGTATGTGTGTGTGTGTGTATGTGTATTTATAAATATTTGTGTGTATGCCTTCGACTGTATCCATATCCTTGTTGAGACTGTCAGGGTCTACCTGTAAGACAACTTGAGTGTTTGTGTACTGGTTGAATAAATGTTATCATCCCTGCAACCACATCCACTTCCATGTTTGTGTTTTTCTGTTCGTGCATGTGTGTGTGTGCGCGTGTGTGTGTTGCAGGGTGTGTCTGAAAAGCAGCAGTGCCCATTAAGGCTGAGAGATTAGATTGAGTGGATCCAGATTCTGCGCTATTGTCCCTCTCCAGCAGGCTTTCTCTGTGGTTTGAACAAAACAGGACAGGTGCAGGAAATGGATTTTCAGTTGATTTGCCTGGTCAGATAAGGGTTAAAAAAGAGAAGGGTTACTAGTCACTATTTAGAAACTGCAACGTATAACAATGACTAAGGTTGCGGTAATTATTTTGCTACTTTTAATATTCACCAAAGATTTATATTTTTTTGCAATTTTGCCCAGTTTTCATCAAAACTAAAGGTGTCAATTGAAAAAAATAGATATATAGTATTGACTTTTATGACACTACTGGTTCTTGAATATATGGAATGAATAAATCATGAACACAATATGATAGACAATCTAAAACTGACTGATCATGGTTCACATAACTGTACATCTTGTGCAAGGAAAATCTTTCCTTGTGAAACTCAAAAACACTATAATTAATCTGAAAGAAATTTTGAAAATGAAAATCCACAGTTTGTTTCATTTTTCTGCTCACCTTCATATCAAAATTTGTTCCGTTTTTATAGTGTTTATTTTATTCTGGGCCAATATGCCTCAAATGCTAATAGACTGTGTATTATCGTGGTACGTGGTGGTATTTAAAATATGGTACATTCAGCACAGCATGTAGATTAATGTTGTAAATGTGCTTGAAGCTCTCATGGCATGATTAAAATGGACGTGGTGATCAGCAGTTTTGTCACATAGGGTAAAAGTAGAGCTAACTCACCCGCTGCCATAATAAACGATAAGACGCTGACACAACGGGAATGATGAAAACTCTGAACTAATGGCTGCTCGCTCACATGCATGCATAAATATAACCAACACTTTGCCTGACTGTCTTTTCACCTCTTTCACATCTGTCTCTTTTTCTCCAATCAGTTACCGTACATGGCAAAAAAAAAAGAAACAACCTGTCCTTCAAAAATTGTATTGCACCATTCCTTCATTCCAGAAAATACTGCTCCAAAACACCTTGTGTAACAGCATTGTTGGGACTCCACAGATGAATTCATTAATTTGGGTGATTGTTAACTGAACTTTTGTTAGGAGACTGCCTTCTCTTTTGTCCCACAATCCTGAGAACCATTGAAAGCAGCATTGGCCCGTGTTGCCAGGTCAATAAAAAGGTCAGCAATCATTTATTCTGCGTCTTTCTCCTGGAATCCTTCACTGCGGCAGACAACCATTGCATTCCCCCTCTCAGTGTGGCGTGCTCACCAGCAGACACCCAACTGAACTCTCCTGGCTTCGCCTCCAGCACGCAGCAGACGGTTGTCTGCTACCACTGCTGTGTAATCTGCTCAGAGCAGAAACACGCAGTATAACCAAAGTCTCCTGATCTACCGCAGCACTACGAAGTCTTGTTAGATCACTGCAATATAGTTTAGAGCCAACGGCTATTGCGCAAAGCCTACTAGCTAACTTTAGGAAGCACAAAGCAAATTAACGCCGAGCTTTTAGCTCTGTAAGGACAACCACAGGTTTCCTCCGATCTCTACAAGCGGACACTGCACAGCAAAAGGAGCTTCCACTGCAGAACCACAATTCTTCCCAGCTTGGCTCGTCTACCACAGACTGACCGCCAGCTAACAGCAGCACCAAAGCCACCTCTCTTTCCCTCCCACGGACTGGTAACATAACAACTGGGTGTAGCATAGAGTAACAGTGTATATAGCTAAGCACAGGACTGTTTAGTTAATGATGTACATGTACTGATGTGTTTTTCTGCGAATTTGTTGTTGTGATGTGTTTATCTGGTAGGTTAATTTGGTAGCCAGATGCTAAGTAGATGTAATGTTATGCTCCACAAAGACAGTCTTTGCATACTAACTAACTCAGTTTGACTTGGCACCGTTATCCTAAACAGCCCACACACATACACCTCTAGTTTGGCCCTTAAAGACAACCACACACTGCGGAGAATAACTTTAAAGCTCCTGCTTCACATGTTCCTTTGTTTCTGACCACGTGGGTTCATGCTTGTGCACGCAAGACATACGGAGGCAGAACAAAGAAACATACACACATTCCTTTTGGCGCGCACCCAGACCTGGACGCGCACACACACACACACACACACACACACACACACAGTGTGTTTTTCTTTATCTTTTAAATAAATGCTTGTGTATAATTATGGTGGCTTCTTTAATGTTACAAGTGAGTAATTTATCAATCTATGTTGAACTCCAAATCCTTCGACCTATTAGCTATTGGTGGTAATTCTGGTTATACTTATTCATTTAATTATTAATCTGAGTTCCAAATTGATAGCTTAGTGTATTTTAGGAGACTCAAAAAATTAATTGGCAATCATTTCTCTTCTTTAAGAAGAGTAGTTCCCCCAAGGACTTTATTGATTAAAGTTTTTTATGATTATCTTTGATAATTCTGATAGCCATAATTAATTGATCGCACCTACACAAGTGGGTGCCCCCTTTTAACCATTGTAAATCCCAGCAGCATGCAAGCTAATGTAGTCCGCCTCAAAGTTGTGATATGAAAATCATTCATTCCCTGGGGGAATATTTGGAGAGGAATAAAGGATGGATGCGGACAGATAGAAATTGAACCAAATTCTCCCCTCCCATCCAATCACACTGCATCACAAATCACCAGCTCTGCCACTAATTCAGGGGTGTAACGGTGTGCAGGCCTTGGCATATGGCGTGTGTGTGAGCATGTGTGTAGAAGTGTGTGTTTGCATATTATAGTTAGGAGGTAAGAGAGTTAGAGAGAGAGAAAGAGAGGGAGAGAGAAAGAAAAGATGATTTAGGAGTAATGAGAGCCGGTAAAATCATGGTCCCCAGCGGCATTATGGGAATAAATCTAATCTGCTAATGGAGAGGGGGGCGTGGGCTGGGATGGGAGGGTGATGGAGGGAAGAGGAAGGGGAGGAGTAGGAGGGAAAGAAGATGAAGCGAAAGGACAGCAAAGGCAGGGATGAAGGTTGAGGACAGAGGAATGGATGGAGGGCGGGAAGGACAGAGAAGAAAGGAGGAAAGCGCAATGAGGAGGAAAAGAAGAGAACAGTAGGACGAATGGCAAAGGACTATGGGGAGGTCTAAGACAGAGCGCAGAAAATAGGAAACATGGAAGGGAAATAAATAAATGAGGAAATGCAGCAGAACCAGTGAACAATGACTAAAAGTGGACATAAGGAAACCAATGTGATAGAATGAGGATGATGAGAATAGTAGAAGAAAAGAGGCAAGATTAGAGTGTAAAGAACAAGAGAAACAGAGATGAAGATAAGGAGAAGAACACAATACACAACAAAGGAAGAGGGGAAAATGTAACAATAAATGGAGAAAGCAAGAATGTGGAGAAAGAAAAAAAGGTCAAGGACATAGTGAAAAGATGGGGGATGAGTTTAGAGTGTGTGACATGTGTCTATGTGTGTGTGTGTGTGTGTGTGTGTGTGTGTGTGTGTGTTAGAGAAAAAATCTGGGGTGGAGGCATTGGGAGGGCATGGCCCAGGAGAGCACAATCAGCACATATTGCTATCACATGGTGTACAAAACACTCTATCTCTAATACACACTCACATGCAGATGGATAAAGTTTGCACACAGTCCATATATGACGTAGGTGCAACAACACAAACAGGCACACCATCCTCGTTGTTGCTCTCTGCCACACACACACACACACAAATACAGAGACACGTTCTTACACACCCACACACTCTGCAGAAGGCAGCCATTGAGAGGTAATTGCCCTGGACTGTTAATGTTTTCCAGAATAAAACTACACCAGTCTTTACAAGCCGGGCTAATTTCACAACTTTATGTCTTTACCTCAACAAAATGGCTGACAACCGCATTACAACAACTCCAAAGAGATAGAGACTAGAAGTAGATTTTATTTTACATATTTGATTATATATTTAAATTTTCTGTGAGATATCGGATGGTGCTGCAGGGTATGTGCATGATTCAGAGGCTTTTTTTCAACTGGGGCCACCCATGCTGAAGATGTACAGTATGTGCGTGCTGAAAGGTGCTGTGTGTTACACAGAGCCCCTTTTTGAACACTGGAGTTCTATTTTTTGTACTTAGAGGAGAGCATTAGAGCTGCAACAATTAGTTGATAATCTAAATTTAATCGACAACTATTTTGATGATTAAGTAATTATTCAAGCAAAAGTGCCAAATATTTGGTTTCAGGTTCTTCCAAGAATTTGCTGCTTTTCTTATATTATTTCTTATAGTGCCAATACATAACAAAAGTTATCTCATTACACTTTTCATATAAATATGTCTAGACTGCACTCTTTATAATATTATTTACAGAGACCCAACAATTCCCACCATGAGCAAGCAACTTGGCAACAGTGTCAAGGAAAAACTTCCCTTTAACAGGCAGAAACCTTGAACAGAACCTAGGCTCAAGGTAGGCGGTCATCTGCCTTGACGGGTTGGGTTAAATAATTGTAAATGGAATATTTTGGGTTTGGGACTATTGGCTGGACTCAGCAGGACATTTGAAGAAGTTACATTGTGCTCTATGATACTGTGATGGGTATTTTTCACTGTTTTCTGATGTCTTATATACCGAACTTTTAGCGATTAATTGAGAAAATAATCAGCAAGTTAATCGATGATGAAAATAATTGTTAGTTGCAGACAACATGTTGATTTGTAGCATTGCAACGCAGCAATGGTTCTTGATGGGTTGCAGAAAGACCATATGATGATTTATCAGCAAAATTATTGCTGTCAATCTGGTTAATCTGTTACCTTCTGGAAATACAATCTTTAAATCATATGCTGTCAATCCCTTGGTAAAGTGTATGTAATTTTTTTCAAATGTCAAAATCTCAGCCTCTTCATGTAGATCATGTAATGCTGAAACTCTCCAGTGAAAAAGTAAACTCACCTCATTCTGGCTGTGTGGCCCACTCAGCAGTGAGGAAAGCGATTGTCAGACTGTCAGATTTTATTGTATTCTACTGTATCATATAATTTTAAATCATTTTTATGACTCATGTGTCTGTGATCATTTCACTTTATAAATACAATCTGCAGTTGGAAATTTAACCTTGGGCCACAGTTAAACTCCTACATGGGTTTGAAATCCAGACACCCTGTGAAACTGCACCAAAACCTCAATAATCTGCTATGAGCAACACAAACAGAGCAGAGCCACATGGCAACTCCATTATCTTGATAGTAAACAGGACCCCAGCTCCGCAAATTACAGTATCTAAGCTACGGCATCAACACACAACAACTAGCTAAGAGGTCCAAAACATACATACACAGTGTATTGTATTGGTGCATTACTGTATTACTCTAAGACTGTCCACTGACTGCATTTCTTCACAGCCCTTTACCTCAAAGAAACTTTAACTTAAAACACATTAAATATAACAAATTTTTACAGTCGATAGCTATGAAAAAAGACATTGCTTCCCCCAAAAACGCTTTCACCCAGGTATTCAAGGGTCTACAAAAATAAGTCCAAACTCCCTGTAAATCAAAGTTAGACGATAACCGACCGACATTATGTTGGCAATGAAACTGAACAGCAGCGAGATACATTGTCAAGCTATAACGTCTTGTCTTTAGCCATTTGATTCACAGGTCAGTAAAAGAAAACACAGATGCAACATTACACTGCAGCTTAGACAATTACACCAAATTACCCTGAAACTCTGCAGTGGTTTGTGCGTTTATGAGGTAATGTACAGTTTCAATACATGCGATCGTAACCGCGTTCCTTTACTCATTCAGGTCACAGGCATGCCGCAGCAATCAAATAGCCATTATAGTGTTGAATGTTACAGCTGAGGGAAAGCAGACGAGGAAAGAGATAGGGTCAAAAGCACGCTTATTGAATAAATGACAAAAAAATCTCTGTTTCTTTCTTTTGAATAGACAAGCTGACAAAAAAGACACTTTCTGTATGAAAATGCAATATCTACTTCTGTACAACATTTACATAGAATCGAATACGTAGGACAGAAAGCCGCCCAATGGAGCTCAAACCCCACCCAGCAGGTAAGCTTCCTGCATGTATCAGAGCACCTTGCCTGGCAGAAGAGACCAAAAGGGTTTCCAGACAGTAGATGGCGCTGTAATGCTTCTCTGTGCTTCTCAGTACAATAAATGCATTCAGATTACTATCACACACTGTCTGCTCATCAACATCAATATCTGCAGATCACTGGCACTCAGAGACAGGATTACCCCTTCTTTGAGGAAATTAGCAGATGCATTTTCCCTGTAAATATCATTTTTATTAGTGAAGAAAAGTGAATAATCACCATTTCCCACCCTGGTGATCGTCCAAAGCAACACACACACACACACACACACACACACACACACACACACACACACACACACACACACACACACACACTGTTAACTGCACCCACAAGAACACACATGACCTATTTTCAGAAGTGATTTGAGCAAGGATGACAGGAATGAAGATTCTTCTGGTTGCATAAATTAGGAATTAGGGCATAAGAGAGAGAGCGAGAGAGAGAAAATGTATCTTGTGTCTTTGCATTTAAACCTATTGTCATTTATATTAGATGTTTCATTAGATTAAGTACACTGAAAACAATTCAAATGTAGCACTGCATAATTTCCCTATGCCCCACTAAATGCCCTCCAAATTTGTCATTGCCGGACATGAATCAAGCTGACACGTTGTTCATTAAGCGGACTGATGAAAGGCAGAGTTGGCACAGTTGTCTGCATTTCTCTTTTTCCACACCTGTTGTGTGTCCTCTCAGTCTATCCTTTTTTCCTTACGTCTGTCAGTCTGTTCGGAGTATCTGTCTTTCTTCTCTCTAAAAGAAGAAAGACAGATACTGGAAGGATCTGTGAATCATTATCCTCTGCTCACCCGTGACACAGAGAAGCTAATAGGCTCCCAGCAGGGAATACGTGTGTGTTTGTGTGTGTGAGAGATAGAAAAAGGTTGTGTAGGGAAAATATATCTCTGTACATATATTGTCATGTTTATATTTCTACTGTATGTGTTAGCGTTGTGTGTATACTCACAAAATGTGCCTCCTAGTGAGTGTTTCTGTGTGTACTATTGTCTGTAAATCCATGTGTGTTTTTGTGTGCACTTGTGTGTATTTGCACAGATACTCAAGAGGGTGTTTCTGTGTGTGTAAGCG
The DNA here is from genome assembly GCF_020085105.1 of Siniperca chuatsi. NCBI lineage: Eukaryota > Metazoa > Chordata > Actinopteri > Centrarchiformes > Sinipercidae > Siniperca > Siniperca chuatsi. The sequence goes on along the minus strand of NC_058049.1, from coordinate 8,865,244 downwards.
TGTGTGTTTCTCATTTCCTCCATATAGAGATTAGGGACGAAGAAGAGCAGCATTATCAGACAGCTGGAAATGAGATCTCTGTAGGGGACTCGACTCTTCTGCCTTCTATTTCATCCCTTCTTCCACACCTCTCTGTCCCTCTTTCTGATCCTCCTCCACTCCTGCTACTCCTCTTTCACCTTCTTTTCTTATCCTCTCTTATATCTGTGCTTTTATCACACTATCCCTCCTTTCTGTCACTATATCCCTTCTCATCTTTTACTCCATGTTCACTTTTGTCCTTATACTGTAAAAACAACCCAGCTTTACCTTTCTCTTCCTGTACCTGTCTTGCCTTTCTCTCATCTGTCCATCCATTTTTTCATCCATCTACTCCACTTCTATCTCCCTCTGCTAAAAATATTAGGTCTGTACCTCATTTTCAGAGTTACACTTTATCTCATTGTAGCTCCCTCCATCAATCTAGTCTATCCATCTAGTGGCACAGAGGAGATCCTCAATATCCAAGCTGCAACCGGTCTTCCAGTAACAGATATGTAATATATAAAATGTAGATTACACATTAAAGCAGTAATCTGTGATATTGTCCAAATATGAACCAGAATCCAGATGATAGCTCTTAAAATCCACGTTCATTAAATTCTTAATCACTAATCAATCAGCGTGGCCATGACTTTTCACTTCTGTTGAGGTTTCTGTAAGTGGGACTCTTGATTTTTCGTTCAATCATGGCATCTATCACTGTGAACACTGACTACCCAGTTTTACTATTTATTCCAAACGAACTGTTGCTGCAGATGAAAACATGAAATGCATTACTTTCTGTGCACTACAAGGGCTTTCCAAGCAAAGACTTACCACTAACACTGTTAGCAACATCCAGTCAACTGGGGACAGATTGAATAGCTATTGTGTTATGCCAGTTGGCCATCAACTGGCACAAAAGGCATCTTGTTATATTATATTTGTATGACAATGTCTTATGTTATTACTTTAATATATCTGAACAGCATATGACCTTCTAGAAAGCGAAAGTAAAAGCTACAATGCAATACGTACAAGATAGTAAATTAGAAACAGACTAGCGCATGACAAGCAAACATGACAGTGAACAATGATCTCAATAAGAAAGACCCTCAGCACAGTGATAGAAACGGAACTGTTTAGGATAAGCTGCATCCGAGGCATTTCCTCGTGCCATTCTTTTCATCTTGTCTCTTCTTCTTCTCTTTTCTTTTGGCAATCCAATGTCACCATGACAACAACAAAACAAACACGGCACGAGCCACGGTTTTGTAGATAAACACTTCATTGTTGAGATCCGTTGTCTTGTCATGGAAAAGTTATGAAACGTATAAATCTCTCTTGAACAATCTGTTGGACTTCATGTTCAGTTCCACATCATTATAACTGTGGCATGTTGTTTGTCTGTGTGTGTGTGTGTGTGTGTGTGTGTAGGGTTGTAATGGAATCCATGTTAGAGCACTACTTAAATAATTTGAAAATAATAAAGAAATTGAACACATCAGCTACAATTACAGAGATAAATGTGGTTAAATTAAAATACAGTATATTAGACTTAAGATAATTACAGAAGTGGCTCTATGAGGATGTTTGGATGTCTTTCAGCAGTAAAATGCATAATTATTGTAAAAAAAATTAAAAATCTTGCAGGCAAAGTATGGTAAATTGCATGTAGGCCTACAAGCAAACATTTCAAGAGAATCAGCACAGCATCCACAGTCGGAAGCTACATTAAAATATATATATATATACACATACACACATACACACACACACACACACACACACACACACACACACACACTCACACATATTTATTTATGACATTGAATGGTGCGATACTTGTGTGGACAGTCTATTGGGTATTTCCAGGAAGTGGTAGCCAAACTAAGTTTATTATCTATCTTCCTCAATCAAATCAGTGAGAGAGAAACATGTAGAACAGGACACCATTTCCTGAGAACTCACATACACACACACGCTGCTATCTTGACTCCAACATCTACCAAGTGTGACCGCTGTGCAAAAGAGAGGAAATCCCTTCGCAACCCACACCTACTTGCAATGTATTACATCCTACTCTATGTGTTCATCTGTGTGTGTGTGCCTGTCAGGGGGCGTCAGGGGGTGTTTGCATGTCTGAGCTTCTGTGTGTGTGTGTGCTTGTTTGGTCTGCTGATGTTATCTGTCCCTCTCATTGACAGAGAGGAAGGAAATTAACAGTCAGTCACACTGACAGCAACACAGTAAATACCAGACACAATTAACACCATGTTCAGATATAACGCTTCATGTCATATTTTGAGCATCAAGCTGTACATATTGTTGACACGTGATCTTTAAAAAAAAAATCAGCAATTCAAAAGCAAATGTTGCAACAACAGAAATTCTTTCTAGCGCTGCAGGTCAATATTTTTAATAGTTTGTAGATGGTGAAATATGCAAACAAAAAATTTTCCTCTCAATCTTCTCCATCCTGGAGCATATTTTACAAAATGTTTTCAATAGAGGTGGTATAATTCTGTAGCTGATAAGCCTCTGTATTCATACATTTTAAAGTTGGATAACTGAGATGAGAACATGTCAACAAACCAGACATTCATGTCTAGCAACTTAACCACTAAATTGTACTTGACTTAATGTTGGTGTTTCTGTGCACTTTTTCATTTGTGTTACAAGATTGTCCATTTGTCACCACACGCATCTACCTGTATTTATTTGTCTGTGTATGAGTGTAAATGTTAGACACTCTCCTCCTAGACAGGCTTAAGGTATAAAGCCACTGAGATGACATGTGGCGCCGTCGGCCATGTAGACACTAATCAAATATACGGTCCTTGTGTCAAGTCTCAATGGGCTGGTAGAGAAAAAGAAAGATGGGGGGGAGCAGGAAAGAGCGATGCAGAGAAATGGGCAGGCCAGCCTTGTTTGACCTGTTAGAGAAAATATGGGAGGACAGAGAGAAAGAGGGAGAGATGGAAGGAGAGAGAAGGAGGGGGAGGTTAGATAATAAAAAATACACACACACAAACACACACAAAAGACATTCATAAATCACCCCATCTAAATGTTAATTGGTGCTAAATGGCACGTTTGAATAGGTTAAGTGGACCCTCTGAATTAGTGTACCTTACGTAGGTGGTTCAATAAAAGCCCATTTCTAAACCCATACATCCCAAAATATCATTTGTGTCAAACAGCAGAGCACTTGATTGCTAACCCTGAGTTAGACTGTGCAGTTTCGGGGGACAAGTGAAGCATTGGATCACTTAATTCAATAAGAAACTGAAGTCTGCTTTTAAAGGGTCGGTTCACCAAATATAGCATGTGGCTAGTGTACACATGGTGCAGACGGTGGCCCACCTCAACGCTAAGCACCACCAAGGGAGAAGTTGTGGAGCTTAGCGGGCCAGTTGCAAGCATTTGACCATTTTGCCCAGTGGACAATTAATTTCCTTGCATTGCAGATACACTTCTTTTTTAATAGCATGGCCCACCAAGTATCCTCTGGGGCCGATTAAACACTCAGTGTCACTTACAGAGAGGTTGGGAGGGTTAAGTGGACCGGCTGAGCATTCGACAGACAGAGGTAAATTGCTACAATGACAAACTACTGCACTGGCTATATGAGTCCCACTGCGCTCTGTGACATGGTGTGTGCCTGCCCCCATACACTAATCTGAATAGCAAAAACACACATACACACAGACACACACAGACTGTGAAAAATGCTGCTTTAAGAGTGAGGAGGCCCAGGCAACCAGCCTCCATCTGAGGTGACCTCAGTGATCATGACATCATGAGGCAGGCTTGATTTATATGCATGCTGTGCTGAGCAGCATATTCAAACAAACAAGCCCCGGGTGGAGCAGAGTGGGGCCCCTCCGGAAGATAAAGGAAGCAGCCAGGCCAGGAGGAGAGAGGAAGGGATGTGGCAGTAAGAAAAAGGAGGTAAGACAAGGAGGTGGAGATGGGGACCAAGGAAAGGAGAGGAGAGAAGAGGAGAAGAGAGGTAAAGAAAGGAGACAAGAAAAAAGGGGAAAGTCAAAGGAGATTGGGAGGTGAGGAGAATAAAAAAGCACATATACTGAAGGAAACAGATGAAGTGAGGAAAAAAGAGGGAGGAAAAGAAATGATGAGAAAGAACAATGAAAGAAGAGAGGATGAAAAAAGAGGCAAGAGAAAGTCAGAAGGTAATAGTGTATGTTCATAGAAAATTAATGAAAAACCTCCACCTTCCTCGTGTCCTCCAGCTGGCACACACACACACATGCACACATAGTGTCCCGGAGCTGAGTGTATGATTAACTGTAAGGATATATGATCTATTTACATCATAACCAGGTGCACTGCACTGGGTTATCAACTGAGGTCACCCTTCCTCCCCTTTTCTCACTTCACTGAATGCACCTAAGGCAAGTAGCAATAAGAAAAAGAGAAAGAGAGAGTATAGTTATATTAAGGCTAAAATTATTCAAGATTGGTGGTTGATCTGTTCACTAATGGATAACACATTGAATGAATACATTGCATTAAAACATTACCAAGGGTCAACGCAAAGCCTCAAACCACTGAGCTAACAGCTACCGCCAAAGTGACACTTGGTTTAAAAATAGATGTTTAGTATTGGCGTACTGGTTGGAAAAATAAAGCTTCCTTGATTTCCTGTTTCTTTTTATAGCTGTTATTATTCCCTGAGTACAGCTCAGTCCCTCATCATTTTATGGCTTTTAATGCTCAATTTTAACCATCCTTCCATCCATCCCTACTATACTCTAACCCACTTGTCCCATTCAGCATCTTCAGGGGCATGTGCCTATCCCAGCACGCACTGGACTAGAGGTGGTGCAAGCAGGTCGCCAATCACACATTTAGACAGTTGCAGTGATCAAAATCTCTGAACATTGCCAATTGTGTCTGATCCCAACCAAGCTGGAGGGATCGCTACCAGGGAGTCAAAGTAATTATTTTCGGAACTTCACTTGAGCCAGAGACAGCAGTAGTGTTTCCTTAAAAACATCAGTCCACATAAATCTGGTCCAGGCAACCATCTCTCCACTCCTCATTTAACTCTTTTAACTTCTAAGAGTTGGACTGAAATGAGCTTTTGGCTGTTTTTGAGAAGCAACATTGACTTAAATTTAAGACTTGAAATCTGGTCGACTTTCTCTATTAGAGCACTTTTTATTGTCTTTATAATAATTACTTTCCCGCTTTGGTTGCAGTCTGATTTAAAAATAATTGGTGAAAGATTTCCTTCCATGTTGCCAGTCAACTTTGCAAATACTTACATTTAGAGGAAACTGGAAAAATACTTATTGTGGACTGTATAAATCCTCATATATTCAGTTTAGTAAATGTTCATTATGCTTAAGTCATATTTTTACAAGTTTGGCAGGCGTCTCATAACGAGCCAGTAACATGGCAATCAAAGCATAAATGCAGCTGGAGTGTTCCTATAAATTCACAAACTCTTCTGTACTGACATAATTTGATGTTGAAGAGTGTGTGTGTGTGTGTGTGTGTGTGTGTGTGTGTGTGTGTGTGTGTGTGTGTGTGTGTGTGTGTACACGCACGGATATGCTGCTACTCATGCTGAGCCATGTGGGCTTCAGGACACACATTCGTACACACATACAGACACAGTTACAGTAACTAACTCATTAAAATGGCTCATTTCACCCCAACGTCAGCCAACACACACACTGCTCTCTGATCCAAGGGCTACACACACACATACACACATATGGACCGCAGGCTTAGCCACAGCTGTACAAACGCGCACATACACACATACACACACACACACACACCCACACACACACACACACACACACTCACTCATTCATATGCGACAAACAGTGTCACTTCCAGCTTTAATCCTATCCTAGCTTTTCTCTGTATCGTCTATCTTTATATCTCCCTGTTGTTGAGGTGACGAAAAACACATCAAAAGGAAAAACAGAAAAAAATACAGTAATTATACAATTAAAATTAAGACTGAAATGAGAGCTAGATGTTCAAATGTTGGAAACCTTGACAAAAACCTGAAAACAAATCGCATCAGAACTTCACTCTAATGTTGTCTTATATTTTAAAAAATGGAAATGTATTGTTGTCGATTTGGATATTTTTTTTTAAAAAGAATGCAAATTGGATAAATTAAAAAAAATACAAAAATTGAAGTGAAAATAGTGTTTAAAAGTAACATCTGTAGCTGAAACATTGTTATTTATTACTTACATAGACTGTGCCACATATTCTGCATTTCATCTGTGTTTCTCCCAATTTGTCTCTTGAGAGAATATATTAAGTTGTCCTCATTGCAAGAGCACCTTGCTTTTTTTTGTTTGCAATGAACAGTGTCTTTTTGGAGCAGGAAACACAGAAGCCATTTGATTATGCATGTATTATGTGTGGCGACATACATTTGATGATATCTCGGGTGCTAAGCGCTCATTGGTATGGGTATTTTTGCCTTCCACTACCCAGAAATGTGTAACTCAAACAATGGAGGCAGTACCAAGGCATTTCAATTTTATCCTCATGAACTGCTGTTTCTGCCGTCCAAATAAAAAAACAAAGTAAATTGTTTCTCAAGTATTTTGTGAGAGCATTCTTGAACCGCATAGAGCCATGTTATATCAATCAACAATAGATTTCTTTTCTTTTTATGACTGAAATGGGAACAGATTCCTGCCGGCACTTGAGAAAGAGTTACAGTAGAAAGCAAGTCAAAAAACTGAGGAAGAACAGAAGATGAAAAAGAGGAAGGCAGATGGAGCAGAAAGAACAAGAAGATGAAAAAAAAACAGCCAAAAAGCAGGGACACAAAGACAGAATCTCTCATCACTACTGACGAAAGGAGAGGTGATTTTAGTCTCTCTCTGTCTCCCCTACTGTGTCCACTAAAACCACAGAAGAGCTTGCTGGTGTCAAACTGAGCCAACAGAGTTTCACTAAAACCTTCACACAGTACAGTCAGTTCCACAAGAAAAAGTCTGAAGTTCTCCGAGCTTCAAACACTTTTTCTGAACAGTTTAAGTTATCATCTATATAATCTATTTATGTTTATTCTGAATATATTTCACAGGCATATAATATACTTAATTTTCTATATCTTATATTAATTTTTACAATCAGTGTGCAGACAATTTGGGCTTGAAAGGTTGCACTTTTTCTAATGAAATAAAGTAGAAAATTTAACAGTGATGTGATTCCTTGGGAGAAATTACATTTATTGTAATTCAATACATTTACTACCCCAAACTGTCAGAATAATTTTATGTTTTTAATTCATCGTTCCATCTTGGTTATATACAGACCTTTATTATAAACTAAGCACTTGCTGCACTATTTTGAATTGTTATTTTTGACTGGAAACCAAATAAAAATGTATTTCAAACTTGTGGTGCCTTGTTAATACGTGGTTCCAAATATTTGAGTTGTGCGGGTAATATTTAAAAATTATAATACACTATACCCTGTATGACACTGTTCAAATAAAAAATCTGGAGCACTCCTGTACTCTTCAATCATTATATACATTTAAACACTAACGGCAAATAATAATACGCTAATACTGTACTTGGAAATCTGGAGATTAAACCCTTGCATGTTTATTTTATTTGGCTAATAAAGTAATTCAACCTCTGAAAATATTTTCTTTATTGCATTAGTTCATCCAACTGAGACTGAATGAAGGAAGGAGACTCTAAAGCTCATCCTCTGTCAGTCAACCTTAGGCCCTCAGCGAAAAAAATACAACCACCGCGATATTTTTTTTGTCCCAAAAACCTCAAAACCATGAAATCTCCCCCTTTTTTATCCGATCTTTCCTTCAGGACCCAGAAAAACATCCACCACCTCCCGGCCTCCCAGAAATCTGGTTCCAGTTTGGGGCAGCGCTGAGTTTGAGGGTGGGGGGTGACTCTGAGGCAGCTGACGCTTATAAATAAAGAACGAGAAAGAATGCAACATATCCACAATCTCTCCACATCTTCATCATTTTTTAATGTGGCTTCTTTCCCCCTTTTTTATTCACTATTTTCCCCAGCCATTTTTTCAATTCGGATAGATACGGTTGTTGTTTTCATATTTTATGATAGAGCCGGGCAGTACTTTGAGTGTTTAGAGTCAGGGATCAATGAAGTAGGGAGTGCATGGATTGAGACCTTAAACTAACATGCCAAGTCTGCAGGCCTTGTGTTTCTTCTCTGTTTTTATTTCTTTTATTTTTTTTCTCTATATATGTGCTTTCTCTGATCTCGATGGCCTCGATGTAGCCTCTTGAGCTATTTTTGTTTGTTGCTTTTGTTGTTTTTTTTCTCTCCCTCTCTCACGCATCACATACACCTGATCTGTACGCAGTGCTTGTTCCTTCTGTTGTATCCATGCCAGGGGAATGTGCGTGTGGGTCTGTGTGCCCTGAATCTTTTCTAAAACCCCTTCTACTTGGACTAAAGGGGGGTTGCCCTAAAGTCAAAACCAGCTAATCTAATGGATAAAAGGCTTTCACAAAAGTGATCTACAGAATCCACAGAAGTGGCTGAACTTAGGTTACCATGTGTTGCATCGGTCTTGACACCTTTATGGGACACATATGGAAGAGACATACCAGAGCAGAGGCGTAGCAGCGCAGAAACCACGTCCAACAGCATCAACATAACCACTAATCACCTCAAGCCTTGGACACTTAACCTGCACTACCAACTCAGCATGCATATGAAATACCATGTTATAAACTAATAAAGTAAGGACACAGGAAATACATCCATGTAAGACACTGTAATATAGTAAACTACCATATTTTTGCCTCATTTATTTACTCATTTACTAAAAGTTATGTTAATGTTACGCAGTAATGAAGATGTGAGCAGGCACCGATAGGATGCTTAAACATCAAGGCACCAGGGCACACCAGCGTCGGCTTTCAAAAAGCATTGCATCAATGAGCATTTAGCACACATGGACATTGTGAAAAGAATATTTAACAGCTTGCTCTTTGGTTGCCAAACCTAAAATCTCAGATGTTCGAGCCTCCAAGAACTCATCAAAGCGCCAAGTACCTTTGATAAAAAAAGTAAAAGGTTTCTACAAATAGATTTTCATATTGTACTGAAAGAACTGAAACCAATAGCTGCCTGGAAGGTAGAAAATCTATGTAAAAGCCTATGGCATGTTTTTAAAAGTGGTCGGACATAATGAACCTCTTGTCTGTCGCACTGTGGCTGGTCACTAAGAAGAAGAACGTTAGCCAGAAGAGTGTACAGTAAGCTTCATCATATTACATGATTCTGCATACAGCACCATTATCTGCCAGCTGGGGGCTACAACATACTGAAATGAAATAATTCTGTGTGGCTTTACCGATTAAACATTTTAATGCACCTACATTTATTTCTGCTCTCTGCTACTGATCGTTTCACGCTTACGCTGCTACCCCACATATGGCTTCAACCGCGCACCTGGCTAGCATGAATGACACCTGTGAGACATAAGGTACATAGCAGTAGAGAAGGTCAGGTTACCATGTGTTGAGTGTTGGTCCTGACACCTTAGCAGGACCCAGGGCTTGTATAGAGTCATATAGATTGGAGCTGAAGTACAGTAGTTTTCACAGCCAGCCATGCCTCCCCATATGGAAGTCATATGGAGGGAGAAGCACTGCACAGAACAATAGAAGTCGTTAAAACAGCGTGGGTAAACCTGTGCATGTGTGTGTACGTGTTAAGAGGGAGTGCATGCATATCAGTTTGTACGTGTGAGAATGCAGGGGTGTGATTGAGTGTGTCTCTAGGTGTGTGTCTGGACGACAGGATGAAGCTTCAAGTCTTTCATCTGTGAGTGAAGTTGAGGGGCAACATGGCAAACAATTCAAAGAGATGACAGGACCCCATCCCTTTGTTTTTTAACCCTGACTCCCTCCCCTATACACACATTTTCTTCCTCTCATCATTTCATCCATCTATCTTATTTCCTTTTCATCTTTCCCTCTCCTCTTCCTCTTCTACCTTTTTTGTCTCAGTTTTTCTTCCTATCACAAGCTGTGTCTCTGCATCACAGCTCTTTTTCTTTCATGTGAACTGCTGATCTACAACGGACACACAAGCAGTACTGTGTGTGTGTGGGGGGGGGGGAGATTCTGGGGGGTACCCCTCTGTCTGTGGTCTCTAAATGGTAGTCAGCCAATAGCTCCAAGATGTACTCTACTGATGATCTCTCATCTCATTGCCACAAATTCTCCTGACAGACACTTCTGATCTCACCAAGACCACCATGTGTGACTGTGTGTTTGTCTGCTTAGGAAGATAAGTGTTTGTGTTCGCCTGTGTGTATGAGAGAAAGACAGTGACTAAGAGGAAGCCAGAGTAGTGTTCTGTTGTTTGTGGTTGAGTTCTGATAATGATTGTAAATGGTGGTTTGCCCAGATGGCACTTACTGTCTGTCACTATCAGTGTCTCTCTCCTTTTACTCAAACTTCCTGACCCTTTTTCCATTTCTAAGTCAGGTGAAGGAGGCAAATGACAAAACACTCATTGATGCTGACATTGTCTGGCAGTCATTTCCAGGCCAGACAATGTCAACTCATCTAGTGTCAGTTGAGGGAGTCCACTGAGTTAAAAGGTGGGGTTGGCCTTTTATGTGCCTCCCCAAAAACCCTGTGACCCTGTAAATTACCTAAAGCGTAAAAAGGTGATATGGGTGAAAAGGGATCGTTGTGATATCAAGGTTGTTTTAATCCGATCTGCTGTAGGAATGCTGAAATGATTCTAACACCATAGCCTTGGATATAATCAGAATAACCTCACACATACTGTAGCTGGGTGATTTATGGCAAACAATCCCCATCTCATCAAATGCATGTCGTAGGTTAACTGCCTTCTTCATTTACCAGTCTATCATGGAATATATCAATGCACTCTTACATCCAGTGGCAAGATGACGTGTACAGAAAATCATACTCATATGCCAGATTTGCACCACAGAGCAAAATTTTCATATGTACTGTTTTGGGAAAATGGTAACATATGTTGAAGACATAAAATGTTCTGCAAATACAGCACAAAGATTGTTTTAACTGGCTGCAGTGGAAACAAGGCTAATATGGAGCCACTGTAGGTGTTCCATGTTTTGTTCCTTGCTGAGCTACAAGTCGGGTTTTGATTCTTTTCAGCCCTTTGACGTTCAAATGGTTTTGGTTGACATGAAGTGGTGTTTTAAATATATTCACTTGGTGCTGTGCAATATTCAAGACAAAAACATCTGGACAAATGCAGTAGATCCAAAATGCATAAAGTGGGACTTTTACTATGGTTGCCACTGTCAGTGCAGAGCTAAGATTTCCAATATACCCAGTCGGTCTTCCATGTGTAAGAGGAATCAGATATCCATATTGATTGTAATGTCAGCAACATGGTTACTTTGATGCTTTAATGATAGTAGAGTATGACCTGATGACATGGAAATGCTACAGAGCATAGAGCATCAACACTTCTCTTCTCTTAAATATTGTGGGGTGATACACATCATGTCCAAACTGAGCTTAGCAAAAGCTCAATAACAAAAAGTACTAAATTCACTCTTCCCTAATCTTTGAGTCATTCTTTGCCCATACTGATAACTCTTATTCAAAGAGGTTTGGCAGGCAACGATGAAGGATCAGTGATTGGCTTTCATCTTTGGTGACAGTTGAATGGTCTCAGGTACAGATGAAGACAAATTAGTTTCCAAGTGTATAGAGTTTAAAATACATTAAGAATCTTTGATTAATCTAGATTTTTCTAATATTGATGTTGATGTTTTCCTTTTAGTGGCTCTTTGAGTGTCAAAAACACATATTATTAACATATATTACTTTGTAAGAGGTTTAAAATATGATCAAACAGAACAGGTCTGCCTCGTTGCTTATATACTGTTTCGGTCCAAGTCAAGGTCTTCTGTGTTTCTGCTTATTGTCTCCATTAAAGCTGGATGTATTTATGATTAGATGATATAGAAAAACACACACACTAATATGCATTTACACTTGAACACACAGCCTTTCTGGTTTTTTGTTTGTCCAGCACTATCAAGTTTTCCCATTCCTCCACAAATTTTCCAGGAAATATTTTTGTTTTTGAGTCAGCACTAAGTTTTTTTGATCACACTGAGGTGTTATCTACATGTTAAAGTTTACTGTGTATAAAAACATTAATTGATTAAATTTATCTGTAGCATTCACATTTTAAGTATTACTATTCGGACCAAATAGTTGAAAATTAAATGTGTATAGTTATGTTACAGTGAGGGCAACGGTGTATTCTCATTTCAAACATGTTCAGCCTATCTAAGGTAAAATGTTGAGTGCTGAAAAAAGAAAATATACATCCACAGAAAAACTTCTGTGACCTCCCAATAGTTGCAGCATTTTCTGATTTTCAGCATTTTCTTGCTCTGGCACCACAGTAATAAGGCGAGGTAGCAAAATGTTTCTCAACAGCATGACTGTGACAAAGGAGCAACATAGTTTAAGATGTCACATGAGTAAAGATTTCTTAAAGCAAGATTCAGTGTGAGAACAATACAGAAACTGTGGAACAGCTAATGCTGGTGACGAGTGGTATTTGGAAGCCGTCTTTGCATGCTGGAGTTCAGAGTCTGTCTGGATACATATTTGAAGAGGAAATCTATGACACACATATGGTCATCTCATCTCTTCTTGCCAAAGCCTGAAAGACTGAAATGTCTATCAGTCAGCAGGTAACCCCACGCGTGCATACACACATTGATGCAGGCTCATGCACAAGCTAACACACAAATACACACGATCAACAGAGCCCTTCAGATCCCCCACTGTCCAGTTTCTGCAACCCATCCGTCTTCCTCAACTGTCAGTCTACTGTCAAAGACCTTTGGAAAACACTCAGTCACACACACAAATGCGCGCACACACACACTGGTCTGAATGCCCTCGTATACACAAACCTAAGCATTAAAACACATACATGCTCAAAAATACTCACATGCATAAAAATATGGATCGAGGAGCATATATGCAAAAACTCGACCTCAGCAGTCCTGCCTGTGACTATTCATGTGTGTGTGAATGACTGATGTCTTGCCAACCTCTGTAGGAGAAGGCAGCTCCAAAGTTGTGTATGGATGATAAACACTGCATGGTACACAGGCATCATATGGGCACACAGAAAGTCACTGGGCCAACCGTTTTCCATCCCTCACTCTCTCTCCAAAGTGTCTCTCTTTGTCTCTCTCTCATTTTCCCACCCAGGTGTTGAAAAGGAACATAAAACATTTCTGTTCCACCATGCCACTGCTTTCAAGTTGAAACTGCATGTGTGCATGGTGTTAATGACCCAGAGCCTTCAGATGTTTTGGTCTTTCCGTGTGTTTCTCCATGTTTGCGACCACCTACAGTATGACCGCTACGTAATGCTCCCTCTCTTGCAACCTCAGCTCACGGTAAACTCAAATGCAGCCCTGCATCAATAATCTGACCAAGCCAGGGCAAATAATCAATGTGGCATCCCTTAGAATCTTGCTCTGCTGTTTTTGTACTACATTTCTCAGAGAACACATGTCAATCAAACAGTCTGACGTCTTTTTCTTGACTATTCTGTTAGCAGGGTCTGAATTTTTAATAGGTTGCACTTTTTTCTTTCTGTTGATCCATGGCAGTTTTTGTCTCTAATTCCAGCTGCCCAGTTTATTCCAAACAATCCACTTAAAATAAAAAATGAAGCACCTCCTCTATACCCCTGACTCCATAAACCAGATGCTTATGCGAAACCATGGGATACATTATTCCCCTGATATTGGCATTTTGGCAACAGATTGTGCAGTGAGAATGTGAACACAAAATAAATGATTGCCTTTCTAATGTTTGATAATATTGATTGAGATGTCACTGCAGATGATGGTTCACTGGTACATGTGATGGATTAATGATGATGTGGGGGGACTGTAAAGAGCCACAACCATGCATAATGGTCATGCATTTGTCATGCCACACAGACAACCGGTGAAACTGCATTTTGCTTTGCTGCAGCAACAAACAGACCTAAGTATTGATATGCAAACAGGTGATTAATTAATGGTACATTTCCGTACATTTCCGGCCAACTATGGGTGCGGAAATCAGGCTCGTGCAGGTTCACCCATATGAAAGTTTATTAAAAAAAATACACCCCTGGTGTTTGGATTATCAAATGTAAAAGCTCAAACTGGCTTTCAAGATTCAGCCCTTGTTAAATCACATCAGATGTTGAAGGTGAGTGGTAAAACAGACATTTATTCTCACTACCATGTCGTAGATTATTACTTTAATGATTTCTTCCAGCAACCACCAAAAATCCACTCAAGCCAGGTCCCAACCGTGTAAAACTGGAATCAAACTTGTCTGTGAAACCAGTTAAAAAACACACTAATAAGAGCTGTATCTCCTCTCATAGCATGTTGAATTTCTGGTGGTCACTTCAGCTTCACACACAGAGACACACACTCTAATTTACTACTGTCATATCCACGCAAGACCATCCTACATACAGCACTTCTGCAACAGTCCCCAGAGTAATCCATCACTGTGTACCTCTGCATGTGTGTGTGTATGTGTGACAGTGTTAAATTACTGCTATGGCACATTGAGCCCTGGCCATTACTCTAGCAGGTGACACGCATTAAAAGAGGTGGTGACACTGACATAGAGAGAGAGAGGAGAGAGAAAGAAAGAGAGAGACTGGAAATAAGAGGAAAGACAGAAGGTATGACATAGAGGAAGGAAAAGAAATCAGGGTTGAGAGAAAGACAAATTTGTTGTGAGAGAAACCGAGAACAAAGAAAGAATAAAGTAAACAACATTGGGTAGAGGGATGCAAAGATGTAAATACTTGAGAACAACGAAAGGGACATGTAATAGAAAGATTGAATATATAAAGTAGGAGACAAGGAAGGGATTGAAGTGCTGGCAGAAAGTGGAAACACAGAAAACCACTGTTCTCAAGTTTGAGCCAAGGAAGGTTCACACACACACACACACACACACACACACACAGTCTAAGAGCCAAGAAAGGTAAAAAGTTAGAGAGGATTCAGACCTGGCTGACCTCCAGAAGATGTTATCAGCCTCTCCATCTGAAACTAAAATACTAGGCCAACAGCACTGACACACATTCTCACACAAAGACACATACACACCGCAAAACTCCAAGCTAAGAAAAAGCTGTATATATAAACAGAAGCGCACACACACTCTCAATTCAATACACATTGAAAATACACACACACACCGGATCTTTTTAAGATTTTTCACAGCAAGAGGGAAAAGGGTATATGTGCTTGTGTGATGAAGTAATAACTGTGCATAATGTAATATCTGCGTAATGTAATGTAATAAAAAGTAATAACAGACTCATAATGTAATAACCTGTCTATAATGAAATAAAAATGTTGTGAGCGTATAATGTGAATTTTTAGTATGAGTATGATACGTTACTGTATTTTATGCTGGTTATTACTTTAGGATGTGGTGACAATTTTTTTTATTGACAAACATAATAACTTTTAGTGTAATAGTTTCATGGATCCGTTTTATTCCAGTCTGGACAGGAATGCTAACCAACGCAACTGGTAGTGCTTGTGGGAGGGAAGCCAGAGAGGGATCTTGTCCTGATTTATGTACTAGGATTTCTAAAGCGGCTCGGGAAGGGATCTAAGTGAGTTAGAGTAAACTTCAGTGTGGAACAAATAATGTTTCTGAGAAAATGTAGTGATGCAGAGAAACTTAAAGAAATTCATAAAAGAATCGACACGCACTGTTACAAAATCTGCAGTCCAGTTCATCAGGCCAATGCTGATTGGTTAAGCAGGGAAGGATATCTGGTAGTTCTTATGTCTACAGCAGTGTGTGTACGTGTGTGTTTGTGTGTGTGTGTGTGGAAGAGAGAGAAAAAGAGATACTTGAGAAAAGGTGTTTACATTCCAGGTGGCTACTGTGGCTTTCTGTTGCTGCAACAGTGGTGCCCTGCTGCAGACACACACATAACTTTACTTACACCCACACTTGAATTACAAAGAGAGGAGAAGTGTGCAGGGAATGCTCAAGCACACAAACACACACACTTCTACTTCCACATGTACTATATAAACAAACAGAGGGATGAATACACATGCCATCACACCTTTTCGCTCTAGCGTGTGTAACATCCCTCCAAACACACACATGCACTCGTTAGTGTAAACTCCCCAGGGCTCGTTAGCATAACAGCCCACCTTAACGAGGAGAGGACACGTCTGGCTGAGCACACCTACGTCCTGATCAGCTAAGAGGGTCTCTGAGGGACCGCGCCAGGGTTTCCGTACACCACAACCTCCACACAGATGAACACACACACACACACACAAACACACACTCTTACAGAGGTGGAAGTTACATTCTAAACGAATGGTGTGACAGTGGACAGGGTGCATTGATAATTAATTTTTTAGCACTTCTGCACTGAGGATGCTACTTTTAAGTGTGTGTGTGTGTGTGTGTGGGCGAGAGAGAGAAAGTGACTGAAGAGAGAGGGAGAGCTAGGAAGAGAGAGAGAGAGAGAGAGAGAGAGAGAGAGATGTGCCTTCAAACAAAATACTAATTAAATCCAATCATCATTCAGCTTAATCCACAGAACTAATTAGTTGGCTGCATACCTGTCTTCACCCAGTACACACACCCAGCACACACACACACATACACACACACACACACAGACAAATGTTTCCTCTCTTACTTTGTTGTTGTTGTTACCTTTTTACCTGTCTGTCAATTTATGTGCATTTTATGTAGGCCTTTATCACAGCAGACATTTTGACTTATTATAGTAAGAAAAGCCCAGGTGTCACTAATAACATTAACAATGTCTCTGTTCCATTCAAGTGTCCCAGTAAGGAGCCAGCATGCATGAAACTGAAGCAGCTAAATGGAATTCAGCCATCATTAATTTTACTATTTACACCTGTGCTTTTCCTACTGTGACATGCCAAAATGTCTTTTGTAAACAAATAAATAAATAAAGCCTGAGTAGAAATGCCAGAAATTCAAAAAAGAAGCCTAAATATTCAAAGTTTTTACTTTTGGCTAAGGTGGAAAAGTTGGCATATCAAAAAAGAGAAGATGTTACGAAGGCTGATGCAAGCAGATTTTTAGTTTAACACATATACTGCTCCCTCTAATGTAGAAAGCATTCATGTCATGCTGCCAGAGAGTTCACCAGAGAGGCCGAAAACACTACACAATAAAAAGATGGGGGTGTCAGTAATTTTAATGTCCCCGGTTCAAGTCCAGACGTGGGCCCTTGTTGTATGCACCTTCCTTCTCTATCACCAAAGTGGTTGATAAAAACAACACAAGCTACACTTTAAGACAAATTCATTCAAGGAATCAATTGTAGGCTGAATGCAGCAATGAAATACCCTGATGTACCAAAGTTATTGGTGCTTGGTAATTGGTAATTATGTAATCTGGTCACATCATCTTGAATCCTCTTTAATTCATAATACAAGTAAGTGCTGAATGGTATTTTAATAAAACTTGTACAACATATTAAAATTAACATAACCTATGTTACTTTTATCCTGCCATGTACAGTTTTTTCTCACAGGTCTGTCTGTCTCTCTGCCCACACGTCTCTCTGTCTTTCATGCCTCGTTTCTGTCTGTATTTGTGTTAATGTGGTGTTATTTGCAGTGCATGGAGCACTTTCATCTGGCCTGGCACGACGTTCACTTACAACGACTTTATGATGTGTGAGGTTCAAAACTCAGTCAGACATGTTTCTGAGTGACCTCAGCTGTGGCAATCAAGAGTGTTATGACAGAGGGAGAGAGAGGCTTAAACTGACAGAGAAAAAAAAAATACTGTGAAAGACTGAATTTAACACCTTTCTCACTTTAATGAAGAAACCCTTTAATCACGCTCAGACAATTAAGTTCAAATCAAAATCGTGAATAGAGTTAAGTTTTAATTAAAAGAGCTAAAACTTGGACTTTTAGACTGAATGACATTAGTTAAGTACTATTCCTGTCCTCATTATGTACCTATTCCTACATCACTTGTCTTTCTTGCATGCTCGCTTTATGTCCATTAAATTGTGTTCCTCCTTTTCTCCTCCCTCCCCTCTGTCACGTGAGAAGAGCAGTTGTTTTCTGATATACTATAAGCTGGCCAATTTTATGTTTTGTTTGAAAAAACACTACAAACTGTCACTATAGCTAAAATGTGTATAATAAGTTGAAATTATTTACATTTTCATATTATTTGTCAGTTTTAGTGTGGATTGTGATTTAGCGTGATTTTGAGTTTATTTTGGGTATGGTACCACTCTTGAAAATGACCATCATCATCTTTATTTCTCATTACTTCAGTGCACTTTGATGATAAATGTGTGCACCACTGAAAATTGGACCTCTGAACGTTGAGTTTTCATTGAGCATAACATATTGGAAAATAGAGGACCTTTTATTGATATTACAGAAGTATAAATGCTAGATAAATGGAATTGATCCCCAATGACTTTCACAAAACAGGGGCCTAACATTGATGTGCTGTTTCAGAAATCAGCAAAACTAGGAGGCATTTTGGAAGCAGACGCAAGGCAGTTTTGTAAAAGAAAATTAATAAAAAATGTAACAACCAGACAATAAAAATGAGTGAAGGAACAGAGGACTGTCTGCTGATTCAGAAAGCAGGAGAAAAGGAGGAAAAGAGAGGAAGAATGTAGAATTTGTCTATGGTCATGGAAATTGTCAATGCAAGACTTCAATACATAAGAGAAATATCTCAAAACCGTAACAGAGAACAAGTGCTGAGTGGTTTTCCCCTGACAAACAAAATTTACTGTGATGAAAAGAGAGTAAATGAGAAGGAGAGAAGAGGAGAGAAAACATATGGTGATCCAGCAGAATTGTTGAACTGATCCCTACAACATGATAATTCAATATAATATAAATATATGAAAAAAAGGTATTTTGAGCTTCTACTATTTCATTACATTATGATGACAGTTTAAAGCATCACCAGTTTTGTAAATTACATATTCTCATTTCATTGTGCACTTCTTTTGCATAATGAATAGTAATTACATTATGTGTTTTTAATAATCCATGAAAAAGACTACGCTTCACTGCTACTTGATCTCACAGCTGCTGTTTTTTTTATGTTGGCCATTTTGCTACAGCCATTAAATGGCCATAGATTTGTTCAGCTCGACAGAATTATTCAAAGTGAGGTATTTTTGTTTCTTTTTTGTTTTTCAAAAGAGAATTTTGACCACTTTGTCTGATTTGCAGGGGCTATTTTATTCTTTCCAGCAACTATTTTATACGACTGCTTATATTTATGCATTTGCATTGCACAACGGTGTATAAATAGTAAAATTTGCAGGCACGATTTGTTTTATTTTAAAACATAAACTGCTCTTCTTTTGACTTCGAAGGAAGGCGGGAACCCTTAAAGAAAAGACAGTGGTTGAGCTCTGTCCATTCTCTGACCCCAACTGTTTCATCTTTGATTGTAGAGGTTGTTTTGGGGTTTTTTTGGAAAACGCTAGTGGTTTTTATAGCCCGAAGCTAAGCAATTAAACTAAAAATTGTGTATTATTGTGTGAATCTGACTGAATAACACCATGGGATGGGATGAGGGGAAGGCAAACCAGAAAGAAGAAAAAGACAAAATAATGAAAACAAGACTACTGACACTCAGATCCAAATAAAAAGGAAAGCCACCCTTACACAGATAAAACTGATGAAAAAAATCAGTATGATGTCTTGTCCTTCTGCCAACAGTCGAGCGCACATCACCTTGATCCAATAATTTTTATTTAACTTCAAATCCCTCATAGACTGTAGGAATCTGCACTGAGTTCACTGGAAATCCCCAGCTCTTCTCTATGCCTCTCTCCCCTTTGTCTTTTTATTTCTCCTTTTATGTTTTATGTCATTTCTCTCTTTCTGCGTCTCATTTCCTTTCACTATAATTTTGAAGTGGTGTGGGGAAGCTATCACTCTGTCTCTCTGTCCGCCTGCCTACCAATTTGTCCATCTGTTCGTCTTCCTCTCCCCACTCACAGTTGGTGTTTTGTCTTTCAGGAACTGTTTAAACGATAGATCAGAGTTTTGTTGTTCCCATAAAAATACCATCTGATGTTTGTGGTGAAAACACCCAGAAAAGACAAATCCTTGTTTTTACAAAGATGTCCTTCCATGTTGCGGCATTTAAAAGTGTCTTTTTTTTTCTTTTTGGGGATGGAAAAATGGATGATGAACTTGCCCAGTACACAAAATATGCACAGCAAATCAGATTTACAGTTCTGGGATTTTTATTGAGTGCCATCAATATATTGTTTTTATTGGTAACTAGAGAAAGGCAAACAGGTATGAAAGGAGGGTAAAAGAACAAAGAAGGAGAAAAAAGAAGTGAAAAAGAGACAGATGGAGGTTTGGGAAGGAAAGGGCGCAGGCCATAGCACAGCTCGTAAGATGTGTTCAAAAGAGAAGATGACTTTACAACATAGAGATGTATTTTCACTGAGTTAACTCAATTGATTGCTTACACTCATAGTGCTTTGGGAGAGAAATGCAGGCATTGGAGCCTTGGTCTGTAAGATATTAAACAACTGAAACTTTGACAAATATTTCCATGAGTTCACGCAGATACACACACACACACACACACACACACACACACTAAAATACCTACACATGTTCAGAGAGAAAGGAAGGTATGAAGAGAAAGACAAATCCAAGAAATCCACACATCCAAACAAAGAAAAACCAAAAAGTGAAGCACCAAAGGAATATGTCCTGTTTCAATTAATGCCGGCTTCTTTAAGGCTCACTGGAATTAGGCATTAGTATAATTGTGTTTCATATTTATATGTGGATTACATGATGAGGCATTAACCAGGATTACAGTGCCTTAGCTTGGCAAAGAGAAAAAAAATGAGACAGACAAAACAACACAGAGCAGCAGAGAAACAATAAAAACTACTGAGAAACAGCATGACGGAGAAGGTCGTGTGGTTTTCCACGCAGGCTTACTGAGCAGACCGACAGTAAAGCTTCTGCATCTGTTCACTGTTTAGTTCTCTTCAGAGTTTCAGCCACAATCAACAACCTGGAGTCCCTTTAAAGTGAATGTGATTGACTGTGCTGAGCCTGCAGAGGCAACACTGCTATATGCATCGATTGCTTTCTATCTGCCGGGCTATGCGGTAAAGCAAACCTAACACACCCTTACTGCTGTATCATCCCTGCTCCACCTGTACCCCCCCACATCAAAGAGGCTGGAAACACTACAGCACAGCGCCACCTGGTGGAGACAAGAATGAAGCACAACCACAACTTCATCCAGTGATGCTACAACACCTCACTGCCCCCCAACCCCACACAACAACAATCCCAGGGGCTGTGTATTTGTTATGTTAGTTTGTTTATACTGCTTTTCTGGTTTCATATGAACATAAAGACACACATACACTCAAAACACAAACGCAAATACACTTTTTAAGCCAGGAAGTTGCCTGGTAGAACCATAGGTTGGCCTGTCAGCTGTAGTTTGCGTTAATCAAGCGGAATAGCGAGGGACATTTTTAAAAATATAACTTGCTGTCAATGTTCAACATTTTGAGCAGGCTCAGGATTCAATGCCAGAAGATAAAGTGTTTGACAACCATGACATGGACTTGGTTAAGTCAACAGTTTATGGCTTGTGGTTTCTTAAAGGATAATTATACAGTTTTCAAAATGTGATTTGACCAACCTGAACAGCCTTGTTGGGAAATTTAGATAAAGACTCTCTTCAACATACTCCAACAGCCAATACCACAAAGTAATTATTCTTTTTTCAACATTTGACATTTTTAAAGAGTGTCTCACAATGACAATGACAAGAGCAAAATACATCTCACTTTTTGACTGACAACAAGACATGCAACCCCAAGCTTAAAAGTGGTGACACTTTTCCAGATGTGCCCTCAATGACTCTGCCACACACAAATACACACAAATACCGTTACACGTGCACATATATACACAAACATATACAGCAACTAAGCAAAGGCCACATGCAAACACACGCATACACACACTATGACCTTGACAACCAGGACGACTGTGTTTATCTGAAGCTGAGTCTGTTTCCTATCTTGCCTCACTGTCCCTGTGGACACTTTCTCTCATCATGACCCAGACTGACACACATGCTCCCTCAAGACACCTCCAGGCAGTGAGTCTGTGTAGATCATGTCATCACCACACAAACTTCTGAATTCACCTCTTACCCTAAATTCAAGGTGAAACCCTCCCATGAATTCTCTGCATAAAGTTCTAAATCCAGTTTTTTTTCCCTCATACCAAGTTTTAGACCAGAAATTTTATTGAGAATTTGCTATTAATCTACAACTGACATGTTAAGGAAACTAAGAACTTTGTAAGAAATTGAATGACACTTGCAACTTTGTTATTTTATAATAGCAAATTAATTCTATCTATAACAGTATTAAATAAAAAAAGAATTTTACATGTATTGTGTTTTGAGACATTTTTTGTGACTATATAGCTTTATATAAAGCACAATATACAGTACAGTGACTCAACTTAATAGTACTTGTCTGTGGACTGATATGATGGCACATGAAAAAGGTTATATTAATATGCCTCTATTGGTCAGAACTAAAGACTAGGTCTAGGACCTAGTCTAATCCAAGCTGTGTGATAAGCAAGTAGCCATTTTACTGACACTGACACTCCCCCACAGACACACGCACACACACACACACACACACACACACACTGGAGAGGCTCTCAGAGCCACTAGCCAAGCTATAACACAGGTATTTACACAGTGACTCTCTGAAAGGGCCATATATGTGCTTCTAGTGACTGTCAAAGCTCCACCAGACTTGAAACGGAGAGTCTGACAGTAGCTTCTCATGGCTGATTAGCTCTGACTACTAGCTCTATGTCGCTGTCAATGCTATAGTGAGCAGTGGTCAGTCAGTCTCCCCCATGTCCCCTGACCCTCCGTGTCACACACTACGAAGCCACGAGGCCACGAGTCCAACAGTCGTTGCTCCCTCACTCCTCTGTTGCATTTTTAAAAAATATTTTGGGAGGGAGTGCTCAAGATAAAATGGCTACTTGCTTTGAGGGTGTAGTTACAATTTAAAATGATCGAATTAGCATATTAAAATAGCATTTCAAGTGTGTTTGTAATAATAAAAAAAGGTTGCCCTTGCAGGGCTTATATGCACATGACAAAAACACAACTAGTGTGTGTGGCAGATGCTGCATTGCCAACCTACTGTGATTAAAGTAAGTGATTGTGCTAATATGTGTGTCCTGCTCAATGTCAGGGTGGAACCAACTGATTGGACCGCCATGGTAGAGGTGAGAGGAGGGAGGCAGTGTGACCGGCTGTTAACTATTCCAGCTATCAAACTGTCCTTTTACAGACTTATCACATACACACATCCTTGCGCACACACATAAAGAAACACACGGGGAAACTAATGGGGTTCTGCTTTTTATCAAGATAAACCTCCCTTTCTCTAGGACTATCCCTCAGCACCATGTTGTTTCTTTTTCTCTATCTCTGAGTTTTTTCTGTTTTTCTCTCCATCTCTTTCTGCCTCTATCGCTTTCAATCCTTCCCATCATAATGTATTAAAATAGCTCCCACATAACTCTGGGTTTTTTATTGGATCAGACACTGCGATGGCAGCAAAAAATGTGTCCTGATTGGCCGAAACACCAGGAAGTAATCAAATCAAAGCTCCCATCATGCTTCACTGATTACACTGTCTGACAATGTGGTCTAGTATCATTTAATCTCTATTGTTCCCATTGGAAACCTTTATGCAGCTTGTCAGTGGGATAACAACATAGAGAGCCGAGGGGAAGCTGTGGTGGTGACACTGTAAATCCTCACACAATTAATACTGGGTTCCATATGGTGACTTTTCATGGCAGCCATTGTATGAGCTTCCAGTGCCCCTTATTTCCATCGTGGGCATACTGAACTTTAATCATACTCAGGATGGAAACTGTACCTGAAAGATCAACATACTCCTGCCATTTGTTAAGCTGCTGTGTCTTAAAGGTACAAAACGTGATTCAAGCGTTGCAAAAGTGGTCAAAATACTGTGTCACTCCTACACTGATATACAGGTCCTAACATGAACTCAATTAATAGTAAAAAAACACTAAAGTTATGTTAATTACATTTGATACTGTTAAAGGTTTACTTACACCACTAATGTCTTTAAACACTGGCCTATAGTTTAAGTATCACTTGAAGAAGACCCCAAATTCATATTTATATGGTTTAATTTAAATAGTTTTTTTATGGGAAGTGTGTATGTTGTTTTGTAGGCTGGGTTGTCAGTGGACAATCAATTGTAACATATATAGCAGACAATGTCCTCGTGCTAACTGTATTACTAACCACTATTGCATTTAGCGATATTTTTTGCTTATTTCAACATTTTATTATCTTTTTTATACTATTTGCACTCTTGTAGAGATAGTTTTACATATTTGTATTCAATTACATTGCGTATGTTATTCGTTTTAACCGGGGAGAGTAGCTGTTGCAGTGGTGAGAGCTAATGGGAATCCAAATAAACGGAATAAATATAAATCCTGTGTTAAGTGCACGTATGCCCATTGCTGTGCATGTGTAAACACATTATGTTTGTGTGTGAGAGAGAGAGAGATGAAAAGAAAAAGAAGGCTTTGTGTTTACATAACCATAAGCAGGTTGTGTGTGTCCACATCAAAGTGCAAGGACATATAGTATGAGCAGGTAACTGTCTTTGCATGTATGTGTGTGTGTCTGTGTGATAGTGTGTGTTCATGTCCGTGTGTCAGGGTTGGCAGCAGTGGTACCATCTGTTTGTCATTACAATATTGACAGAACTGTTGCCCAGGTTAATTACCATGGTAACAGGTTAATTACACCAATTAAACATTACTGGGCATACCAGGGACACTGGCTTCTCTCAACACACACACGCACATACACGCACAGCCTGTGTGTAATAGCAGGTATATTAAAAAAGACACCAAAGGGGTAGAAAAAAGCATTATATCAGGAAGCTCCTATTAGAATGAAAGGTAATGGTGATGAATGAATGGGACGTCTATGTGTAGAAGAAGGCCTCTGTGTTGCATCTGACAGAAACAGGAAGCGGACAGGAAGCTTCTGACAGCTGAAGGCGGGCTTTAGGGCTGACAGGCGGTTTGGTGGATGACCCACAGCGGACTGGCAGGGTAAGCGAGTGTCTGTGTGTATGTGTGCGAGACTCATGGGGATAATCCTGAGCAGGACCTCTTACGGCGTGGCTCGTGGAGGGACAGGGCAAAGGGCCAAGTCACATACATACACACACACACACACACACACACACACACACACACACACACACACAGAAGACAGTCCAACTGGTATTCCAGATTTTTCCTCCCTCCCCACTGGACCTTCACATACATGATTAACTGTGTGTGTGTGTGTGTGTGTGTGTGTCTACCTACCAGTGCAAGACTATTAATCTGCATCAGTTGAATGTGGAAAAGCTAAACCTGATGGATTTATCGTTCATTCCATCATGTAGTGGCCAGACAGGGGGTGCAATTCTGCTGATGCCATTCAGTGAGAGTTTAGATTGAATACGCTCCACTGCAAAACACAACACATCCAGTCCGGGAAAGAAACACTTCCTAAAATTGCTTTAGTCGATATTATAAAACCACAGATGGTTTATTTATCGTCCAACATTTTACAGGATATTTCCTTGTGATGAAACATAACTCTAAATGCGAACCATAATCATTTTTGTTTTAATGTAGCAAGTTTTGTTTTTTAATGGTTGGAAGCAACTTTTAGAATGAAACCCAGTTACTATTTTGTTACCTGAAAAGGAAGAAACATTTGAAACAACTCAAAGTCATCCCTGTTCCAAGATGTGAGAGCAGCTTTCACACTCAGTTTGGAGAGTGTAATTCTGCAAAGAGAAACTTGCTACTTGTGAATTATCATCTAAAATTCCTAAAATATAAATTACTGTAGCTTCAAAATGTTAGCATTTAATAGGTGAAGGTCTTAAAACACAGTAGCCACTAACATGTACTTTTCTAAATTGATTTATGATGTCAGATCATTTCATTTTTATAAGAGTTGGCTAGACATCACTTCTTTTTTGTAAGTGGTGGAAATCTCATTTTAAGGTTACACTCTAATACTGTAGGTTTCCAAATTGGCAAACATGCAACCGCATACACAATAAAATGTCATTACCCTCATTTTCAGTGCTTTCATCATCATGCGTTCATCATAAAATCTAAATAGTGTAAGTTACTACTATGAGTTACCATGGTTTCAAACTGCAAAACTTGTTAAAAAGACTTTTAATATTGCAAATGTATCATTAAACTAGTAGTTATTCCTTCCTCTTGTCTCTCTAAATCTGTTTTTCCTTTACTTTCAGACCTTTCCTTTCTCTTCTATTTATCCTCTATAAGAAATGCACTTGTTAAGTTATGACATATAGATACCTAAATCATTCATGTGATCTACAAGGGGCACAGTTAATGTGTGTGGCAGATAAATAAATAATTTCAGCACTGAGCTATCAGAATGTGACAATCAGGTCGACCAATTGACCAATCTCCAAAACAGCCTGGTTTATTACCTCAAATTCACGAAACAATTAAGGAATTAAAGGCAATTTTCCTTTCTTCTCTCTCCATCCCTGCATCTTATCGCCCCCCATCTCACACTAAGTGGCAGCATGTTTATCACTTCCTCTACTTTCTTTACTTTTCTTTTTTCTCAAACTTCAAAGCTTTCTTCCTCTCCACCACCTTGCCAATCCCACATAGTCGAACACCAACCACCCATAAAGCAAGGCTCACTTTAGCACCGAACAAACCGCCCGCCTCATTACACACGCTAATTGTTAAGTTTCCACTCTTTTTTTATGCAACTTTCTTCCTGTTTCTCTCTCTGTCTTGCTTAGAATGCAAAGTGTAACAGGAAAAATGGAGAGAGAAAAAACGGGGATGACGTGACAAAGTTTGCTTGGCAGATCTGAACCAAGGATCTTGGTGTTACATGATGTGCATGATGTGTTAGACAGCTACACCACCAGGAAGCCTAGGAAGTTGTACTTCTAAATATTAAGCCACATTCTGTCTTTTACTCCATTCTCTCTAGCTTATTGTATTTCTCTGCCACCTTTCTCTTGTTTAGCTTCTTTAATTCTCATCATTCTTTCTCATCTCTTTCTCTTTAAGTCAATGACTAACTTATCAATATGTAACTGTATTAAATGTGAGAATCCATTAAAGATATATTGCTGTTATTGAACAATGATGGATGAATACTATTAATACATTGGATATATTTATTTAAAATGTAAATAATGTTGTACCATGGCTCATTGAAATTAGGCAGCTTTGGTAAATTATGTTGGAGCACATACGTGCCTGCACATAGATACACATACACTTGTTTTTGTCAGGACATTGTGTTCACTTTCATTCATTCCTTTGGGCTTATGCTAACCCAGCCTAATGATCTTAAATGAAAAGTTTTAACAATAAAATAAATAGTTAGCCTTGTGGGGACCAGCCTTTTTTCCTTATATGGAAGATGAGTCCCCACAATGTGTAAACTGGTTTTGTCCCCACAATGTGATTAATAGACATGTGCACACACAGGCTAGTAGTAGGAAGTATAGGAATTTAAGATGTCCACACAAACATTTGTGTCCCACACACCATTTGTCTCTGGTATACTGTACATACTTCATTACGTTCATTAAGTGAAGCTGTTCCACTGCATTAGTTCTCTTTGACAGAACAGCATTCTTTGAATCATTACTGAGGTCTGTGTATGTGTGTATGTATGTGTGTGTGTGAGAAAGGGCTGAATAACTGTTGTGTATTTTTTGTGCTGTGATATTTCTGCTGTTCAATGTGTTTCAAAATTCATCATCAATGAATGAATTAGTTTACTTCTTGATTAATAAATTGAACAGAGAAGTTGTGGCAAAAGAACTCACTAATTTGAGGAAAAGTCAACTGGTCTGAAAGAGTGAAATGAGATGCAGAAAATGATGATGAAGAAGAAAAGAGATGGAAACAGAGAAAAATAAATGATCACTTCAAACTGTACAGTTTTGAATCCTGTGGAGAGCTACAGATAAACAGAGGCAGCAGGTAACAAACTGAGACAGAAAAAAGAGGCAGAGAAATAAAACAGTCAAAGTGAGCAGAGTTTGCATGAGCAGAAAGTTGGACAAAAAGAAGCACAAAGTAGTGTGATGTCTATAGGGAGTAATTAGTACTGACAGTAGTACTAATGGTCTGTCTGTAGCTCGGCAGACTGGAACTCACTGAGAGGACTCCAGGGTTTAACTCTCATTCTCTTTATGTTGTTCTTTCTATCACTGTTTCCATCCGAGTGTTAAGACAACCTCTGAAATGCTGCACAGCATCAAAGCCAAATTAGTTTGAATAGAATTAATTTGCTTTCTTAATCTCAGAGAAAAAAAAATCCAACAACATTAATTAGTATTGAATAAGTTGTTATAGTTCACACAGCAGCCTGCATAGTTGGTGGGTCCTTCTATTCTGACTCACTGTGAGCAGTGTGAAAGATGTCATCTACTTAGTGACTTTGTGCAGCTAAAAAATTATTTTGTTTAGTATTGCCCTTGTTACCACAACACTGGATGCCCTCCTCCAAGACTCATTTTGATCACAGTAATGTCTTCAGTCTTTCATGTAAAGGCTACAGAGAATTTCAAATGGATATATGGAGGTTGGCCTGATGATAGTAAGTTCCTCAAATAGATGAAATTGCATCAGTAGGGTGACAAGGAAATGCAGGAAGCTGTGGGCATTATGTTCACAGCTGATAAGCTAGTTGAGCATCCTGGAAAAACAGGTAATGTCAAGTAATGTTGGCCATATTTCATGTGTATTAAAGGGAAATTCTGGTATTTTTCAGCCCATTATAAAATAATCCCTATTATAGGTATTATTCTCATAATTGTGGCCATTCTGACTAAAGATAATTTAAATACACAGTAAAATAAAAATACACTTTCCAAATTGTAATCCTGTGTCCTTGTGTCAGCTGTTCAGCTACCTTTTGTTATATGCCAAATATATGTAAAAAGAAATCTTTTTTAGTACTTTTGTATACAAAATCCTCCCTTTTTTCTTCCTGTAAATCGTTGAAATATTTTTGATGACTCATCTTGAACTCTATGTATATATAAATGCATCCAATCAAATGTGATTTGAGCTAACCCTACCTATCATACAAAACCACTTGACCATTAGCTTGTGGGTCATAGTAGCTAACAGATTGATATCATAGGTCAGAGGGGTGTGTTTGAATGTCAGTCAGCGAAAACTTTGCTTACATTTTCAAAAGCGCATGGTTGAGGTCTAATTTATTAATTCCTCCTCCTTTAAGCAATATTCTGTTCACCAATTAATTGCCAAAAAACAGAGGCACCTTATAAATGGGATTAACAGAATGTGTGACATTTATGGGACCGAGTCATAGAAATGTTTATAGATTTCATAACACCCAAAGCCACTTTTGAACTGCTGGATTGTTGTGCAATGAGACTGAACCAAGCCTACGCTATTATTCATTCATACAATGGCAGTTGATGTCTAAATGCACTGTTGGACAAAGTAACAGCCTCATAAAATACTGCACAGCAATCATCAGTTATATACTTTTCAGTGCATTCTTCTCACTACTACGACTACTTCTTTGTATTAAATCATGTAATACGTGAGCACATTATGGGCAATTCTTTTCTCTTTTTCAACTGTTAGAAGATTAAAGGATTAATGATCCGGCCACCAGCCATTTCAGAGACTGAGTTTGACGTTAAAATATGTCTGTGCAGTCCAAGAATGCTATTTCAGGTGCCTTAACAGGGCAGAGATATAAAACGTTGCAGTGAAGGGCCTGTATCTCCTCCTGAAGATGAATAAGTGCAGTTTCCATGAGGAGAGTTTTCATCACTAGATCTTTAGCGTCTGATCTCACCTCTGGGCTGAAAGGAGCCAGCTATGTCAGACAAAAATGCACCATGTGTGTTTAAGTGTGTGTGAGTCTGTCTATATGTGTTTATGCCATACGTATGTGTGCATTACGTGCATGTGCGTGCTTCGTATGTTATCTTCGAGGGCGAGACCGTGTTGTTCCAGCAACCCATAAGTCCCAGCCCCATAAATCACACCTATCATTTGAGTGCATGTATGTGTGTGTGTGTATCTTTGTGTGTTTTTGAATTCAGAGCCAACACCTGCTACTAATCACCATCAATGAACAGCAGTGAGGGGAGTGTGGTGACGTGTTAATATTTTTACACGTTCATACACACGAATGCGCTCCTATGAACACGCACGTGCACACACACAAAGGTCAGGTTGAAAGGACGAGAACAAAGCAGTGATGATTGATACGTCAATGGAGATTAGGGTGACACTCCAAAAAAGAAGACTGAGAACAAGAGAAATGAGATGAGGAGGTGAGAGAACTGCAAGAAAAGATGAAGAAAGAGAGAGGGAGGCCGCAGTGACCATGAAAGAAAGAAAAAGAGACAGACAGATACAATGCACAGAAACAGTCTGATGATGTTGATCTTCCTGATTCTTTGGCAAAGTTATTCTTTCCTTTCATGCCAGCAGAGCATAATTGAATTGAATTCAATATTGAAAGAAAGCAGAGACTGAGACATAAAGAAAGACAGATATGTGGTGAGTAAAGAATGCAGAAAATAATAAAGACCTGCCCTTCCATTAGCCTACTGTACATAACTTAAATTTTACAATGGTGAAAATCTTTCCACAGCTAGGTAATGTGAACGAGCGACGTCATCTTTCAACATCTCATCCTCTGCTTGCTTTTCTTTTCTCTCTCATCCCTTTTTCCTGATTCTTCTGTTTTCTCTCTGTTTGATATAAACCTTCGCTTTGACCTTCCCCTACCTTTTGCCTTTCCTCTCCTCTTCCTTCCCTTTGTCTTTCATTCTCTATCTCTTTCCCATCTCTGTTAACATGTGCTAATCATCTTCCACTTCTATTATCTTTGCTAAAAGCCAAGAAAAGGCAGATCTCACCACTTAATCACAGCTATTTTAATGGAAAACAGCTCGATATTAAAAAAGGGGATGAAGACGGGAAAGGAGGAAGTGTGGGAAAAAGAATAGATGAATAAAAGGAGGCAAAGCACTGATATGTGATACATTATTGGCATATGGATTATGGAATGGAGGATGGATAGAAGAATGGTAGTACAGATTAAAGGGGTGGAGAGAAAGACAGGGCTTTCTTCAAAAGAGTGTTTTTATGAAATAAGGTGGTTTTAATCACATTCCTCTCATAAGATACCTATTCTTTTTAAAATCGCATTATTATTATGTGTTATGATTTTGTTCTATAAATCACCACTGGAAACGCTGAACAGAAATATGGATGTAGGAGGATAAAGAGAGTCTTGAATGATATGACAAATGAAGAGCGGCCGAGCGCAGCTGTGTGGTGTGTTTCATGGATGGATGATAAAGTAGTGAATGACTGAGACATAATGTACATCAACTCAGCTGCAGAATATTAATGGAATGAAGCAGAGGGATGGACAGCTGGAAGGATGAAGGGATCGATGGATAAAGATATGGAGGAATAAAGAGAAGCAAAATCCAGCATAGGCGCTTTATGGCATTTTTTTATCAATATGTTGATAAATGGCCGGAAGGAAGGATGAAGGGATGATGGATGGACAGAAAAATGGTTCTCAAGATGAAGTACTAGGCACATGGATGGAGGGATGATTTTGATGTTTAAAATACTGTCCCAGCTTTTGTCTTTGGTACATGAAATTAGAACCTGATGGCCAATCATAATGTAACACTCACACACACTCAACATTTACCTCCAAGCGCACAAATATTTGGATTATTACTGTCGCTCTTGTATTCTTTCCTTTGTAACACCCGACTGTTGTCTCTGGGCGATGAATTACCTCAACACACAATCTCTCTCATCTCTCCGTGTACCCCGCTTTCTCTCAGCCTCTCCGTTATTAACTCCTTGTCTTTGAGTCCTTCTCCCTTTCTTTTCTTTCTGTCTACATCACAGCTCTTGTTCTGCTCTGCATTAGTTCTGCTGGTTTTGAAGCGATCAGCGTGCATGATCACTACCAGACCCGACCTGAGGAGAAAGTTGGGGGAAAGAGAAAGACAGATGAAGAAATCGTGAGACAAAGAGAGATAAAGAGCAAAAGACAAAAAAAAATGTGAGCATAGTGGCTTAGAAAAGAAAGTGAGAGATAAAGAAAGTTTGGGGCTGAAAGCCAACATTTCACTTCTTTTGTAAATGAAGTATTGAATGGGGACGAAAGGAAAGACAAAATTAGATTTTTCTCAGTACTGCCAAAAATGATTTTACACTCTCTAAACATTTTTCTTTGTCAATAAAGACATTTGTCAATTAATAGCAATGGAAACACATTTGTCAAATAAATATGAACGTAGGCTTGGAATAACCGCCTGATGAATGGTTCAATTTCAATGCACAACATACAATCAAAAGCTTTGGACAAAAATAATGTCTGTAAAATAATGTTTTTGACTGGCCTGAAATATTATAGCTGCTGTCGCTGCCATGGATAAGTCACTCATTGTGGTTGTAAAACTATTAGCTGGTCAATTAGAATACTGCCAAGTGCATTTCTGTTATTAAAATGAAAGCATGAAATTTGCTTAAACTAAAGAACAATAAGGACGTGCCCAGTACTAATCAAATCTGAAAAGCAATTTCTTTTTCTCATGCAAGTGTTTGTGTATGACACTCAGGAAACATACTCATTTGCATCAACTTAGCCGCTTTAGACACACCAACAATCTACTTTATGTTTGAAACATATGCCAAAAAAAATTTGCTGGACCACCCAATGGGAACATTGCAAGTTTGAGCTGGAAATAGAAAAGACACAGGAGGGAATAAGAAGCAGAAATGTGTTATATGTAGACAGAGATGTGGGAACATTTTATTATACAGTATTTAGTATGTTTATGTTTCAAATGTGTGTCTGCTTAAATTGGTTTGCATGTCTTTTCATGACTGTATCCATAAGTATTAATATTAGTGTGCGTCATTCCTTGGCGACCACGCACTTTTTTGTGGAGACAACCTAATCCAGCCTGGATTGGTTATTAACTGCCCCCACAAAGTATCCATACTGGGCCATCTCATACTAGTCAATGTGCTCAGTATGTCAGTCAGACGTAGCGTGAAGCAGCTTAATTTGGACCGTATTGGTTTTTAACTGCCTACACAAAACAGATGGGTGTTGGGTTACATATGGCTCAATCAGTCAGATATAGACAGAAAATTGGGGGGAAAGACAGATGGAGAGGTGGAGAGACAGACGGGTTCGGCAGGTGGTCTGGTGGGCAAGTGGACGGGGAGATTGAGCTGTAAACGAGCGATGTGACCTGTCTTAACATCCTTCTGCAAAATACCAAACTCCATCCTTACTGACTGAAAATGATTGTGAGTAAGAGTGACTTAAAGGTAAATGCACTGGAGAGTACAACTGTATATCAAATACAAACACATGAATTTTCAATATAATACAGAACCCTGTGTACAACTGTGAACAACCATCACTATATTGAGCGTGAATGTTTCAGCCATTGTTTCATCTTTCAGTTTCCTCTTTATAAAATACTTTAAACTCAATGTATGTTTTTGACCACTGATGGCACTATGGAGCAGTGGGTCCCACTGTAATTTTGTTTCTATCTCATGCTCTAATACATGTATACACATGAGCATGTGGGCGCACACATTCCTGCTGAAGGTTTCATGCTATTCCACTGATTGTAATCTTAATATGTTAAGAAATGTTGCATAGGTCGGGGGAAGAAGAAAGTCGATATATACATGATTGTAACTGATGCAGGTGTAAAAATATACAAAAGAAATTCTATTTAAAAATGTTTATGAGGAAGACAATGTATTTAAATGGTTGTTTTTCAGTGACAAAGCTTAATGTAAACATAACTGTGGTTGTTTACAAGAAAACTCCACAGGGTATGATTGTTTTTGTGGATGGTAACATCACAGTTGAAATATTGCTGCATTTATCACTGCAGATAACACAGCCCATTACCATCTGCAGTTTTAGACATAAAAAACCTTTATAAAATACTGCACTTCGCCGTGCTTTAGATACATTTATAGGCAACGGGTTTTTCTTACATCAGAGGAGAGGAATTACAACTATTTACAAATCAGCTTTCCAAACTGTGTGGCATTACATCTGAGCTCCTACCACCTCTTTGCTGTGTGTTTTAGTTAGCAGTAGAGTCTGCGGTCATCACTCTGATAGATCACTGGTCAGTGGTGTTGGATTAGACTGGTCCTGATGTCCACCATTCATAAAGACAACAAATGGGATTCAGACGTGACTCGTGCAGAGTACATCTGGAGCACAGCTGTCTGTACTCTGTGTGTCTGTGTGTGTCATCAAAAGTTCTCCACCCCGCCGTACACCTCCGCTCAAAGACACACACACATTCACTGGCAAACACACCATATATGCTTGAGCACATCCAGGGACACACATGAGCATGCAGCCTACACCATCCCTCTTTGAAGGGATATATATAGAAATAAATGAGAAAAGAAAGATATTTTCAGCATTAAGGTACTTTTATATGATTTCTTTCCTCCCAAAACATAAGACAAAATGACATCACCGTATGGCAACATAAATGTCAGCTAAGTTGTTGCAGTCTCATATTAAATTAATGGATTCCAACAACTAGTGGCCAAAGTTACTTGCCCAAATATCCACCCTAGCCACACACACACACACACACACACACACACACAGCTACAGTGAGCACACTCAGGGGCAGTGCGCTGTCATGGAGATATGTGTTTTTTGGCACAATGCCCAAAACACATGTTTCTGATGGTCTAGCACAGAGCTAATAATAATAATGATGGTCAGCTTGCTTAAAGCCAATGCTATGATTCATAAAGAAACTCCTCCCAAAATATACTGTAATTACCTGTACGCAGACAACCACACACACACACACACTCATGTGACTCTGTCTCTAAATCATAACATAATCTGTAATAGCTGAATCATTAGGGAGTGGAGAGACACATTCAGTGAGAGCTCGATAGCATCTGGTAATAGGACCCATGAGAGGCAGACGAGAGGAGATTAAAAAAAAAAGCCTGTGTGACATGACAGAGAACAAGAGCGAAGTATTAGAGAGTGAGCGAGAGGGCAAGAGTGACTGACAGAGGAGAGAGAGAGAGAGGTTTAGTGTTTCGACGACGATTAACACCGCCCCACTTTATTTTAATAGTACGCTCCTTTGGGTATTTTTAGTCAAACATTAGTGAAATGACACTAATGACATAGAGAGAGAGTTTGACTGCAAAAACCTAATCAGACTTGCATCGCTGCTGGGCAGGGCTGCTGAAAGACCTCCACACACACACTGTGCTAAGATTACATTAACATGAGTCTGGGTTTTTGAGGTCCAGACAGGATGCAGGTTTAAGTACAGAGTGATGTAAAGGACAGTCATATATGTTGTCTTTACTTTTTGTATCAAATTAAATTTATATAGTTTTATGGTTGGGGAGTAGTACAGTAGGTGAAACCAGAGTTCACAGTTTGTAGGAACATCTGCATTGTTTAGTCACAGCAAATGTCAAAGGAAATTGGGACTGAAAGGGTAAACCACAATACAGTAGTTTTTTAACTTTGGGGAAATTCAACTTCATTTGGCGTGAAAAATAAATCTTCTTTCGGATTTCTCCATAAATCAAACTCTTAATGAAGACAGAGCTGAGAGGAGACTGATGCAGCTCTGGTCACAGCTGCAGCAAGTTAGAGGATCTCTCCATCAATAACACACACAGTCAAACTACCACAATGCACACAGACACACACACTCATCTTCGTCCAGACAGCTCTATCAGTTTGTCAGGTCAGGCCATCGGTCGTAAAGTCACACATCTCCGTTTCCATTTGATGTCTGCTGCTTAGTGAGGTGGAGGGGGTGGGGAAGGGAGCTCCACTTTTATAACAAGAATTTAATGGGCCTCTGCCGGTAAACAACAGCAATGTGGAGCTCGTAGAGGACCCGGGTCTGTAAACATGACACACCTGCTGAATCAGATCCAGGCGAAGGTATAAAAACAGCTTTGATAAGGGCAGGCAGTAAACTGTGTAGGCGTGTGTTTGTGTGTACGTGTCAAGGAAGGGGGGAGCACTTGGTGTATTTAACAAGAACAAACATATTGTTTTGATTACTTGACATGACAATTAAATTATACTTGTCAGGGGCGAAAAACATCAAATCACTTCCTTTCCTTTGTGACAGTTTTCTATAATTGCAAAAACACTGTTTATAATAACTTCAGAAACATGTGTGAGAGAAAATACCCTTTTCTTCACCGTTGAAAAATGCACTTTTTACGTCTGTTGACAGCAGAATCTTGTTGCTGCCTACAGAGATCTTAGGTGAGAACAAGCATTAATGCAGGTTTGAAAATATTTTGATGTTATCAAACCAATGGCCAATTCTTTCTTCTGATAAGAAGAAAATGTTATCTTATGCTTAGGTTCATTTTCACATAAAAAAAAACCCTGACTGGAATGCTAACAAATTGGGGGGGGACAACAAAAGTTTGCTAAGGTGGAAATGTTGGCATGTCAAAAATATGCAATAAATGCTGATGGAATTAGATATTTAGAATAGACCTTGATGTTGTGGTACAAAGCATTCATATCATGCTGCCACTCGCAGTTAGATGCAACCACAGCGCCAGGAAGAACAAATAAAGGTGTGAGGGCTATATGTAACATTAACATCCCGGGGTCAAGTCCAGATGGGGGCATTTGTTCCATGTCACCCCTCCTCTCTATCACCACCCCAGGTTATAAAACACCAGAGGGTACACATCAAACAGAGGAGACAACTTCAACTTCATTAATTTAAAAAAAAAGACGATCTTAGGCAGGAAGCAGTGATGGATAGCAATACCTTTTCAGAGCTACTGCTGCTTGATCAAAGGGGCACTCCACCAATTTTACACAGTGAAGTTCAGTTTACTCATAATGAGGAGTACCACTCAGCCTCTGAAAACAATTGTATAATGTCTCTCTGGAGTGAGCTTTACAAAGTTTGAAAAATAACCCTGATGATGTGGAGGTGTGGAGTTTGAAAGAAGTGGGTCTCTCTGCCTCTGATGCTTCGATTTTGATCATTCTATTATAATCTGTGCCTTAGTATTGCACTTTATGGACTTAAAATGCTAAATTGCTGGAGCATCTCTATGATTGTGTAAAGTTGTCAAGTCCTCTTGAATATATTTGCACAAAGGTAGTTGACGAAAACTCAGTTGCTTATCAAAGGAGAACTCCACCGATTTGACATATAAAGATCAGTTGACTCTTCATAGGGAGCTCAATATGTTCTCTGTGGCTCCGAAGGAACTATGTCAAACCTGGGAAAATAACTTGAGTTATTAAAATGTCTAACAAAAATCCTGTGTTACTAACTGGGGACATGGACTTTGAAAAATTGGGAATTTACCAGGCAGGGAGAGTTTTACGGAGTGATATCTAGCATTAGAACATAGGACCCAGAGTTTTGGGAGCTTAACCCATACTAGGGACTAAAAGTCATGATTTTTCAGCTTCTGCTGCCTCAATTTTGAATCTGTCTCTGGTGAGCCCAACAACTTTGAGAGTATATACTAAATCATTGGAGTACCACTATAAAACTATACAATGGGAATATAAGTAGTAAAGAAATGTGGATCTTAATTTCAGAAATGCTCCTCTCAAAATTAATGTTTTTCCTTTGTTGACAGTAAAATTATGATTTTAAGTTATTACAGTTGACTAAATCATACAATATTTATGCAGTGCTAAAATGAATATATCTTGCCTATAGTGAATATCAACAGTCTTCAAGAGGAGACCACTGGCTCATGCCTTGTTTCATTACTTTTAACTGTCTTAACGGGTCAATGATAGTTTGTGACAGATGAGCAGAGGTAGGTAGAGGTAGGACCTTGACACTCTGATCTCTCCCTCCCACTCTCTCTCTCTCTCTCTCTCTCTCTCTCTCTCTCTCTCTCTCATAGATCAAAGTGAATCCAGCTGGTAGTGATCCTAACCTCCATGTGGTGGGACGTGACCCGCCAACCCTCCAACACACACACACACACACACACAGTGGCCCGACAGCTAGACCTTCCTGCAAAATGCTGGAGGGTGTGTGGGTGTAAGAGAGAGAGAGAGAGAGAGAGAGAGAGAGAGAGAGAGAGAGAGAGAGAGAGTTTGTATATATGTGTCTGTGTGAGTGTGAGTGTGTGTTTGTCTTGCTGAACCCTCCGGTTCCTTTTCACCTTGGAGGTCAGAGGTCAACAGAGCAATCAAAGCCAGCTTCCATCTGCTCCCCGCCTAGACACGTTCTGTGTGTGTCTGCCTGTTTGTGTGTGTGTGTGTTTCCCCCTACAGCTATCCATTTCTAAGAGTGTCCATGACTGTGTGAGTGCTGGTGTGTATGACTGTTTAGATTTGTGTGCCTGCATGTGTGTGTGTGTGTGTGTGTGTGTTCCCCCCTCCAGCGATAGTTGCCCTGTAGTCCACAGGAATCCCTCATCAAAGAGCAGAGAATGTTCGAGGTGTCTGGATCGTCAAAACATGCCGGCAACTTCTAAAGCAACCGTTGGTGTTTGTAAAGTAATACTAAGACACATGGCTCCTCAAGTTCTGAAACATGGCCAAAAACACACACAGAGAACAGTTAATAACCTTTTCATATTGCTTCATATATTTATCGGATAGCAACTACGTGGTGGAGATGAGGTGACAATGAGGTGGGTGTTAATTAGATATTCTTTTTTCAAAACACAGGACATTACTTTTATCGAGTTACAGGTACAATATTTCCCATGAAAGTACACTAAAGTGCCAGATGCTGGCCTTCCCAAGGGTACTTTAACAAGACATACAGCTGCTGCAGCTTTTAGGGACCAGAACTGTAGTCACACGAAGGGATGTAGTGGAGGGTAAATGTACCTAAAATGGTTTTGCCTACCGTTTGAGAGTGAAATATACTACTACTATTGGTGTTGTTAATCTAAACATTACATTAGACTAATGATTGGGCCAGTGTTTCAACAACCAACTAAGTATCCTGTTGGTCTTCTATTGCAAATGTTTATTTAAAAAGAAATTAAATAAAATTGTTCCTGATCGTTGATCTGATCACTGACAGAAGCATAAGAAATAAAGTGAGTTGCCTTTCATTAAGAAGAAGTTTTTCCTGTGGAACTTGTGGATTTCCAGATTAATTGGACCAGAAAAGAATAGAGACAAAATAGTGTTTTGAAGGACTCAGTTCAAGTGATTAAATGATTTCCCTCCAAAATTTAAGATCATCTCCCATTGGTTTGTTCATTTGTTCATTTCACTAATTAAGGTTTGACTGGATATAGCAAAATGTTGTGTCTTTGTATGTGTTACTGATGGGCTGAGAGGGACCACATCCCTCATGGGGGATGACATGGAACAGCACAAGTGTAGTAGTATCGTCAAATCCATGGATTCAACTGTAAAAATGGATGTGTGAGCCTCTGAACTCAGGTCAGTGTTGTGCTCAAGGGAAGACTGGAGCCAAAGGTGGTGCATGGGTCTGTGATCTGTCACAAGGTCAGAAACCACCATGACAGCTGACTCCTGTAAGATGCAGAGGGTAACATGCATCAAACCACAGAAAAAGTTACATTTAGAGTTAATTTGTAGTTTTATTTCTTTTTTTCTGATCACATTTTAATCACAGAATCCTGGCTTAAAAATGTATCTTCACTCATTTGATTCCTTTTGTGTGTCATCAGGCCTTTCTGGCTTTCCTGGACTCCAGTCTTGAGACTAAATCTAATTTATTACTGTATACTGTACATGACTACTGTAATCAGGGATAACAGAATATCCTTAGCTTAATTACTTAATTGAGAATCATCTTTTATGACTGCACTATTAGAGTTGTGTTTCATGGATTTGGTGCTTAGGTCTTTCTTTATTTTAACAACTTTCTCTGTAGGCTTTGTTGTGTTTGTCTACTGTTCCTGTCACCAGTACTACCACAGTACAACCAGGCTTGTGAATGTTCTTAAAAAAAAAAAAAAAAGAAAATCGTCACAAGCATATTCTCACACTCTCCCAGTGGAGAAGAGGGATTGTGGCTGTTCACTGCCTTGCTCAAGGGCACTGAAGGAATGTACGAGTGTCACAGCAAGGTTTCAGTCAAAACTGGAAGTCATTTAAAGCAGCCATAGTATCACCTTAAGCAGTAGAATTAAGTGTGTAAAAAAACAAACAACTTTGGGTGATCTTTGAAAACACACACATATAAACAGGTTGGACTGCAAACGTTCATGCAGTCCATGTATACTGCACACACTCATTCACTACACTTGCCAAAAAGCTAATAAGGAGGTCCTCACAAGTAGAATAAAACCAGGTACACACACACACACACACACACACACACACACACACACACACACACACACACACACACACACACACACACACACACTCACACCTTAGTAGAGTTCCCTAATAGTCACCTTAGGTGTTAAGGTGATATTCATGTTAAAACGCAGCACATATATTAGCACCTCTACTCCTATTATTCCACACATTATAGGTCTATAAACCATGCCGTCACTGGGATAGATGTTATATACTATAGACTACATATAATGTATGTATTATGTGTGTGTGTGTGTGAGTGGGTACTTGTGTGGGTGTAAGTCTGCAAGTGTGTGTTACACCCTAAGCCAACATTTGCGTTCTGAGGGGAGGCGGCGAGTTTCTCTACAGAGCCCATATGTTTCTCATTTTTCCATACACATTCATGAGGCATTTCTGCATTTTTAGAGAAAAAAATCTGAGAGAAAGAAGAAAGGAGGACGAAGAGAAGAGAGATAAAAAGAAAGTATATTCCCTGTAGAGATGTCAGATCAGAGAGCTGGCTTGTTTCACAACCAGCCTGGTTAGTGGGACTAATATCGAAGACCTCACAGAGTTTACCTCTCTCTGTATCTTGTTTTCTCGCTCACATTCCCTCGCTACAAAAAATATATTCCTTTCGCACACACAGGAAGAAAAAATGTCTCGCGACTTGCATAATGACACACACACACACTTGCAAAACAGACTGCACACAAAACGTTTGGGCAGCTAGCATGCCCCAAGGACATAGGACAGAGGAGATGAAAACTAAAACCATACGCAGGGAGGGAAAGAGGGAGAGAGAGAGAGAGAGAGAGAGATGCGCAGAGGAAAGAGAGATCGAAAGACGGAGCGAGGGGAAATGAGAGCAGCCATTATCCAGCAAAATGTCCCAGCAGCCTTTTTACCAAAACCAAAGTAAAGGAAATATGTGATTGGCTCTGAATTGTTGAGTGTGTGTGACCATATTGTTCTATAAAGCCTGTACAATATGCTGTGTGTGTTAGAGTGTGTATAAGGGCAAAAAGCATATAGAAGTGTGTCCCATTGGATGTTAGCAAGTACATGCTTGTGACAGTGGGCATGTTTGTGTGTGTGTGTGTGTGTGTGTGTGTGTGTGTGTGTGTGTGTGTGTGTGTGTACAGCAAAGAGAGCTGTCTCTGTTTTGCACCCTAACAGGCAACAAATCAGCCAGCAGCCACATCTATACGCTGTGTATAACCTACCCTGTACCGCATCAATCTGGGTATGTGCATGCGTGTGTGTGTGTGTGTGGGTGTGTGTGTGTGTGTGTGTGTGTGTGTGTGAGGGATCAGACAGAGGATCAGAGTGTGAACAAGCAGCAGCTGGTGAAAAGTGAGGGAATGACAAGATGTTTAGAGAGAGATACAGACAGACAGACAGACAGAAGAAGGAGGAGAGAGATGGAAGAGAGACCTAGAGATTAGAGAGAGAGAGATTGTCAGATTTACAGAGAAAAATGGAGAAAATGTCAATGGAACAGAGCTCAAGAAAAAGATAGAAAAGATAGAAAGTCGCGAAGAGAGAAAAAGGTAAGGAGAAGTCTGTTCGACGACAGGGTGTTTAGGAATGTAGGACCTGCCTGTCACACGCACACACACACACATTCACTCAAAAACATGACTGAAATAGTATACTGTGCCTTGTGCCACCCAAGCACAAAAACACACAAAGGGAATTTCCTCATTTAGAATAAGCTGAGTGGAAAGCACATTCACACACAAACACACACACACACATTCTTCTGCTAACCAATATGAACATTCATGGACGGGTGGAATGTCTGTGTGTGACCGAATGAGCCTGTATCATATTCACATTCTTTTGTATGGAAATATGAACATTAAAAGAATCCAAATTATGTGTGTGTCTACTGCTGCATCTGTTTGTGTGTGTGTGTCTCTGTGTGTGTGTGCGTGTGGATGTATTTGTGTGTATTCGCTATTCACATGGCTGGTTGAGAAGACAGAGGGCACAGTGTAAAACTATGTGTTTACAGTCATGATTATAAACAGAGCAGATTGAGCAACAACTTTGTTTGTTCTAATATGCTGCACATTTACTCCATTGTGTGTGTGTGTGTGTGTGTGTGTGTGTGTGTGACAGAGAGAGTGAGTGAGCAGATCCTTCTGTGATTTAATCTTTACATGTTTCTACGTGTGCAATGATAGCTTTTTAGATAGCACTCTTCAGTAATTGAGCCTGCCACCCCAAGTTCAACTCTTTTAATTAAAGATACAATGAAACACAATGGTGGTAAGTGAGCGGCTCATTTATTACTCTCTCCATCTCTGTCCATGTTTCTTTATTGGTTGAGACACTGGATGAGAGTTGTTATCAAGCGGAAATTGTACTGGGCATGAATGAAAGCGCTAATATATTAAATCTCCCTCTCCCTTTCTACCTCTCTTTCTCAGTCTCAACTAGATCGAGTGTGTGATGACAACCAGCCGGAGTAATTACAGCAACAGCGTTAATCTGCTACAATGTTCGTGTCACAGTGAAAGTGGATCTGTCCTCTTTGCCTACAGGAGCCCAGGAGTTATTAGAGCAAATAAAACAGGGGTGGATATTATTTTTCCTGCTAAAGATGTGGATCTTGGAGGGAAGCTGGAAATGAGAATATTAGGATGTCCAGTGTACTATTACAGATAAAGAAAAGTAAGTTGTTAGCACTGTTGTCTACTTTCTAATTTTTTATAGCTCAAAGTTAGGGTCTCTTTCATTCCAGAATATAATTCCCTCAAAACTTTATAGGATAATTCAGGTTTATTAAAACTTGCGTCTTATTTACATACAATAGCTTTGGCCATAATTCCTATCAATAATAACATTGTACCCACCAAGTTAACTCACCAAGTCGGGACAAGGAACATAACCAGTCAGATCGACGTAAAATTATTACCCACACTAGTTGTTGTAAACATCCATCACAGTTTACAGACTGACTTACTGATTCAACTTTGACCTAATGTACAGTTTTACCTCCAAATTAAGTGGTTTAGATAATCTTGCAGTTAGCTTGCAACCGGTCGTGTTGTAGCAATGTCACCGCAGTACAGATTTCAGCACAAAGTTATCCTAAACAAACAAAAATGTTGGCCAAAGCTAAACAAAATCAGACCCAACTTGTAGTGAATAAAGTAACCCTAAAATAAAGTTTTAAACTCATTGTTGCTGTCACATATTGATGTTGGTTTAAATTCTATGATCGTATCTAATCCTACATCATAATGTTAAAACTGTATATAAAATCAGTTTCTGTCAACACTGAAAACACCATTAAGCCCTCAAAAATCAATTATGCTTTTTTATGGATACTGTATGATCAAAATTTAACTTAAGTTATACACAGTGATCACATGTGTGTTTGTGTGTGTGTGTATGCTGTGTGTGCTGCTGTTTCAGCACTGAGGAATGTCAAGAATCCCTCTCCCTAAAAGTGTCACTACCACGTCAGGCAATTTTATCAACTGGCCACATCTCCCTTTCAATTCCTCCATTCCTTACTCTCTCCCATCTTCCTTCTCTCTCTTCGCTCTCTAAACCTGCGGGATCATAACAAAGGGGTCAGAGGTCAAACTATCTGTCATTATATAAAGAGAGAAAGAGAAAGAGAGAGGGGGCAGCAATGGAGGAGGAAAATGAGAGATTAATAAGGTCAGTAGAAACTGAATTATGGGCCCCATTTGCATTTTACATGTTTTACACATTGTTTATTTAACTGACACCTTTTTCCAAAGTGGCTTATAATGAAGGAAAGGGCAGAAGAAGCGTCACTTCCGATATCACTGACATTACAAGCAAGCAATAGGAAGACAGGAAAGGGTCAGGACCATATGAGTTAAAATAATGATAAAGGATGTTTTCACCTAAATTGTTTCGCTGGGTACTTGAACCTGGGTACTTGCTTCAATTTTCATTTTTAAATATGTC
Source organism: Siniperca chuatsi (assembly GCF_020085105.1). Lineage (NCBI taxonomy): Eukaryota > Metazoa > Chordata > Actinopteri > Centrarchiformes > Sinipercidae > Siniperca > Siniperca chuatsi. The sequence goes on along the minus strand of NC_058049.1, from coordinate 8,820,627 downwards.
TAATGTAAATCCTGCAACCTTATGGAAGTGCAATGCTAAATCACTAGATTACCCCTTTAAGCATAAGCAGGAGGTATAGGTTAACATACAGCAACACCCAACAAACATTTTGCCAACATCAGTGTTTGTTTGAACCTTGCCTTTCAAACAGAGTGACAGAGTGATACTATTAAGCATGCTTGCCTACGAAAAGTGAGAAGTGGCGTAATGCTCCGTGCTGCGCTATGCAACACCGAGCCATTTGTCATCCACTGACAAGCCATGCAACAGAAATGAGCTAGAGCCAATGTCAACAGTGCCTCGCTGAGGGAAAGGAGGAAAAGTGAAATCTTACAAAGAGAAAGGCAGGAAAGAAGTGACAGAACAGAGTAGGGGTGGAAGGAAGGCATGATGGGAGAAAATATTTTGGAAAGGAAGTGTAGAAATGCAGATAAGAAAGAGAACAACCAAGAAAGAGGAAATGTTAGCAGAAGAGAGGAAGGAAAAAGGAAAAAGTGACAGAAGGAGAGCACAGGAGAGACACAAAAATGTGGCAGAGTGATAAAGAGATGTGATTAAGGGGGACAAGAAAGAGGAGAGAATTTTATCTTGGTGAGAGAGTCCCTAAATCCCCTGTTGACTGACATTTCCTCTTCTTTTAAATACCTTCATCTGAATTGCTTTTGTTTGACTATCCTGGGCTGGTGTGTGTGCCTTTCAGTAATCTAAGGAGGCTTTGTGCTGCCATAGCTAGGTTAAGTCTTTCAGACCTGTATTAAATCCACTTGTTGAACACAATGATGTTACAAGTGGTTCCTTTGAATACAACAGTCATGGTTCTCACAAAATAGTGGGAAGAGGAAGGCATCTTGAGGCTGACAGGGCATTGAGCACTGTGTTAAAATGAAAAATATAAATCTTTCATGTCTTAGAGCAACAGAGCAACTGCCTAAACGAGAAAAATATCAACTTTATGTGACTTGATAATAGTTGCATTGCTGGTTTGTGTCTGTATCTTGATGTAGTTCAATTGAAATTGCAAGTTTATCACAGAGTAAACCTGACAGGAGATTTCCGAAGATGTCATAAGGATCGAGGAGAGCAAAGGAAGCAGAACGAAAAACACTGCAGGACTTTGTGATGAGTCTGTTTAGTTTCTGCCCCAACAAACTGTTTAAGGACTACTTCTACATGGAAGGCAATGGCCATTCAGCAGGAAAATACAAATACTGTGTGCTTGACACTGACTTTTATGTCCCTCACCACCTTTTTTATTAATTTACTGACAGGAAATCCAAGATAATAATCGGAAAACGATGCATTTATTGAGTACACCAGAGATAAAGGTGTCTTCCAGGCAGTATGTCTTCTATGAAACGAACATTTTGAAAGCCAAATTAATTAATTAATTAATTAAAAGTGAAATTACTTCCAAACCTAGACACATGTAGTTTCAGCCATGGCTGATGAGGAAAAGATTAATCAAAAGTGACACTTACAAAGACAGGGACTACGGTGAAGGTTGTTCAGCTCAAAAACTGTTGATTTGAAAACTTTTCTGGCAGTTACTCTTAAAGAGATACCTAATGGATCGGATAAGTTATTTAAAATAGTAGATTAAAATGATGATGAACAGCTTCTTAGAGTATGACAAGTACCTCGCAAAGTCAAAATAATGCCTTAAAATAAAATAAAAACGACCTCAGGTGTCCTTCCAGGCAGTAGAACTGACTAAATGTGTCTTCCAGGAAGAGATAAGCAGATTAAAAAGACAGATAGTTTAGTTGACCCAATGCGTCAGCCCCATCCGAGTTCCAATGGCCCAATCAACCAATCATAAATTAGATGCAGCAAGCTGTTATTAAAGAGTTCAAACATCCGCCCGGCAACGGAATCTCACTCTGAGCCGTGATTGGTGGGACTGCCTGGGGCACCGTGGTAACGACGGGTCATAGCAGTGACACGGAGCTATGCTGGTGTCGACATCAGCTCAGTTGAAAGGTCAACGGTGAGGGAGAGACCACGCACCTGCACAGCCGTGGTTTGTAGTTTGTAGTGTGTGTGGTTTGTGCCATTGTGTGTGTGTGTGTGTGTCAACTGTCACATTCAGCCATTCTAATTAACTGAGAAGCTGATTTATTATTGGTTTAATTATAGAGCTCTGGATGTCAATCAATTAAGACTTGTACGTACAACCTCCAACGGCAGACTTCCACAGGTTAAAGCGTGTGTGTGTGTTCTTTAAATCAGGAAGTGCAGTAGACTAAAGCTGATTCTGTTTCCAATAACCGAAGAACTCAGTACCGCTCTGCTTCTCCTAATGGACTCTTTATTAAGTGGCATTACACTACACAGACGGCAGTGACGCGGTAAATGGAGCAACAAAAAACTGCATGTGCTGGGATCATAGTAATCTGATTACTAGTATATAGAATTTGGATGTAAGTATTTATAACTGGGAGCATTACATGGACAAACAGTAAGCAGGGAAGGAACAAAATACATGTGTTCACTTTTGAGTAAGTATACAGCTTGGGTTGCAAAATCATTCGCACAGTAAAACTGACAATGCACGTAAATTATTCCATATATTCTTATCATTTAAAAAGACATATATATATATATAGTTAATGCTTTGTATTAAATTACATTTCCAACCCCATTTTAAGATTTCTAAACACTGACTGAATTTTTCAAATGAGCTTATGCTTTACTAAACAGATTACATATACATATATAAATTAATATTGATTGTTGATGTTGAGGACTTTGTCCTTAATGAAAATATTTTTTAAGAATCTTTTGCAACTTTCATAATCCCAACCCTTGCACTATAACTTCTACTTCAGCATGAGTCACTTTGGACATGTTTGTTTCATCCTCTCCCAACTAATTCCCTCAGCAAAGATTTGCACAACAGTTCAGCTGAAATCTGTGGTTCCGTATTGGCTTTCAAATACTGCCCACCATCCACTGGACCCTGACAGTCCTGGATTTGAGAGCAACAAATCATTACTAATATAATGGGAACAGGGCTGTCAGTAGTTAGGTGAGGATGTGAGAGTGTGTGTGTGTGTGTGTGTGTGTGTGTGTGTGTGTGTGTGTGTGTGTGTGTGTGTGTGTGTGTGTGTGTGTGTGTGACAGAGAAAGAGAGAGGGAGGGTTGGAGCAAAAAAAAAGATACCAGGTGAGAGAAATTGACACCTATCACAGCAAACCTCATGTGAGTGTTCCGGATGTGAGAGTAGTGTCCGCCTGCCAGTTTCATAACCTTTGTCTCTGAATGCATAGTATCATGTAATGCATACCATAATGCCACTTTATGAGCTGAATATTTATTTCCTGTCTGTCAAACCAGTTGGAGGTAGCCTGAAGGGCTCATGAGTTCATGACTGGAAGGTCACTGTTTCAGATCCTTAGACTAGCTTAGTATCCTTCCCTCAATGTCTACTGTGAACAAGCCCCTCAGGAAGACATACAGTATAAACGCCACACAACTCATCCAATAACCAACAGTCTGAGATACAAATCTGCAAGGCAGTCCAGGTTAAATTAAGTCTCAGTGCTATTGATTTAGTAATGCATTTATCTGATTCCTATACTTCACCTTTGTGTGGGGGCTGCTAGTTAACATATAATGAGCTATCTATATGCACACACTATTTTATATAGCCTGCACCTTAGTTACAACATAAAGACAAACATGGTAAGAAAATGAGATAAGGATTGACAAAATGAAATGAGTGTGAAAATGAGGGGGGAGAGAAAAGAGCGAAGCGTAATGGAAAGACAAAGTCTAATAAAAACATTTGAGATGTGTGAGGAAAAAATGAATGAATTATGGGTAAGAGCAGGACAGAGAGATGGAGAAATAATTCAGCTTCTGGCATTAATATGGTCTAGTGTAATAACTGAAATGAATAAAAGACATTCTGACTGCTAGAAAAAAACTGGCCAATAAAGGCCTATTCTGTTTAATATGATAGCATTGATTGCAATTTGAATGCATTAAGACTATGAATTAGCCATGATCAAATATTGAAAATCCGGGCTATAATTAAAATTATGCTGTTATTTGTGGTTTGAACAAATCCAGGCAGATATTTGTTGCTGTACAATACCAGGATGTAAACCTGCGCAAAACCTGAATGGAAATTTCAAACTCTGCTAGCCAACTGGTATCACGCTGCTCTATTTAAATCCCCTGCTTGGAGTGCATTATCCACAGGGAAATGTGAGCAGATGAAACCAGTAGTTCCTGTCAAAAACATGAAATGGATGTTTTCTAGTTAATTTATTAGTCTCACAAGGTGATTTGCAAACAATGCTGACTGAATTTAAATTCACCAGTATGGGCCTTTGACCTCAACTAACATGACTCACTGAAACCCAGCAGTGACTCACAAACTCATGCAGGGACAAACATATCGACTGACCTCTACCACACACACACAATTTTTTCTCAAAAACACACTTCCTCACCTCTGTCTTGTTGTGGATAAGACGAGACCTGATCAGCTTCCAAAAATCCCATGTATTCCTTACACACACACACACACACACACACATATGTCGTATAGTGTATGTAACCTAATTCACAGCTTCCTGCAACCTCATGCATCCCCTGGCCTGTTTTTCTCCGACAGATTTACTGTATATCAAAGTGCCTTTTGGGGCCACAAAGCACGGGAAAGTTAAACATACAAGCATGCACACAATCGCATACAACACCCTAAAATTCTTGCGCGCACACACACACACACACACAAGCCATAGAAGGGGAAAGCAAATACAATTCTTCTCTTGCTCATACAGGATGGAATGTGTGAAGCTATGGTGATGCACTAACACCTACACTATAGACAGATAAATGGTCGTGTGTGTGTGTGTGTGTGTGTGTGTGTGTGTGTGTGTGCAAAAACTCCCACTTCCAATGCTATGATGATGCACTGACACCTAGCCTGCAGAAACAAACAAACGCAGGTGGATTGTGGGATACATGAGACATACAAAAACAGCCCGCAGAACAGCGGAATAAAAGAGAAGCCCCTTTTCCTCCCTTTTTACCACGCAAGAGTGAAAAATACAATGCAGGCTCCTTTTGTGAGCAGACACCAGCTCAGATGCTTCACAGGGTAATGTGTCTGAGTCAAAATTCACTTTCAGATGGTTCAGATTTCATTCCCCAAAACTAGTCCAGGATTAAATACTTGTGTGGTGGTTCAGCACATTTATGTTGCTTGGTAGGGTTTGAAGCGTTAACTCAAATCAGGTATGTTGGCAGTCCAAGAAGAGTACATAAAGTTGATTTTAAAATACAGCTCTGTTCTATGGCTAACTAATTTATTCATTACATGATCTGTGTGGTAAACAAACCGTCCTTACACACCATGAAGATTTGTTGACATTTTTTCACATTTGTGTCGCTAGAAACTGTCCTCTGTGTCACCAACCAGTCTGTTTTTCACACTTTGCCCTTCCAAAGCTGCCACAAACCACCTAACCGACTCAAATAGCCCACAAGGAACAATGGCCACATTTACAGATGTGTTTTGTCAACAAACATAATGTGAAAAAGGTAAAATGCAAAACAGTGAACTCCTTTTTGACATCAGCTAGGCATTTTTGCCTCAAGCTCTACTTTGTTTCTGATCCTGCAAGTTACATACAGTATTTACTGCAGATCGGCTATTTATTATGTACAGTAAATTACTTTACTGTTTAAGACAGGTGCAATATAAGTTCAGCACAGTGATGTGTAACGGGACATATTATTCAAGACCTTTTTTGCCTTTCTCTCCTTTGTTTTTCTCATTTCTCACATTACTACTATCTTACCTTCCTTCATTGCAGTGAAATGACTTAAACACGATTCTGTCTCTTAGAGAGATACTTTGTATTTTGTCAAAGTCTAACGTTAAAATCTAATTAAAGTGTTGATTCAAAAAGATTGCTTTTGTAAACTTACCCTATATGGAGTATCTGTATTGGACTATATTTGTCTAGTGGCTTGTTTGATGAATGTGATACTGCAAACATCACAAAGAATAATGTGTGAATTGGATTTGGAATATGCAGCACAGGCTGTCAAATAAACAGTGGTCAACAAACAACAACGATATCTTAATACAGTATCACAATTTTTTTTTTAAAGAGCAGACCATCGGGAAGACACACAGTAAGGTGCTCCTGTATAGCTCACATTAAGTAAGCATTGCTTTCTATGTAGCTGGAGGAGGTTAAAATGCACACATCCTCTCACACCTGAACAGTTTGAGAAGTTTAGGGGTTCAGAGCGTTGCTGAAAGGCATCTTTAACAGTAGTTGTTAAATGACAGGTTAGAGGTTAGAGTGTTTGTTCACTTGTGTCCGAGCAGATTTTCCACAGCAGTCGAAGATTTGAGCCAGTGTCCAGCTGCTATCACTTTTAATTTTACCTTTGGCTCTTTAGCTTTTAAATGCAAAGAATAATGCTCTCTCTCAAGTGGCGTGTTCTGAAAAAATATTAAAAACTCTAACCAACTTCCTTAAATAATTTAGTGCAAATTCTCTGTTGCTGTGAATTTTAACAGGCTCAAGAAAACATGACTTCAGTTGGAGCAAACAGATGCTTCATGATGACAAACTGCACTGAAGGACTCATGATCATCGCTCATGGCCTAGCCATGTTTGTTTGGTACAACATACATACTTTCTCATTGGCTCTCTGTCACTTCTCCAGCTTGTTTCCTTTCTGTCCCACTTTCTTCTTTCAATCTTTCTCTTCCATTAGGTTAACTCTCTCTGCCTCATTCTTCCCTCTTTCCCCTCTTTCTCCCTCCCTCCACCCTCTCTGATGTATTATCTGAATTGGAGAAAGAAAGCAGATTACATATATTATGAACCGCTCTCTGACAGACACAAAAACACCATGGTTTATTCATCATCTTAACACCTCCAGAACAATCGAGTTGATTTATATAACAACATGATAAAAAAGAGTCTGTAGCAAAAAAGAAAAAAAGAGACGGACAAACTGGAAAGCTGGAAAAAGGGACACTGTACAACAGAAATGGGATAGACAATTATCAAACAGAAAATTATAAAATTGTCAATAGTATTGTGTTTTTTTCTCCAGATGCTGAAGAGAAACCGGAAACGATTTCATTAAATGAATAATGATAGAGGGTTGGATAAAACTCATGAATCAACGCTGCAGCTCCTCAATACCCAAGACGTTCCCATGTCTTGCTTCCCAGCTGCTGGGTAAAAGTGAAGGGGGTTAGCCCAGAGGTTAGCACCGACTTCGGCCCTGGAGGAAAACAAAGTCTTCCCTGTGCTTCCCGACCACGGTCTGAAAGCTGCAGCAGGAACGGTTATGCTTTAGTTGGGGGGGGCTTTTAAATCACAATGTTACGATGGTAAAGGGCTCAGTGGCTGATGGCATCGTTCATCGGCCCAATCCTACAATACACCCACAACCCTAATCACTTCTCTTTCTGGTGGATTTTTTTTTTACATTTATGTATCATTTTTCCTTTTGTATGACATTTCGATATAATATACAGTATTTGCTTTCACCACGTACATGAACAGCAATTTAATTCCAGTCTGTTCTGTGGAACATTGCAATCTGTTGCATGAAATTCACTTGACAGCTAGATGGAAATGTGGCTGCAGAGACAAAAAGAAAGACAGAGAGAGAGAGAGTGGAAGAGGTTGGAAAGGGTAACATGATTGGCATTGCTGGGATTCCTTTGAAGTCTTTTGTTGATTGTGGGCATGCACGCGCGTGTGTGTGTGTGTGTGTGTGTGTGTGTGTGTGTGTGTGTGTGTGTGTGTGTGTGTGTGTGTGTGTGTGTGTGTGTGAGTGAGAGAGAGAGAGAGAGAGAGAGAGAGAGAGAGAGAGAGGAGGTCACAGTTGGAAATCTCACTCCAGGGAAATTTTAACAAGACTTACTTAACTTCACTAACGACTTTAAGTTCCCAGTGAGAGACAGACAGACAGCGAGGGGGAAACAAAAAATAAATCGAAACGAGATCAGCAGCTGAGCACAAGTTCATTCCTTCATTTTCAGCTGGTTAATAATCCTACATAAATAACACAAAAACATCCACAAAGTCATTCTCTAAGGCTTTTCTTCATGCCAGCTCATACTGATTTGTATATGGTGTTGCATCTAGGCCAGCTGATTATTACTTTAAAGGTTACAGTTAAGAGTCAGGACTCTTTCTTCTCTCTCTATCCCTGTTCCTTTTCTCTCTATTAAAAGTTGTTTCTGAGTACATTTTAGATTTTTTACCCTTCTACATCCCCATCTTTCGTTCTCACCTCCTCAGCTGCATTTCTCTCTCCATTCACGCATGCACATACGTCATATGGGCATATGTGTGTGTAGTTCATAGCACAGACACACCCACAAAGCTGCAGTCAGCATACACACACGCACATAGATACACACATTGAGAATTTCTGACAGTGCAGTTATTGACAGTTGACACCTGTTAACTCTCAATGAACAGACTGACAGACAGACTGGGGACTCATGAAAGAGGCAACGGAAATGATCAACACCCCCCTTCATTTGATTCATTCAGTTGCCGTCCTGTCCACCTCCTGTTGAACTTGCTGTTTTTTTCTGCCTGTGTTCCTGACTTATTCTTATATAATTATTTTTTCATCCATAATATTTTGCAACTTTCTGAGACATATCAAATACTCCAACAAAACTGGAATTAGGTGATGAGAATCAATCCATTTTAAGAACTAGACAAGTGCATTAGTTTCAGGTAACACTAGTCACATTTCACAATGAGAATGAAGACAAAGAGCATATTCTGTTATTCTTCTATTATGCTGCAAAGTACTGACTCACGGTTGTAAAACAATGGAGAAATGAAGGGAAAATTGTGGAACATATGAAATATAGTGTTGGACAGAAATGTTGGATACCACCCAGGACTCTTTTGAAATGTGGTGCAAAGAGTGTGTAGTGTCATTTCTTCAATAACTATAAATCACTGTCATAAAACACCACAAATAATCATTTATTTCATAATTCTTTGTAATGAAGCAAACTCTTCAGTAATATTGAAGAAATGCTTTTTGCTTTTCAAATACATCACAATGTATTTCTTTCTTTCTCTTAAACTTTCTGTCTTTTACAGACCATGTCTTTGTCCACTATTCTCCCTCCCCCAGCTAAACTAGTAAGGAATGCAGTTGATGAGGATTTCCCAGTCTGTGTGTTCCTGCCCCCCATTATGCAGAGGCGCACACCTGCAGGGCACCTGAGGTCACAGGGTCACACACACACACACACACACACACACACACACGCGCGCACACACACTCTGTGGGTCATGCATGACTGGGCACCAACTACCTGTTGCTCTATCTTTTTCCTCTACCTGAACTGTGCATAGCTGAAAAAAATACCAGTTCTCTTGTCTTCCACCTCTTTTTAGAAGAAAAAGTGGACTGCATGTAGTCCACCTTCAAGCACTGTTATATGCAGTGCATTCTTTCTTTCTTCTTTCTATTGATTTCTATTCTTCATTTCTTTCTTTGAAGCCACCCAGAGCGCAACTAGTGAGAAAGTCATTAGCGATAGTAGTTTGTACTGGGATTAGGAAACTAAGCCGGTAAATACAGCAAGGCTTTCAGCTGGCAGCCAGAAAGCGGAAGGGAGAAGAAGAGACAATGAAATTGGTAGATACAGAGGGGTAGAGAGGGAGGGAACAAGAGAAAGAGACAAAGAGGGATGTAAGGGAAGGAGAGACTGGAGGGGGGGGCAAAAGAAGGTGAAAGCAAGGAAGACAGACAGATAGACAGACAGAAAGTAAGACGCGATTAGGAGCCAGTCAGTAAAAAAGAAAGCAGCTTCCCTCGTTGCTCATTAAAAGTTGAGGGAACTCAAACAGAGCTGGCGGCAGCTTGCAGTCCTTCTGCTGAAATCCAAACAGAGCGACGGAGCGAATGGGAGGCGAAGAGAAAAGAAGAATGACAGAGAATGGAGGTACTTAGTTTTCCCAGTCGTTTAGCAGTCGTGTTGTTGTCAGTCTTTAGAGAAGCTTAGAGAGGACAGTCATTCACTCTAGGGCGGGCGGACACAGCTGCTACCCACGCACACACCCGGACACACACATACAGATGTTTCCAAAGACACACATAAATACGAAAAAGCTAAAAATCTAAAGCTAAATGGAAATAGAAATAAAAACGTTCCTTTTTTTATACAAGATCAATAAATAATTATGTCAACAAAGAAAATATTCAATAAACAGAAAAACAAAAAGATAATAGTTGCAGGCTTGACAAAAGAAGAAATAAATTTCACAATAGCTCAAAAGTGCATACAGAGGTTCAAAAATGTAAAAAATAAAAACAAAAGTCCACCAAACGCAAAAAGTTCCCAGACGCATCGTACCTGCTGTCACTACAAAGTACAAGACATTCATTGCGGTTGTGTGGCCACATACATTTGTTTATTTTCATGTAAAAACATGTAATATGACCAGCATAAGCTCTGAGTCACAACAACAACTTGCACAATCAATCACACCAAAGTCACATCTTGTTTTTGTGACACTATGTGACCATAGTGCGCATGCGCCAGCCCGCATGCTGCCTGTTGCCGTAGCTCTGTAATATTTAGTTTTTCCTATTTATTCATATTGATATTATTCATACCTCCATTACTGCTGTGCAATATCTTAATAATCTCAATAAGCTACACTTAACTCAACAGTACATGCACCACTACTTATTACTTATATTATTACATTGTATTATTATACTGTATTATCATCAACTGGTAAACTCACTTGGTACTTCACACTTATTTTATTTTATACTTATACCCACCTGGTACTTAATTTATTTCATGATCTGTTTTTATAGTGTATTGTATTAAATTTTTTGCTAGTACTTTCTCCTGTGTGCACTGACGTAAAGGCGAGCTGCTGTAACAAAGAGTTTCCCTTCAGGGATCAATAAAGTATTTCTGATTCTTATTAAAAAGTATAAAACAGTCTAAAATTCATTCACAAGTTGGAGACACAAACACAGGGAGGTACACGCACATACACTCTTATGAACACTACCAACTACTTGTTAACTCTTTCTTACTGTATTACACACACACAGAGAGACACACATACAGTCAGACATTGTTTGAATCACTCAATTGTGAGTGTGGGACCAAAGCTCTTTGGTTACTGACGAGCGAGGAGGAATCGCCTGGTGACAAAGGGCCATCTATGGACGGAGGGATGTGGGTTTGGAGGGTGTGAAAGAAAGAAAAAACGAAAAGGAAGAGTCAAATGAAAATAAGTGTGTGTACACAGACATACAGAGGCCCTCCAGGCTAAATGAAATGGACTCTCTGTGTGAAGGGCTGAAAGCTTTTAAACAAACTGAAGAATGAGACATTTCTAAGGAGGGCTGGACTCAATATCTAGAGAGACAGAGACAGACAGACAGACAGACAGACAGACAGACAGACAGACAGATAAACAGACAGATATGTCCAAATAAAGATTTTTGAGAAAGAGGAAACGCACAGGAACAGTCAGTCTCTCTTTTCCCAAGAGTTGAGTGGCCAATATGACCATTCAAACAAGGAACTTTCAAAGTTAAATGATCAAACTGATGCAAGTTAACTTGAAAAATAGTAGCAAAATGGGCACGATGACATGAAAATAAGGTTGATGTCAGAGACTGACCTGACAGAGCACAGCCAGGGCAAACAGTCCCGGCCATTATGATTAGTGGAGTCACAGATCTCTATGTGCGCAATTACGTTCAGGTACATTACCATTAGCCCTAAAAACAGGCAGGTTTAATGGTCTATCTGATGGGGAAAGACTTTGTTTGTTATGCCATTTAGATGAAACTGAAAACAAAGTTAATTTTATTCTGACTCAATTTTCAAGCTCACTGCTTGAGGACTGTAGTCTTCAGTGAAAATATCCTCCATCTTTCCAAATGCCCCCTGTTTGAATGATTTTAAGACAAGCTGTGTTTCAGGCAGAAAACCATTTTTGTGGCAGTTTTTATTTGTACAGCTTCAAAGAAAGGACAAAGTCTTTTGTTCACAATGTGAACCAGGTCCTTACTACATAATAGTCATTACAATATAGTCATTAAATGCTGCTGAAACAACAGTTATTTGGAAGATAGACGTCTAAACAACTAGTAAATTTCAAATAAATTTACTCTGTTTTTCTCATTTACACATCTTTTTTCAAATCAGCAAACCACTGCTTACTGGGTGATGGTTTCTGCTTTTGGGTTACTATCTTGAGGCTTCAGTCTGTACTGCTCAGAGCCCAGTTGCATCCATCTCTCACTGTGTTCACCTCCTTCCACTGAATTCGTTTAGCAGTATTTTTTTGTTTGAACAAGGGGCTTTGGTGCAGCATGGCAGAAATATTTTTGCATCATTAATGTCCTTCACCAAAAGGAAAGCGCTGCTTCCGGATATGCCTCAAAATGTGTTTTCTATAAAGACTTACATCTGGTACATGGAAATGTAGCATCTCATCTACAGACTATGAAAACTTAGATGCATAATTAGTCTTCTTTTCATAAACAAAGTCCCAGTTTCTGGTGGTGTGTGTGTGTGTGTGTGTGTGTGTGTGTGTGTGTGTGTGTAATTTCAGTTTAGCAGACAGTAAAAAGAGGAAGCTGTGGGCGATCGGCTCCTCTCTGTACTCTCTATGTGGTTTGGGTCTGTGCGAGTGTGTGTCTTGCTCTGATCATGGGTGAGTAGAAGGGCAAGCGTATGATGAGTCTGACTGTGTGTGTGTGTGTGTGTGTGTGTGTGTGTGTGTGTGTGTGTGTGTGTGTGTGTGTGTGTGTGTGTATTGAGTGTATGCATGCACATTTCCTTTGTCTTCAGATCATGAGTGTGGGAGGTTTAAAAATTCAACATTAAGCCAGGAGAGCAGGCCAAAATATGTGTGTGTGTGTGTGTGTGTGTGTGTGTGTGTGTGTGTGTGTGTGTGTGTGTGTGTGTGTGTGTGTGTGCATATAGTATTCCCAACCCGCCTATTTACAGCTGAAGGAAAACTGTGATTAGAGAGAAAGGAGAGAGAGCAAGAAAGAAAGAGACAGAGGGAGAGAGGGGGCAGACAGAAAACTCTCCCCATCTGGCCCAGTGGTGAGCCTGCCAGAACACACACGCACACATGCAGAGGCACAAACACACCGATGCAAACGGTGTTATTTTCTTGTTTTGTTCTATTCTCATTCCATAGTCATAAACAATACCTCACAAACCAACATCCTGACAACATCAGCACACACACACACAGATGTGCATTTAGGCACACACACACACATGCATACAAAACACATGAAAAAGTGTGAGACAGATATACTGACTAACAGACAGCTCGGTAGACAAACAGACCAACAAGCAGACAGACAGACAGACAGTGTCTCCCCTTAAAACAACCACAGTGGCTTTTGAATTTGAGGCCTCCAACTAAGAAACCCCCTAAAAACCACAATGTTGGTGGGTTTAGGGATTGGGTAACACACACTTTCATGGTCCTATTACAAACTTAATACCGACTTAATCACTGCAGAGGTTTCTAAACCCCTTTTCCTGGCCACAAAGAGTCTTTTCCTTTCCTCTAATAAAGACGACCTCTCTTCTGCTCCAGTCAGACAGATACTGGTGCTGCAAAGGGTCAATTCATCAGTCTGCATCCTTTATTGAATTAAACATAACATCTACCTAAATGAAGGTCCTAAAATGCCCCTACATGGGAACTGTAACTTAGACACTAAATTATGAATGTGGAAACTCTTAAATGAACTTGGAAAAACTGCCTTTTTCTATAATGCACCCTGGGCTTGGAATAACCTAAAGGTATCATATTTAAGAAATGTTTTATGAGCAATTTTAATGTTTTCAATAGATAAGGTTACAGCTTTCCATCCATTACTTTAATGTTTAATCTTTGGTTTAACTATTTTATGTTGCCAGTTTCACTAGGTCTCTATTATAGTCACTGTACCTCGAGAGACTTCCTGGTTGAATTATGGATTTTAAAAACAGCAACGTTTTGCACAGTGGCAGCTCTGAACAATGAATAAATGTGATGGCATAACGTGCATACATAAAATCCATAATGCCATTCATTATTGTAATATGTCCATGATTAAACTTTTCTTGAGAAAGGATACTTTTCCATGTCACCGTACATAAATTCAGTTTTTCTATTTTCTTTCCTATGTCATATATTTCTATGTAGGGTAAAACACACCTCACTACTACATTTCAGCAAAGTCAAATTTCAGCTTACAATGACTGGCCAAAGCATGTCCCATGTGATATCTGAAATGCTGCTGACAGGATTTTGATGAAGCTTTAGAAAATATGGATCAAAATGATTAAACCATTGTTTTCCAGCATTCTGAAAAATGCAATGATTACCCCACAGAAGCAATACAGTTACAGCTGAAAACAAAAAGGCTTTTAATAGCACTTGGCCTAGAGGAGGTCTGTCTGGTTGATGGCTTGTTTACTATGACCATGTTTCTTTTACAAATACACAAAAGACTATTTTCTGATGGCTGATAAGCCCCCTTGCATCTGAAACCACACATACTGTACGATCCTGCTGATTGAGGATCGATTGCCAGCTAAACTTATTCCCCTTTGTCTTTTCTGCTCCATAATCTTGACTTTCCTGCCTTTTGATTTTCAAAAATATCAAAGATGAGTGAACCGCCTGCTATCCTAGGAAAAAGAAGCCCGGAGAAATATTTCAATTTAACTTTTAATGTTTAAACGCTTTAAAACTAAATCCAACCTAGACCAGGGTTTTGACATTAGTCCCCACGTCTGGTTTATTACTCAATCAACTGCATGCATATGCTAATACTGGTCTCTGTAAATGAGCTTACCAGACGTGTTCTGTTAGAGGGGGCTAAGAGTCTCCTGCTGTGCTGTTAATGTACTGGTCAGCCACAGGGAAAAGTGCTCATTTCTCTCTAACGGTTTTAAATGACTTGAAGAAATGACAAATTATTCTCTGATGACAGGATCAAACCAGAGAGAAAACTAATAGAAGGAGTTTGTATTACATTGCATTGCACATATTGTATTGCATTAAATACATGTATACAGATGTACAGATGCACCGGCATTTGCAGAAACACAAACGTGTCCACAAACACACAAGAATGACTTGAATGTTAACTTGAATACATACTTTACATAGAAAGACACGTACGCAGGTGCATACATGCACGTACACAGTGACCACTAATGCTTCTCTGTCAGGCACTGCAGAAATGAGAAGGGTCATCTGATGAAAGACTGAAGGATAATTGATGATATTTCTGTGCTGGAGCCTCTTCCACCATAAAACAGATTTCACATCTGTTATGTCGATGAGCTTGGACAGTTGACTTGAGATTTGGGAGCAGGAACTAGTCTCTCCGAAAGGTGGTGGCGAGAGAAGCCACAGCTCACTTGATAATGTCACCATGATAAAAGTAGGAGCTGCTTCATGAACAACCAATGGGTGACAGTTGTTTGAGAGTGTAAAAGCAACCAGGATTCTAAAATCCCATTTTCTAGTTTATAACTGTTGGCAAGTATGTGAAATAAGGCTCATTTGGATAAAAACAAATACTAACAAATGTTTGTAGAGTCCATAAAAGCAGAAGAAAGTATCAACTGTGCTTCTATTCTTTAAGAAAATCTCACATTTCATTGCTGAAGTATCTTTGTGTTATTAATTATTATATCCTTTTTTCTATATATTATATCTTCTTGGCTGCAGTGCTGCAAAGACAGCAACTGCATGTGTCCACTAATCCACTTGCAAAGAAAGGACAAAGAAGAAAAGAACAGAGGCAGACAAAAAGAAAGACGGAAATAGAAAAATAAAAGTAACGGAAGACGCCAAAGCTGTGCCCTTTACAGTTAATACTGAGGGCTCAGAGAGAAAGTCAGGAAGCAAAACAGAGAGAAAAAGAACTTCTTCTAGGATGGAAGTTCAGATTCTATGAAACAGATGTAATTCTGCAAAGTTTGATTTGACAAGATGCATGAAAACAGCAAAAGTCGATAACATCCCTTCAGTATCACCAAGATGGTTTGACATCCATTTAAGGCTAAAGCTTTTTTGATGTTGTTAAAGAAATTCTTAATGTATATGTAAATGTTTTTATGCTCACTGAACAACAATTAAAACTGGTTTTAAAATCCAGAAGTTATCTGAAAAAGTGAGTAGTTTGAAATACGTCCAGCGTAAGTTGACACAAAGTCTGATTTATTAAACCTGATAGAAACATATAGCTTATCTGAATTTTAAACAGCATTAAAAACATTGCGCCAAAATTGCTTGACTAAAAGAGACTGAAAGACAGACAGGTAGACAGACAGACATGGCCAGCAAGAAAGAAAGACAGAGAAGAGTCAGAGAGAGGAGGACAGAAAACAGACGGAGGGATATTCTCTTGTGGTTTACTCCGGCACATAGGTTAATTCTATTATTGCAGAGTGGAAAAAGTAAGGATGAGGCTTTAGATTGAAAACAAATGTCAGGATAAATGAGTTTCTGGCTGTCTGTGTGAAGTGGATGAGTAGAGAGAAAGGATAGAGAGTCTGACACAGAGGATGGCGAGAGAAGCAGCTCTATATATACAAAATATGCTTCTACTTTATAGGAGATTTGCTTTGTCCTGTCAGACACTTCAAAGTGGTATTAGATCAAGTTTGTGTCTCTGAACAAAACTTCTCTGAGATCACTTTCTAATTAAACTATGTGGTTTGTTTCCTCTCGTCGTCCTCATTTTATGTTTCTTCCAAAAGATTGCAGTCGTTGCTGCTGCTGGAATTGTAAAGTGCATTACGGTCTCCCCAGACTGCTCAATGTTTGTCTATTCTGTTCCGGATGCTATGCAGGTTGTCTTGCATGTCCCAGTCATGTGTACCCTTTAAATCAAAGTATTTATACTTTTTGGGGCTTTACACCAATAAATGAGGCAATGTGTTTGTGTTTGAGAAGTTTTTACAGAAGTTGCCTGGAAATGCAAGGTATTTTAAGCACCACCAAGCAGTCAAATATCACACTATCAATAGCTTTTAAAGAGGCAAAAAGAAAACAACTGCCGCAGTGCTATATGAAGCAATATGATGCAGGGCACAAGTAATGGAAGAGAATGAAGGATGGAAAAGAAGGGAAAAGGGTCTGAATGTAGGCGAGAACAGCAAAACGCTTGCTTCAGGGTTCAGAACTTAGGCAACGACCCCCGTCTCGACTCACAGAGCTGTCAGTACAGGTAGGTCTATTAGGGACTCAGGTGTACACATATGTGCACATACATGTTAAAGGTAAACAACCTGATAGGTCTGGAAGAGCACTTAGACAAGATGGTGGAACAGCACCAACTTTCCGCAGCCTTGACCCATCACGTACACACACACACACACACACACACACACACACACACACACACGTCTGTGTTTCTCACCCCTGTCAGGTATGCAGGCAGACACCACTTAATGGCTTTTTGGGTCAGCACTGAAAGCAAGGCATCATGGGAGTCATATGTTACCTTCCTGGTGTCTGCACCGCTGCCTGCTCTTGACCTTTAACCCCACAGACCATGACCAATTTTCAAGAGCACAGAAGTCTTTGGATGCTCTGTCAGGTCTAGTCAAAGCAAACGCATCTCTGTACGATGCAGTGCAGGATCAGCGGAAAGTTCTTGGTAAGTTATCTTACACAGAAGGACACTGTGAATCAGTGAGAAGGTCACTGTTCTAACCTTTCACTGAGTGAACTAAGAAAGAATTAAATCTGACAGAATCATCTCACACAGAAATCCTCTAAGACACAGAATCCAAGACTACTTGCTGAAAAGGTCAAAACCCAGTGCTGGAAAATAACAGAAGTCTAGGCAGAACTTTAAATTGAGAGAAAATGACATGAGTACACCTGCACCAACCCATTTATGGTTGACCTAACCCTTTAAAAGCAATGTTGCTCAAAAAAGATAACCCCAACCCCAAATATCAGTGTACCTGTTTAGGAACCTCTGGGAGAGTATTTTAAGTAAATCATAGTTTTAGTAAGAAAACAGGGGGAAATGATTGGATGAGTGCTCTTACATACCATACAATTAGTGGTAGAATCTGATTCTTTAATAATACACAACTACAACTACAGAAGAAACATAAAACAGGTGTTTAGACAAAAGAGAAAAGCAAAGTTTTCTCCATTTTCAAATAAGTTCCTAACCTAAATATCCTGTAACCTAAAATTTGATGTGAACGTGCTCTTTTTCACAAACAATGCTACGCCATCATTCTCTTGAGTTTCCTCAGGAAAGTAAACAAATAAAAAAGCAGCTACTGTACCAAAAATTGGCTGTGTTGTCACGGCAACTGTTTCCACAGCAGAGGTTGTCAGAGTTGTGATTAGACCAATTAGGCTAAAGGCTAATTATGGGATGTATTTAAAGCTGTGTTAATGAGTGGCTGTACTAACTAACTTAGAAGTGCCACACACACACACAGAGCCAGGGGGAGAGAGAGAGAGAGAGAGAGAGAGAGAGAGAGAGAGAGAAGAATGAACAGAAAGCATGTGCTTGTCTTTGCATGGCTGCTGTTCATTGACCCATTGAAGACAGCAGGGAACTACCTCAGCACAGCAGTCAGGTGTGTGTATGTGTGTTCATGTGCACGTCAGGATCTATATTCCAATGAAAACCTGTGTGTACGTTCTGTGTCTACATCTGCATCCCTCCTAGGCTCTTGCTTCCGCTTGTGTGTACATGTATGAATGTAAGTGTGTGTTTCCAGGTATAGGGCCCTTCCTCCCAGTTCAGTTTTCACTCAGCAGATTTCATTAATGTGGCTCCTAGAGGAGTCTTTCATCTCACGGCCTTTTCCGGAAAGGTAGAATGTTCTATTTACCAGCAAAGCACCACCAAAAAGCTGAAACTGCTATTATTACTCCATCTACCTCCAGAATTAGACTGGTGATTAATAGAGGGTCTGTGTGTATAATGTGTCTACACTGTGTGTGTGTGTGTGTGTGTGTGTGTGTGTGTGTGTGTGTGTGTGTGTGTGTGTGACTTATAGTACAAAGAGAAGGAAACACTTTAGAGAGAAAGAGGGATTATCAGAGGGGAAGAGACGTTCCTTTTATTGCCTATTAACTATTTTAAACCTCAAAGTGAACCATTTATGCTAAGTCTCTCTTTGTATATATCCAAAGATACTTTTTGAGCATTTGTTACTGCAGTTATCTCAGCACTTCAAACAGAAAGCATGATTTACAGTACAGCTCAAGGCTAGGGCCACTAATGGTCGTATTTAGAATCTAAACAAACTGAAGAATGACAATATTCCCAAAGCAAAATCATGGTTGAACATGAAAAATGTATGCTATTTTCTGTATTTTCAGAGATTTAAAGAGATTAATCAACTGTGTAATATCTGTATTATGTATTTTAGACAAGAGATTTAGAGTTTTTAGTATTTACTCTGAGAATACATGAGTACAGCTGGTATTTGTGATAAGTGGTATTTTCCGTCTACAAGCCACTCTTTTGAAATTATGAAATAACACTCCAATTTTCGAATTCAAAAAGCCCTCACTGTGTTAATATTAGTCACTAATGGTCTCTCAGTACAAGTGAATGGAACATAGCAGAGAGAGACACACTGTTTGCTCATTAGCCGAGAGGAAAAGTGGTGACAATATTTTGGTATCTGACACAAATGTTTGGGGTTTTTTTTACCTCCACTTACAATTTGTAACACACACACACACACACACACACAGGGAAACAGGAAGCAAATTATGAACAAGACAAGCACTCATAAAGATCATGGACAGGGCTGCGCTGCCATCGGACACTGGACAGACAGACAATGGCCTGGAAGGAACTCCAATTATTCCAAAAATCCCTGCAGAGACAACAGGGAGGATTGTATCTAGGCTGGATTGTGGAGGTAGTGCTGAAAAAAAATAAGTGCTCTCAGAGATGTCACCATTCTTCTGTTGTTTAAATAGACTGACGAGAAAATAAGATATACTGGCAAAACAATACGTACATGTAATATATCTCAAATCCAGACACGTCTTATTGAAAGGAACGACTCTCAACATGACAAATATTGTCTGTTTTAAGGTGATATATTTCAAACCACATGTGTTAGTGGGTGTGAGTATTTCCAACATGATCTATATCTTGTGAAATGTCAGGACAAATATGGCGTAGGACGTGACTTGCGCCTATCCAGGATGTCAGCCCCTGGCAATGAATGTTTGTGAAGACACAGAGCAGAGGCGAGGACTGGAGAGAAAAAACAGGACAAGAAGAAAAAGAAGAAAAGCAGGTTGTAATTTATGTTGGTGTTGATTCTTGACTTACTCTTGCTGTCTCTCACTCTCAATTCTCTCTTCCCTCCCACATTCTGCCATTTATCTTTCAGTCCTCTCTCTTCTCTTGTCTCTCATTGTCTGGTGCTCTCATTCTGGCTTTCTTCTACACACGCGCACTCAAACATCCCCCTGTGAATTAAGTTTGTCAGCATGCACAGACAAACTGCCACTCAGCCCTTAGGTGGAAAGGAAAATAGGAAAAGGTTGCAGACAGTTTAAGAGGACACAAATTAAATCACTATTCGTTTTTCTTTTAATTCTTTCAATTTAACCAAGTCCCCATTAAAACTTAATATTGTGTACACAAAACAAATAGTGACCTCTGACCTCTCTAGATAGGACCAGGCCAAAGGAATTCATATAACGTAACATATAATTCCTGTTATTTGTACTAAAGAAACGGTTGTTTAAGTTTTTTAATTAATGTCCAAATTTGAGACACAGCATTCAATTCCAAATCTGATGGCCAAAATCAGATCACATTTTGGTTTAAAAAAAAAAAATCATAGATGATGATGACTGTTGTGTTGAAACACGCTGTTGCGTTTTCTAAATTGGGTACTTACACACTCCAATTGACTCCAGAAGATGTTTCTGGCCAACCGGAGGCCTGTAATTATACACACTGATATGTTTTAGATGATGAGAGTGGAACTCACAAACACACACACACAAAACATGTTGCACACTCTCACACACACACATAACGTCTGCCACTCTAGACTTGGCAAGGTTTTCAAAGAAAGCGGGCATTAGGGCCCCAAAGTGTGCAACTGTGTGTGTGTGTGTGTGAGAGAGTGTGTGTGAGTGTGTGTGTTCAAAGCCTTATTCCCGTCAGTTAAAACATAATCCATATATGTGTGTGGTAGGTCCACAGTATTCCAGGAAGGAGTGTGTAACTGTGTATGTGAGTGTGTGTGTGCATTAACGACAGAGTGCTAATTAAAATCAGAACAGCCTCAGAGCATAGCTATGTTCGCTATCCATGACATTATTGCATGTCATCACACACACAAAATGTTAATACGAGCAAAAGCAAGCACACACACACACAGACAACACAAAGCCACACAAAATATGATACAGACAAATGTATCACATGCAGAAACACACACAAATCTCTAGCATCTCTGCGGTCTCTTGAAGCCAACAAAGTTAAATTCTTCCCGCCTCTATGCTTCCCACAAGCCTTTGTGTTTGCTAGGTTGTGACGTCAGTGACGCCTCTTGATTTTCTGTCCTTCTCTGATTGTCTGATTGTTGGCGCCTATCAAACAACAATGACAATCTGTGCTGAGCAGTCCTCCGATTTCAAGCTTTTATCATTTGATTGTCTGATTTGGTCAAGGTGAGGTCAATGTTGGTGAAGGCGTGATATGAGCCTGACAAGATAGTTTACACAGCAACAAGTCTAAAGCTGCATTTATGAGTCTCACAGTTCATTCTTGACCTTGGAGAAGCAGATGACAAAACAATCTCACATCAAGGTCCATTTGTCCGTATGTGAAGTCTTTAAAGTGCTCAGAAAAAAATGGAAATCTACAATTCTAAGACAACTGGCAAACACAGACCGCATTTAAGTCATTTTGGAAGAGAGAAGAAAGGGGTGACATGGTTTTGCTACAACTTGCTTGTTTAGGCATCAGGTGGTGACACATTCAAAATCATTTCTACTAATGAATTTAACATCAGTCATGAGGGTTTTCCGGTGGCTGAATGATGTAAGTCTCACAGCCATGCAACTGTACCATTCCCCACTTTATATGTCCCCATTTTTAGTGTTTCCCTCAATTATCACTTACAATATCAGCCAGGAAACAAATACACCGTTGCCACCCTAAATATAAAACTAGTAGATTTCCACTAATTGACTTGTCATATATTTATAATCTCTGTAATGGTCACTGCCATGAATTCTTCCAAGTGCTACTTGGGATTACAAACAGTAACAGTGAGTCCAAAGAAAGCTCCAGTCCACAGTGAGCTTGCTGCATAATTACAAGTGTTTTCTCTAATGTTGTGTTGCTTACTCATTGGGGAGAAAATGACTCCTCACACAGACATAACACAGATACACACACACAAAATGTATCCCCTACAACAGTGCCTGGACACCTTTCATAAAACAATATGACCACATGCACCGCAGATTCCTGAGGATGCATATCCATATGTTCCCTGGTCTGTGTTTGTGTATTTGTGCACGCGTGTGTGTGCATTCATTCATCTTATTAACACTACAAAGACGGTCTAATGAAAACCACATGTCTGTGTGACTCAGACTTGATTCACTCACAACAAATATGGAAGAAATGCCAACTATGCCAGAGA
Source organism: Siniperca chuatsi (assembly GCF_020085105.1). NCBI lineage: Eukaryota > Metazoa > Chordata > Actinopteri > Centrarchiformes > Sinipercidae > Siniperca > Siniperca chuatsi. Next base: position 8,797,913 of record NC_058049.1, on the reverse strand, counting down.
GGGCAAGAATGAGAGACGAGACAGAGAATGAGAGGGGGTTAAAAAGAAAGAAAGGGACACCAAACCAAGAAATACAATACTGAATCAAATGGCACAAAACCCTAATTGTTGATAGTAGATCCTAAGTGCAGAAGTAGCCCGATAAAATCAATTTAAAACACAAGACTGTTCCAACTCTCATTTTTTGCTTTAAACACTGGACATTTTTATTTAACAGGATTATTTAATAGGTTTGGCATCAGTGTACTTTTTAAAGTATGCAACCCGACTTTGTGGATGATTTCATTGGCTATGAATACATGTGCAATCTACCAGACAAAGTGACACACATGTCTAATCTGTCTGCGGCTGGCACAAGGCATTGTGGTGTAAAGAACACACTCCAACACACACACACACACACACACATACAT